>NC_134713.1:141148481-141451511 GCF_049634645.1 Pelodiscus sinensis
GGTTTTGCGCCTCCTCTGAGAAGGAAGCATCCAGCACTCTACCCCCACACAGTCAGCAGCTCTTAGCAGCTGACCCCAAATGTCCCTGCCCAGGAAGCTGCAGCTGCCCATCAGTAACTGCCAACACACTAGTGCCCCGCAGCGACCCCCGAATGTAAAAGCTACTCCCCTCTTACTCTGAGTTCCCCTACTATTAAACTTCCCCTACTAGTCTCAAATGGGCATTGCATTTCCTCACTCCTGGTCCGTTCTATTAGCCAGAAGAGAATCAGAGCTAGGCTGCAAAGACGGGACTTTCCATGCTGATCCTTCGGGGGGTGAGGGGCATAAGTTGGGTAGCCAGCCAAGCATACACGACCAGGAGAGTGAGGTCCTTGCAGGCAGCTAGCTCATGGCTACAAAGCTGTCGTCACCACTTCGCTTGGCATCTTTTCATCATTCTCCAAGCAATGGGGAACACACAACACACACACACTCACAAAACATATAGCAAATCTCCAGAGCCCAAAGACCTAATAGTAACGGGGGACTTCCACTAGCCAGACATCCCTTGGAAAAGTAATACAGCACAATGCTTTTCCAGAAATTCTTTGGAATATATTGGAGACAACTTTTTGTTTCAGAAAGTGAAGGAAGTAACCCAGGGGATAGCCAATTTTGACTTTGATGCACGCTACTGGTGACAAATCTGAAGGTGGAAGGCAATGAGAACAATAGGGATCATGGAATTACTGACTGCATGGTTCTAACAAAAGAAACGAGTGAACAAAACAATTAACTTTAAAAAGGCAAATTTTAACAAAACTGAAAGAACCGGTAGGTGAGGTCCCCTGGGCAGAAAATCTAAAGGCTAAAGGAGTTCAGGAGAGCTGGCAGTTTCTCAAAGAGACAATATTAAAGGCACAAATGCAAACTATTTGGATGCAAAGGAAAGATAAGATGACTAGTAGAGGCCAATATAGCACCATCAGGAGCTCTTTAATTACCTGAAAAATCAAAAAGGAACCCTACTAAAAGTGGAAACATGGGTGAGTTGCTAAGGAGGAGCACAAAAAGACAGTACAAACAGGAAGGGACAAAATCAGAAAAGGTAAGGCTTGTCTACACTTGAAAAACTGCAACTGTGCCACTGTAACAGCAATGCTTTAAAGCTTCAGTGCAGACACTACCTAAGTCTTCCATTGTACTAGTATTGTCTAGACTGGAGTTAATTCGGATTAACTGTGTCACTCAGCAGTGTGGATTTTTCACACCCTCTGAGAGATATAGCTGGGTTATCCTAACTTTTTAATGTAGACTAGACCTCAGGCATAAAATGAGTTACACCTGGCAATGGACATAAAAGGCAGTATGAAGGGGCTCTTTAAATACATTAAGGGTATGTCTAGACTGCATCCCTCTGTTGGCAGAGAGATGCAGATTAGGCAGGTTGACATGGCAAATGAGGCAGGGATTTAACTATCCCGTGCCTAATTTGCATAAAAATGGCTGCCGCATTTTGCCGACTCAGCACTTTGTAGTCTTCTTACTTAGCTAGGAAGAAGACGTAATAACTGATGACATCAAGAAGTCTAATGCCTATTTTGCTTCAGTCCTCACTAATGGTGGCAAGATACTCCATACAATTAATATTAACAACTAGGGGAAGGAACACAAGGCAAATCAGGAAAGAACTGGTTAAGGAATATGAAGATAAGTGAGAAGTATTGTATTCAAGTTAACAGGGCTTGATGAAATCTCCATCCCTAGAGGTTTTTAAGTCCTGGCTTGACAAAGCCTTGGCTGGGATGATTTAGTTGGGGTCGGTCCTGCTTTGGGCAGGGGGCTGGACTTGATGACGTCCTGAGGTCTCTTCCTGCCCTAGGATTCTATGATTCTATGAAATTCATCCAAAGGTATTAAGGAACTTGCAGAAGTAATCTCAGAACTGTTAACAATGATTTTCAAGAACTCATCAGGGATTGAATCCCAGAGAACTGGAGAAGAGCGAAGTACCTATCTTTAAAAAGTGGAAATAAAAGAACCAGGGGAATTATAGACTAGTCAGCCTAATTTCTATACCAAGAAAGTTACTGGAACAAATTGTTAAAACAATCAATCAATTTGCAAGCATCTAGAAGATAACAGGCTTACAAAGAATAGCAATGTCAAGAACAAATCTGTCTGATTTCCTTCTTTGACACGGTTAATAGCCTAGTGGTTGGGGGAAAGCAGGTGACATAATATATCGTGATTTTAGTAATGCTTTTTGCACAGTCCCTCATGATATTCTGATAAGGGAAGTAAGGAAATATTGTCTAGGGCTATGTCTACACTGCAGGTTTTTGCCAGCAGAGAGTATGCTAATGAAGTGCTCATTAGCATTTGTTGTGCTGTCATTTGCATATTCTCTGCTGATGCTTTTTGTGCAAGAGGTTTTTGCGCAAAAACAAGCAGTGTAGACAGGTCCATTTTACACAAAACAACCGTTTTATGCAAGATCCTTATGCCTCAAAAAAGGAGGTACAGTGAAACCGTTGTTATCCGGCACTCTGTTAACCAGAAAACTTTGTTAGCCGGCATTGCCCCCAGTCACAATACTGTCACATCTTCAGGCGCAAAGGCCTGGCTTGGTTTACCATGATTGGCTTAATTTTTTATTTAAGAAGTACTAATCATCTTTAATTCAAAATAGAAATGTTAAACCAACTGCCTCACGCTACGAAACTACCAATATTAAAAATTTGAGTTTTACTATTATTGTCCATTGGTTTTTCCTAGGTTGATGGGACCCTCAGATAACCAGAATTTTTAGATAACTGGAATGCCCTAATCCTCAAGCGTGCCGGATAACACAGGTTTTACTGTGTAAGGATCTGGTGCAAAAGGAGGTTTTTGCACAAAACGGACCCATCTACACTGCTTGTTTTTGTGGAAAAACCTCTTGCGCAAAAAGCATTGGCAGAGAATATGCAAATGACAGCATGACAAATACTAATAAGCACTTCATTAGCATACTCTCTGCCAGCAAAAGCCTGCAGTGTAGACAAAGCCTAGATGAACTAATAGAAGGTAGGCGCATAGCTGGCCGGAAGACCATTCTCAAAAAAAGAGTAGTTATCAATGGTTTGCTGTTAAGCTGGGACAGTGTATCCACAGGGGTCATTTTTGGTCCAAATACTAATTTATATTTTCATTAAATGACCTGAATTATGGAGTGGAGAGTGTGCTTATAAAATTTGAGGATGATACAAAACTGGGAAGGATTACAAGCCCTTTGGAAGACAGGATTAGAATTTAAAATGAGCTTGACAAATTAGAGAATTGGTTGGAATTAAACAAGGTGAAACTAGGATAAGATAAGTATGACGTACTACACCTAGGAAGGAAAAACAAAATAAAATGTACAACTACAAAATGGGGAGTAACTGGCCAGGCAGAAGTACGGTTGAAAAGGGGCTACTGTGGATCACAAACTGAATAAGATGAGTAAATAGCGTGATGCAGGTGAGAAAAAGTGTCAGATGGAAGACATGGGAGGTAATTAGCTCATTCTCCTTAGCACCGGTGGGGCCTCAACTGGAGTACTGTCCTAATCTGTGTACCATACTCTTAATAAATATTGAAAACTTGACCTATGATGAGGAAAGGTTTAAAAAACTGGGCATGCTTCATCTTAGGAAGAGGAGATGACTGACAGGAGACATGATAACAGTCTTCAAACATGTTAAGGGCTGTTAACAGTGATCAATCATTCTCCATATTCACTGAAGATAGGACAAGATGTAACGGGTTTAATCTGCAGCCTGAGAGATTTAGGGTAGATACTAGGAACAGCTTTCTAACGATATGGGTAGTTAAGTGCTGTCATAGGCTTATAGGGAGGTGACTCCCCATCACTGGAAGTTTTTTAAGAACAGGTTAGACACACATCTGTCAAGATAATCTAGGTTTGCTTGGTCCTGCATCAGCACAGCAGGTTGGACTTTACCTCTTCAGAGCCATTCTAGCCTTACATTGTATGAATGGAATGCTGAATCTGTTTCGCTTCGAAGTAAGAGAGGCAGCTACTGCTGTCTCCCTCTCTGGGGTTATTTTTGTGAGTTTCTCTTTTGTTGTAAACTCACTTCAATACAAGGAAGCACCCTTCAGAATTCAAATTATTTGACATTTTTTGCGGGGAGGTTGCATGTTTAGTCTTAGAACACTACCTGCAGATTTGTATGGCATTTCATAATGAACATGCCCTTAGAGAGCCATGCCCTATCTCAATAGCCAGTAGAGAGCTATAGCATAGGCAGCAGCAGTGCAGCCTTCCCACACCTCAACTCAGAGTGAGAAAGAAGGTCAGTGCCCGGGGCCCATTTGTTCCTTGGCCTCTTGGTCTTCTTGCTGGCTGCCTCTGTACTCAGGGTACTTCTACACTGCAGTCAGAGTTGTGATTGCAACACCTGAGTTAGCTTTAACCTAGCTAGCTTGAACAACAGTAAAGGCATAGCTGCATGTACAAACCTGCCCAGGACTCCAGGTATGTACCTGAGTGTCTAGCTTAAGCTGCCATCCATGCCACTGTGGATTCACTGCTTTTTAAGCTTGCTGGGGTACATCTCCACACATCACAGTCACACCTTTGACCAAGGGAGCTGGAACAATTTCTAAAGTGGGGGTGCTGAGAGCCAATGAACCACAAATGCTGGAAACCATTTCAAGCCAGGGGATGTGGCAGACTCGCCAGCCCCTAGCTCTAACACCTATGACTTTGACTGCAATGAAGACATCACCAAAACCCCAGGGCGCGTCTAGATTCACTTTCGAAAGAAGATATGCGAATTCGGTGTGAATTTGCATATCTCCTTCCGATTGCTTTTTCAAAAGAGGTTCTTTTAAAAAAGAAAATAGTCTAGACGCAGTTCTTTCGAGAAAAAAAACCCTTTTTTGAAAGAACCGTGTAAACCTAATTTTTTTAGGAAGAACAGTTCTTTCAAAAAAGGGTTTTTTCCCTCGAAAGAACCGCGTCTAGACTACTTTCTTTTTCGAAAGAACCTCGTTCGAGAAAGCGATCAGAAGATATGCAAATTCGAACCTAATTTGCATATCCTCTTTCCAAAGTCTAGACCTGCCCCCAGTTGCTAAGGTAGCTGCCAGCAGCGTGGATACCTAGACCCAAACTGCTGGGCTGAGAGCTGCCTGACCATTTTGCAGTAGACACAAAGCAGATGGTAAAATGACATTTATTCATTCACTGACAACCCCAGGCTAGACAGAGCTGCTGCCCTGGAGGGGTTGAGTACCTTGGCCCCTGCCCAAAGTCAGCTGACATGGGGCTGAACTGGAGCTATTGCCCTAGAGGTGGCAGGGCTCTACAGCCCATTCCCCTGCTGGGAAGATTTGCTCAGCTAATGGCCATCTGTGACGGATTTATTTAGGCTTGGCGGGCTTATGATGAGATTGTTTTAGGACCCCAAATCTCAGAGTCTCTTGTTTGCACAGCCGCTTCAGTCAGCTCTTTAATCCTTCCCCAGCCTTTTCATTTCAACCTCGTTTAAATATTTGGGCGACGCGGTAAAGCTTTAGTGAGTAACTGGACGAAGGGGGGGGGGGGTGGAGATTACACAAAGGCTGAGAAAAGAACTCTGATTTGGAGTAGTGGGGATGGGGGGAGCATGTGTGGGAGTGGGGGGAAGAGAGAGAAGGCACAAAGAGAGAGGAGGGATGTGGCAGATGAGCAAGGAAGAGAAGGAAGAGAGAAGTATGAAGGAGAGAGGGAAGCTTGGGAGAAATGGGATGGGATGTGGGCACAGCTCCATGTAAGCCAGTGTTCTATGTCTAGCAGCTCTCTTTGGGCATACGGGCTAGCTTCCCGCGGGCACACCCGTACTCTGCATGTGCTAGCGTTACACACAAACAGGTCCAGGGACACTGCAGCTTCTTGTGCAGCAGCATTGTGTGCACATCTATGTGCCTTAGTCCTGCCAGGCTCAGAGCATTCATGAGCTGTTCTTCACCTAGCATTCGGCATGCTCCAGGGCAGCATGGGCATCCGTTCTCTCCATGCCTCTGCTCTACCTACCCAAGCTCTGACTGCTGCATGTGTTATTAGTGTGCCCAAGTGCCTCTGCTGGGGGCTCACCCACAGGTCCCCTGATGACACACAAGAGGCTCTTTGAGCCCCCATCTTGGCTCAGTCTCCCACTGTCCTTTTTTAAAAGCTATTTTGTTAGATAATTCTACCGTGAATGCTTTGGGAGAGCTGCTCTATGTCCTTTGCCATTTCCTAGCAGTCAAGGCCCTAGAGACAAGTAGCCCCTTGTCTGTTAGTGCAGGGAAGGGGTGGCTGTAGGGTTGCCAGGTGTCCGGTTTTCTACTGGACAGTCCGGTAGTTGCACTCTCTGCCCAGTAAAAAAATTCAGAAAATACCGGACATGTGCAATGTCCGGTATTTTCTGAATTTCCGTCTGGGCGCCGGATGGAAGCCTGGCAGGGGTGCGAGAGGGAGGCAGGGTCTACACTGCAGTCAGAGGTGTGATTGCAACACCTGTACACACACCTGAGTTAGCTTTAACCTAGCTAGCTTGAACAACAGTAAAGGCATAGCTGCATGTACAAGCCTGCCCAGGATTCCAGGTATGTACCTGAGTGTCTAGCTTAAGCTGCCATCTGTGCCACTGTGGATTCACTGCTTTTTAAGCTTGCTGGGGTACATCTCCACACATCACAGTCACACCTTTGACTAAGAGAGCTGGAACAATTTCTAAAGTGGGGGTGCTGAGAGCCAATGAACCACAAATGCTGGAAACCATTTCAAGCCAGGGGATGTGGCAGACTGGCATCACAGAAAGCTTACCTGTGGCCGGGGGTGGCCTGTAACCAGACACTGCAGGACCAGGGTGTCGCCCTCCCGGATAGTGTACACTCGTTCACTGATGTTATCTTCCTTCACAACACATGCCTGCCCAGCATGTATGATCTGGGCCTGAGCTGGAGCTGGGAAAGAGAACAAATTAGAAAAGGTAATGGCCGCAAAGCACAAGTGCAATCCAAGTCCTCACAAGGCTGTTAGAATCATGACACCTCTTCCTGGGAGCCCACAGCCTAAAGCAAAAGCAAGACTGACTTCAGTGCTGGAGAGGCTCTGAAAACTGGGGGATTTCCTCCCTCTGATCCATTGGCATCAGTCTGTATTTAAGTGACTTTAATCGAAGGGAAAGAAACTGGGATTAGCAGCTCTGAAGACTGATGACCAGAGTAGACTGCCCTCTCTGAAAGACAGTGTAAACTAGTGATCAATATGAGCCAGGAACTTCTGAACTCCTTTCCTAGCTCTGAGGAGGAGCGTTCTCTGAGACTGACTGTGTAACCCTAGTCAAATCCGGAGTGCTCTGTGCCTGGAGAAGAAGGATAATGACTGTGATGTACTTTGCTGTGGGGTTATATACAGTCAGAGCCATCCCGTCCATAGGACCTATTGGGGCGGCCGCCCCATGCCCTGCACTTTTGGGGGCCCTGGGGCAGCTGCCCCAACTGTCCTATGGCCAGGAGGGACCTGAGGACTATGGAAGCCTGGCATGGGGTGACAGCAGGGGGTTACCCCCCGCATTCACCACATGGGAGGCAGGAGCCGGAGTGGCCCGAGAGCCTGCCCTGTCCTGCCACCCTCCCAGCCTGCTGTAGCTCAGAGCGTCCTGGCCCCAGGACATAGCTGCTATGGAGAAGCAGGGAGCAGTGGGTCAGGAAAGGGTAGCGGGGTGGAGCAGGCTGGTGGGCCACTCCAGCTCCTGCCATGCATGCAGTGAGTAGGGGGGAACTGTGTGCAGTGTTCCCTGTAAGCTGTGTGCTTGGAGGCCACCCAAGAGAGTTACAAATGCTGCCCAGCTAATTAGCTGAGTGCCCACAGCCAGAAGTATGTTTCTATTTGGTGGTGCACATCTGCATATATCTTGATGCACATAAAATTATTCCACACATGGATGGAAAACACTAGTGGGAACATCTGCGAGTTAATCAGCCAGTGACTCCAAAGGGCACTGGGTGGCTGTATAAGCACTGGATCTGTTAGTACTTATCCCCAGAACAGATACAACCCAAGCCCTGATAGGTGTGAGTCTCCATTCTGTTTCATCAACATGCCTCAGCCCTGTTCTAGAGAAATCCTGCTGTAGCGGGGCTGGGAAAAATACGGCCTGGGGGCCAGATGCAGCCCATGGCCCACCCTGCTGGGATCCTCAGGCATATGTAGCTGCAGCATATGAAGCCCAATCCTCGGCTCCTATTGGCCAGAAACAAATGGCCAATAAGAACTGACCTCTGCCTCTCTCTCAGTTCCTATTGGCTGGAAACAGCCAGCCAATCAGAGCTGAGAAATTGGCCTGAGTGACTGGGGTAGCGCAAGCCTGTTCCCCTACCCTGAGTTGAGAGCCACGTGGAGGGAGCAGCCTGTATTTTCAAGTGGGCTGGGGCTGCAGCAGGCAGGGATCCCAGCCTACTTTGGGGTGCTGCAGCCTGCTGGCCAGCAGACACTTAGATAAACTCCTCCCAGCCAGCGCCTGCCTTTGGCACCCCAACCCCTCCTGCACCCCAACTCCCTCCCCCAGGTCAGCTCCAAACCCTCTGCACCCCCTGCCCCATGTCACAACTCCCTCCCAGTCCCTGTAAACCTTCCTACACCCCTCCCCCAGGTCAGAACCCTCCCCTGCACCCACACTCCCTCCCTGACCCTACACCTCAATCCCCTGACCCAGATCGCAACTGCCAATGTAATTCAATACAGGCACACTTTAAGAGAGAAATGAACAAAGGGCTTAAAGCAAATAGTTTTATAAAACTTGACAAACCGAGCACAGAGTTTGCAAGAAAACCCCATTACACAGGCAGAATTAAAAACTGGCTTTCACACAAAGTTTACCGAGTCCCTGAGGCACAGGGACATTTTGAGTAAGCCATGGATCCTGTAACCATGGAGCCTCCAGGGAGGAAAAATCAAAATATTGTTAGCCAGTGTGAAATTAAAGCCCTGTTTTGTGTCGTTCTTAACAGTCAACCCTGTATTCACTGTCAGGCTGGGCATGGATTGTGCAAAAGTGGATTTGAAGTGGTGTTCATTCAGACCAGTGCCCTGATCCTCAGTTGGTGTAAGCTGGGACAGCCTCACTGCCTTTAGCAGAACAACACTAATGTGTAACAGCAGAGGCCCTCACCTCCAGCTAAGAAGGAAGGTCATATTTCCATAACTGGTTACCCTGTTCTGACAGGTGACAATTTTTAAAACACATTGAAGACGCAGGCTCCAATGCAGCACAAGGTCTGCATGCCAGGTGATCACGCCTCCTCGCCCCCATCGACTTCTCTCTCTTTCTAGTTCAATGGCAATTTATTGGCAGGATCATTGGATAAGTATTGTCCAAACAACTGTGCGCTAATAGAATCAATGCATTTATTGGAATAACATTACAGCAACGGTCTGGACCCTCATCTTTGCAGTTCTGTCCCTCTTCTGCCTAGAGCATCTGGTGAGATCTCCTGGGATGGCTCTCACAAGAGTCTTATTAAAACCGAACACACTGGAACCGGGGCATGAAGCTACAGTGATATGCTTGAACAGATGAGAGTGCCACTTGTAAAAGGATGGGGATTATTATTTGCTAACTGTGTCGGGACAGGGGGGAAAAGTGGAAGCACTTAAAGAAACAGAAAGGGTCGATATTAAGGCTGTCAAGCGATTAAAAAAATTAATCACAATTAATTGCGTGATTAATCATATGCACTGTGCCTTTGAAGCGCTGCTCCCTGCACTTCAAAGGGACAGCATATATGGAGCCGGGGATCAGCTGGGCACTCCAGCTGATCCCCAGCTCCATGTTGTGCTGCTTCTTCGAAGTGCAGGTCTGGAGCTTCAAAGGGGCAGTGCATTAGGAACCGGGGATCAGCTGGAGTCCCCAGCTGACCCTGGCCCGGTGCAGGGCTGCCCCTTGGAAAGGACACCCCAGTGTTTCCAAGGGGCAGTGCTGTGGAAGCCCAGGGTCAGCCGGAATCCCCAGCTGACCCTGGCTTCATACCTCACTACTCCTTGGAAATGCCGCCCTGGCATTTCCAACGGGCAGAACCACGGGAGCCCAGGGTCAGCTGGAACACTCCAGCTGATCCCCGGTTCCTAATGCACTGCCCCTTTGAAGCTCCAGACCTGCACTTCAAAGAAGCAGCACAACATGGAGCTAGGGATCAGCTGGAGTGCACAGCTGATCCCCGGCTCTGTATGCATTGTCCCTTTGAAGTGTGGGGAGCAGCACTTCAAAGGGGCAGCACTGCACAGAGCCCGGGGTCAGCACTGCACAGAGCCCGGGGTCAGCTGGAAACTCCAGCTGATCCCAAGCTCCTAATGCACTGCCCCTTTGAAGTGCCTGAGTGGCACTTCAAAGAGGCAGTGCAGCCTTCAATTAACACATTCAAAAATGAATGCATTAATCCTTCCCTGCGTTAATTGCAGGTGTTAACACACATCAGTTGACAGCCCTAGTTGATATCTGTGAAGGTAAGCTAGCACTATGGCTAGTGAGGGGGCTAGAAAAAGTGGTGAAATCTTCTCACACTCTGCCCTGACCCGAGTCCCTTGCTCTGCTATTCCAGTCCTGGGCCTGTCCCCTACTCCAGACCTGTCAGGGCACCTCAATGACCCTGCCTCTTGCAGCACTGATTAGCAGTCATGCTGATTGTGCCCAATTCTGGATTCGAGAGGAATTTCTACTGCTGATTAAAATAGAGACATCTGTTTCCCCCATCTCATCCTGAGTTCTCCCCTTCAAGCTGCGCTGCTGTCTGCATTCCAACAGATCCGTCCTGTCTCAGAGCTCTTCAGCTTGCGCAAACAGCTCAGCAGCTGTCTCCTTAGCTTAAATGTTTCCTTAAATTCCTCTGTGCGCTCTTAGTGTACCTATGGATGTTAAATGTCGATTAACTGACTAATCGAATAGTTGATGCAATTTGCATCGACTATTCAATTAGTTGATAAGGGTGCTTCTGCTTTTTGAAGTGTGGCAAGGCAAATGCACTGCAGGGAGCATGGGACCAGCGGGGGACTCAAGCAGTCCCCTACTGCCCCCGTGCTCCCTGCGGTATATCAAAGCGGCAGCGCCGCATGGAACCCAGGGTCAGCTCCTCAGCTGACCCCAGCTCCATGCAGCACTGCCACTTTGAAACGTCACAGGGAGCCCGGCAACAGCCTCCATGCAGCATTTCAAAGCAGCAGTGCTGCATGGAGTCCCGCGGGGGTCAGCTGGGCCCCCCCGGAGCCTGAGCTCCACGCAGCACTGTCGCTTTGAAACGCTGCATGCAGCTTGGGTTTCCAGCTGGCCCCATGCATTTCAAAGGGGCAGTGCCCCATGGAGCCCCGAGTCTGGCCCCAGGCTTTCCATGGTGCTCCTGCTTTGAAGTACCCCCTTCCTCTTCCCTCCCTCCCCACTTGCTGCCTCTTTCTGATAGAGGCAGCAAGTAGGAGGGAAGGGTGAAGCGACTAGTTATCTAGCCTGTCTACTAGTCCTTCACATTCCTGGTGCACACTCAGTCTAGCTCACCTTAGATCTTCTAATTTCTGTGGCTGTCCCTCTGGTTAATGCCCCACCCCACTGTAGTCTCTGCTTTCTTTGCTCCTCTCCTCTAAGCATGTCCTGCCTCCCAGCCCTGTCTCCAAGACAGTCTCTATTGGCTCAGGGGTAATTTTATCTGCACAGATATACTGGTATAACTCCCCATGTAGACATACCTATTCCAGAATAAGAATGCTTTTTTCAGTTTAGTTTATGGTGCTCTGGAGGTGGTATAAACTAAATGAGAAAGAGGCTTTCATATGCTAGAACAGAGTGCCCACAGGGGAGTGAGTCGAATAATTATACAGGTACATTTCCACATGTAAACGGTCCCTAAGACATGTTCCCTCTCCTCTCTCGCTCTACTGCTCCTCACATATTTCTCTAGTTCAGTGGATTTCCAAAGCACTCGGAAGCAAGAGGAAATTTCTAGCTTTATTGGTAATTATCAGTGACTTGGTTGAGGACAGGAGCGTTGGAGTGGGGAGGGGGGCATGTCTCTCCCACTTTTTACCAGAGGTAAGGATGAGTGACTAGGGAAGGAGCCTCAGGGGGAACAGGCAGTGTTGGGGGTGGTCCCCCCCTCCCACACACACACAGTTAGGAAGCTTCCGCCATCTTGGGTGGAGCCTCTTTTCAACAGGATCCCTCCCCCTGATCAGAGAGAGAGGCCCTTGTGAGAGAGTGAGCCACTGCTGCTGATCAAACTGTGGCCAAACAAAGAAGCAGACTCTCTTGCAGTAGCAGCACTGAGTCTCTGGCAACAACAGTCATTTTGTCTGTCCTCTAAACTCAGTTTGAGCTCAGGTCTCTGAAAGGAGAGTTCAGAAAACCTGCTGTACCATCTGCAGACTGCTTGTGAAAGCACTTGGCTACCACGTAACGGGAGTCTGATCAGAGGAAAAGCTTTGCCTTCAGTGGTGTCTTGCCATCAGGGAGATAGCCAAGGGCAAAATCTATTCCCAGTGTCTCACAGGAAAGATATCCTAGTGGTTAAACCACAAAAATAGACAGTGAGATGTGAGTTCTGATCTCCGCTCTGCTGTGATGTACTGTAGGATCTGGGGAAAGTCACTTTGTCCCTCTGTAAAATGGTATGGTGAGGATTAGCTACATTTGCAAGGTGCTCACGCAAAAGGAATATTATTGATTCACATCATGCTGGGCCCGATGGGGTTTTTAAACACACAGGCTGTGTCTAGACTACATGCCTCTGTCGTCAGAGGCATGTAGATTAGACACATAGGCAAAGGCAAATGAAGCCGCGATTTAAATGATCACAGCTTCATTTAAATTTACATGGCTGCCGCGCTGAGCCGACAAACAGCTGGTCAGCTGTTTGTCCGCTCAGTGCGCTAGTCTGGACACTCCCCTGCCGACATCAAAACCCTTTGTCGGCAGCCCCGTAATTCCTCGTGGGATGAGGTTTACCGGGGCTGCCGACAAAGGGCTTTGATGTCGGCAGGGGAGCGTCCAGACTAGCGCGCTGAGCGGACAAACAGCTGATCAGCTGTTTGTCGGCTCAGCGCGGCAGCCATGTAAATTTAAATGAAGCTGCGATCATTTAAATTGCGGCTTCATTTGCCTTTGCCAAAACAACAAATCTACATGGCTCCGTCGACGGAGCCATGTAGTTTAGACGTACCCACAGAGAGGTTATAGGTCTCCAGCACAATGGAAAGCATTACCTCGATCTCCAGATGTTGGGACTGTATCTGGCACAGTCAACAAGGTGTTGTGGGACCAGGAAGTGCTTTCCTAGGTGGGTCCTAGCCAGCAGCCCTGCAGGACCCCAAAGCAGGCTCCTTACCTGCCTCTTCCCCATGCTGCTCAAAATGGCTGGCTGCTCCCTGTGGCTCTCTGCTCCGGGCACCAGCAGGAGAGGGAGGATTCACACACTGCCCCCATCCCTACCAAAACTATCTTCACTCCCATTGGCCAGTTTCTGCGAAGCTTCTCTCTACCCACCCCCCCACCCACCCCAGCACCCGGAGCAGAGAGCCACAGGGAGCCGCCAGATGCTTAAAATGGTGTAGGACTGCTCTGACGCAGCTAGTTAGGGGAGATACAAGTGGGCTGCCTCTCTGAGTGGGCAAAACCCAAAGAGCCAGCTGAGGCAGAAAAGGAAGAGGTCCAATGCACACTGGAGGCTGGGGCACGATTGTGTCCCTTGTCTTTTCCCCAAGGCTTTCAGTCCACTGTTCAAAAATCTAAGGAAAGCGGCTTTGACACTTCCAGTCCACTCCCTGACAGAAACCCAGAGCCGAGACGCAGCCCAGCACAAGGGGCTTTGCCCCAGACAAGCCAGCATTCCCACTGGCAGCTGCTTTCAGGGAAAGATGCAGCCTTTGAATATTTACCTATCTCACTGCACCTCCCAGTATTTTTTACTCTGAAGAGACTTGGCCCGCAAGGCTCTAGGCCTTGGCATGGAGGTTTTTAAACTAGCCTTTCATTTGATATATTTACCCATTAAAGTGAAAGGAAATTGGAGAGGATAAAATAACTTTATACCCAGTGCAACATCCTGTACAGTGTTATCACCCTAATGTGGAAGGTTTATGAGACATCTGCTCTTTAGAGGTCAGTAGTGTTAATAATAAAGTAGCAGAGGGGAGAGAAATGATCTTGTGGAGGAGGGAATAGACTGGGATTCAGTAAACCTGGGTGCCATTCTTTGCTCTGCCACAAACTACCTGTGTAAATTAGGGCAAATCATTTAATCTGGTTCCCCTGCTGTAAAAAGGGGTTAACGTTGCTTCCTTATTTCATGGGAGACAAGGAGGGTTGTGGGGATCGATTAATGCTAATGAGCCTCAGATATTACAGTGATGGAGGCAAGAAAGGCGCCAAGGCCATGTATCTCTCTGACCATACCACTTCATGGGAAGAACACAGAACGAACTTCTTCACATTAGATCAACATTTTCCCCGAAGGCACAATTTCATGATCAAGCCCTGAAACCAACCTGGGGCAGGCCATGCTGAGGATAGAGCCCGCTGGGTCAGCTGGCTGGGATCTAGACACCAAAGAGGCTGAAACTTTATCCAAAGTCCCTCATTGTATACCAGACAAGCCAGCGAGACTCCACAGTTACGCCCCAAACAGGAATCAGAGCCAGGCACAAGGACAGCAGTTCTGACAGCTGTTCCAAAAGGGAGCTGGTCCGGAAAGGAGCTGCAGTGAGCTGGGAGTCTTCTCCCCCTGGGCTGAGCTTACAAACAAAGCCAGCTCAGCTGAGAGTTATCTCCAGGCATTCACAGATCTGCTCAGAATGGCTCCCACTGTTTTGGCCCAAGGCCAGGCAACTCCCAGCTGAGACCAGTTCAGTGCAGTGTCAGCTTGGAGTCAGCTCCCCTGGGGCTGGGCTGATCAGGTCTGCTCTGAGCTAGGCTTATGTTATAGGCTATTCTTCACAGAGTTGTATACAAAATCCCCCCCTCCCCCCTCCCTCCGGCTCTTAGTTACATCAGCCAGGTCAGCAAATGTGACCTGCCCTTTTGTTTTCTTATATCCATGTGTTATTGTTGGGTGCCCTTCTCTCAGCAGGCTACTCTTCAGACCCAGCTGTTCAATATTCTTGCTCTAGAAAGGATAGAAAAATCCATAAAAGCAGCCTCCGGAGCAAGCCTAACAATAAACCTGCATCCGTCCACCGTGGATAGCAGTTCAGGCATTAGAGCAGAAAAAACATATAGATCATACTCCTTTGTCTCCAAGTAGGAGACCACAAGTGTCGACAGCTCAGAACCTTGGACACAAGCCATCCACTTCTAAATGCAGAGCTCAGTGAAGATCTGAGAGTCGTTCACAGGGGCACTGGAACTCAGCCCCACACCGTGCTGCTCTATCCCACATCTGCTGTACCTGTTCTGTGTTTGGTTCCCTGGATAAGGAACTTCTAACTGTCAAAGCTGTTGATCCAGTACCAAGAAGCACACAGAAAGAAACCGTGCATCTCCTGTAAGCGTCCCCACAGTGTCCCCTGTAAGCTGGGCGCTTGTCCAGCCGCTCAAGAGGGATTCAAATGCTGTCCAGTGGATTAGCAGAGCACCCACAGCTAGGTTTCTGTTTTTACTGGTGGTGCACATGCCTTGGTGCACATAATTTATTCCGCGCATGAATGGAAAATATTAGAGGGAACATTGACATCGGGTATGGGTTCCGGTCCTCCCCTCTGCCACCACTTGAGCATGAAGCAGATTGTTTTGTTCCTTTCTGCTGCTCCCTCTATGCTAGAGCCTCCTGTTCCTTGTTGACAGAGTTCTTTAGAACGGCTCCAGTTTTGCCAGTCACGTAACTCTCTATGTACCCTGTGCAATTACAGTAAAACTCCAATAGTCCGGCATCCAATAGTCTAGCACTCCTGATAGTCTGGCATCAAAATAGCAAGAGCCGAGTGAGTGAGCTTCGGCAAAAAATGAGTCACAAGGTAACAGTGGCAGCAGCTGAACTGAGCAAAAAGGGTAAAAAAGGCTTAAAAAAACTAAAACATTACAGTATACTGTATACAGTATGTACAATAAAAAGGGTTAAGAACACTTTATATACAGTATATAATGTATACAGTATATATATAAAACCATCTTATAGTACCTCCTGATAGTCCGGCATATCTGATAATCTGGCACCACCTAGGTCCCATAGGTTCCGGATTATCGGAAGTCTACTATATAAAGCAGTCTCTTTTGCAAGGAGGTCAAACTACGAAGGCAGAGCCCTTTCCCTCCCTTGTCGATCCGTCTGGGTCAATCTCTTTGGATTTACAGAGAACACGGCAGTGGAGAGAGAGGGCAGTGTTGAATGCTCACTTCTAGTCCGACTGGCACCATCTGCTCAAGCTCTGACGAGCCAGGCAGCTGGCTGCCAATCATACTCTTTCACCTCGCTTGTCTCAACCAGAGGCAGCTAGTGGATGAGCTTAGCAGCTGGCTCACAGAAGGAAGCAGAAAATCCTAAAATATGTCACATCGAAAGGAGGGTGTAGGTGTTTATTAGAATTCAATTATAAATCATTCAATTTTTCTTGCTGAGAGAGAACTGTAATCAACTAGCCAGAGTTTAAGTATTATTGTCCTCTTCTGGATGGAAACACAACTGTTTCACTGTGTGTCATATGCCCTACACTGCTAAAAATGAAGGAAGATTCTCAAGTGGTAGGAGCCAGTGTAAAGGTAGCAACAGGCACAGAGTCTTACCCCAATCTTCCTATAGAGTTCAGAGCAATCACAGAGACCTTTGCGCACATGGCACAATGACATACACAAAGACCTAGGTAAAATGGTATGTTATTGTGGCTCTAATGATACTTAATTTAAGGGTATGGGAGATGGCAGTGGGAGAAGTCTGTTGGCTTTAGGTTAGATTGACCTGTACAGAGCATCTTAAATCATTTCAGTCTAGGCTAACTATGTATCTAATAATGTTTACTAAATTACTAGCAATGAATTATTATGATTTACACTAAGGGATTACTTGAACATAAACCAGTCCATCAGGGATGGGGAACCTACTTTGATCAGGCCAACTGCAAAGTTTGGAGCTTCCCCCTCCCAAGCAGGGCGAGCTAGTACTTGCCCTCCAGCCCTGTGGCAAGCGTCGGAGCCCTGGCATCCCAAATTGTGTGTGTGTGAGGTGCCTTTTTGTCTTTTTTATTTTTTGCACTTCTCAGTTGGAAGCCAGGTTAGTGAGGTTTGGGTTCTTGTGGTTTTTGCTTTTCTCTGTGCATGGCTCCAACTTAATTCTTCTGTGTGTCAGTGACCAAAAAATGATTCCCCACCCCCTGAAACACATAATAACAGGAATGAAGAAAATGATAGAAAACGAGACAAAGCTTAAAAAAAAAAAAAAAAAAAAAACGTGAGTAAGAGTTACTCAGAAGTGAAAACCAAGTTTGGGTGAAATAAAATGGATCAATTAAGAGTTCTCACATTTCTCAAAATGTCAAGAAATACTGCAGAAAAATTGGAAAAAGTTTAAACAAGCATTTGATTTATTTCTGAGGGCATCCAGATCTACTCATAAGGAAGAGGAACAAAAGATTGCCATCTTTTTGAATACTGCAGCTACAGAAGCAATTTCATTATCTAATTCATTTGAGCTTAATGTTAGAGAACGAGCCAACTATGAGTTTGTCTTAAGAATATGTGAGGAATACTGTTTACCAAAAAGAAATGAAACATTTGAAAGATGTCAGTTTCACTCAAGGAATCAAATAGAGGAAGAGACTTTTGAATCATTTTTAACAGACCTACAGATATGAAAAGTCACACATATCATTTCCAGAATCTGAATCAATGATAATGAATCACATGTTGATGGGTTAAAAATGGATTTGTGTAACAAAAGGGAATATTAGAAGAGCCAGATCTAAATCTAGAAAAAGCACCAAGACTTTGCCAAACAGCTGAACTTGATTAACAACAATTGCACATTTTGGAAAGAAAACAAATTGGTGTGAATATAGACTTAAAAAAAGAAATAAACAAGTCAATAGAGTGTTAAAGATAAAATATATGACCACACGAAAGAACGTTCCTGATGTGGAAGGAGGCACTAACCTAGACGATGTCCAGCATATGGTCAAATCTGTTTTATCTGCAAGAAACAGAATCATTTCACAGAAGTTTGTAAACAGAGCTGGCAGGGCAAACTTAGAAATATATATTTAGTTCAAAATTGCAAAGAACAGATAAGATATTAGAAAAGATATAATGTAAGGAATACAGAACTGACATTAGAGATGAAGAAAATGCATATTTTGAAGCTGAATCACTCTGCAAACTACAGGGAGAATTGGACAGTTGCACTATTAATGGAATATGTATTTTATATGCTATAGATACAAGTGAACAAGACACTGTAATTTCAGAAGAAATTATAAGAGGTCTAAATGTAAAATATGTAATAATAACAAATACATATCAATTTACAGTCTTTTAGCTGGGAAAAAAAATCCTGTTATGGATATTAGCTAATTACTGTTTTTTCCTAAAGAAAATTGAGAAAAATATAAGATCTGCAGTACTAAAGGGACAAGGTATTAAGCTATTCCAAATTCTGAAACACTTGAAATAAAACATCAATTAACAGAATTATTCTCAGGCATCGGTAAATTGGATACAATTTATATAACAGCGTTAAATGAAACAAACAAAAAACCCACACCCAGTTATATATGTAACTAGAAAAACACCCTTCGTTTTAAGAAGTAGAGTACATAAGGAATTGGAAAGGTTAGTCAACTTAGATATACTGGTAATTAAAATAATGGAGGAGCCAACTGAGTGGGTGAATTCATTAGTAATAGGAGAAGAGAAAGCTAGATACTTACATTTATATTTAGATCCAGAAGACTTAAATAAATAAGTTGAAATGGAGCATTTTAAAATATCTACCAGGGAAGAAATATTTGGACAAATGTCAGGAGCAAAAACATTTTTCTTCTTTAGGTGCACCAAATGAATTTTGGCAAATACTATTGGAGCAAAAAGGCCAACTGCTTTAACACACCTTTTTGGACATTATTGTTTTCAAATATTATCTTCTGGATTATGTTTAGCTCTACAGATTATTTCATAGAGTTATAAAGAGATTTTTGAAATAGAGGTAGTATACAAGTGTGCAGAGATGTCATAAGAATATAGGGAATAACTTTAGAAAAGCATGATATAAAATTAACTGAAGCTTTATCTAGAGCAAAAGAAAAGGGCTGAAACTTATAACAAGAATATGTGTAAGTTTAGAGTGCAAGAATTAATGCTTCTAACAGACACACTGACCAGTCAGGGGCTACGGATTGAGTCACAAAGAATACAAGCCAAGCCATTGATAATATCAAAAATATAGAAGTGCTAAGTCTAAACAATATATGACATCTGTTCAAGAAAACTTAAGATTTTGGTCTAAGAAAGGTTTAGATCTATTTGAATGTAAAGAACATGCATGTGTTATAGTTCTAGATTATTTTTCACATTTTCCTGAAATATCTATAGTGGAAAACACCTGTGCCAAACAAGTTGATAATACATTAAAATCAATTTTCGCATTGCATTGCATTCTCCATAGGGCAATAACTGATAATGGATCTCCATTTCACAGTCAAGAGTGTCAAGGTTTTGTGTAGAATATGTTTCAGAGGTCTTATATCAAGTCCACATATCCACCATCTAATGGAGAAGTTGAAATGGTGATCAAATTATAAAAATATTACTAACAAAAGCTGGAGAAATGAATGCTGATTTGTATTTGGCATTGCTAAATTACAGAACATTGTCATTATGACAAGGTTTATCACCTAAATGTTTGTTATGTAAGGGAAAACATAGCAACAGGTTACCTGTTGTTTTAAGAAGGATATAAGGAAAGGAATAAATATAAATATAATTTGAGTTTGTATCAAAAGTATTATCATGATAGTGGATTGCAAGAACTACCTTACTTGAAACTAAATGATCAAGTACCTGTCTATAATGGTAGAAATTGGGCTCAGAAAGCCATTTAACTAAAAGAGTGAATGTCTCAATCTTACAATGTCATGACTAATAATGTCCAAGTGCATAAACGAAACCAGAGACTTTTGCAATTATTAACTGCCAGACCAAACTCAGCTGAAAGAAAAAAGGATACAGCATAGCAACAAGAGCAGCAAGAAAATGAAAAGAACCTCATTCCTCTCAGTAATAAGAACTTTCATAATACTGCCGATATAGAAATTAGCTGGTCTTTGCCTCAGGAGAAGACCTGTAAACCAACCAATGGAAAGTTGTTAATGTAAGGAGGGTCTGAATCAATGCTTCCATTACAGCCAGTTGGAATGGGCAAGGAATGCTGGGTGTAGTTATGTTAACTCAGTTGCTCAGACCTGCCAGGTATTCAACTGTTGTTATGTAAATACAGTTCACCCTGGAATGGGAAAGAAATCCTGGATGTGGTTATGTAAATACAGTTCACACAGTTGCTTAGGCCTGCTTGATATTCAAGTGTTAGACTATAGAATGGTATTTTGCCTATTGTAACCAATTTGACTGTTGTGGGGTCACAAACTGTGTTAACCCTAAATGCAGGAATTGTAAGATATGGCCACCAATGCTTGCTGTTACTGGAAACGCAGAAAAGCAGACTGTGTTTAACTCAGCTCGAAGGAGAGAAACTGTCAGCATAAAGAATTTCAGATGGACAAGGCTTTCCCTTCCAAACTCTGTGACATCAACTGGATGGGTGGGGGAATGGCAGAGCTCTGCACCAGCAGGCTACGTGCCCTCCAGGCATGAGCTGTAAGACTGGTTTCTACCTGTTTCCATCCCTCCCACTTCTAATGATAGACCTAAAACAGACTCCATAAGGAGTCTCTTTATTATTGTAAAGTGTTATTCCAGTGGATGCTGGGATCTTTTGGCTGGACTATGCTGTGGGCCAAGAACTGAAATCACTGAGAAGCTGCAATCCCTAGAGCCAAATCCATCACAAGGCCAGCAGCAGCAGCCGGGGTGGCCAGTGGGAGTAGCAGCAAGTGGCCAGACGGCTGGTGAGATGGCTGGCAGGAGCGGCCGACAGGAGTGGCTGGCAGGAACAGTGGCCGAGGGGAGCAGCCGGCAGGAGTGGGCGAGCAGGTGGCCAGTGGGAGCAGCAGTTGGCAGGGTGGCCAGGGGAAACAACAGTTGGCAGGGTGGCCAGTGGGAACAGTGGTGGGTGGGGTGGCTGGCAGGAGCAGTCAGTAGGAGGAGCAGCAGCAGATGGCCAGCAGGGTGGCCGGTAGGAGCAGCACATTGACACACGCTCAATGATGAGGAGATGTCATGATGATGTACCGATGGAATCTGGATCTGCACTGACTGGACAGAGCCATGAGTGGGGTGTTTGAAGTGAGGGGGGAACCACTATATGAGTTGAGAGTTGGACTAAAGATCTTTAAGCAAAAAACTCTTCCCTGCAGACTCCAGAGATGTGACCTTGCTTATAAGGTTTTCATTGTTTGTGTGTGTTCCTGTAGGGTGATGCCAGATTACTATTATTAAAAGTTTCTTCTCTACACTCTCAGACTGTGCTGTGAGTGGGGAAGAGGCACCCAGGGGTGTTGTGTGAATCCCCAGGTTACTGGGTGGGTGCTCGAGCCAGTTCCATGTGGGATGGATGTAGAGGAACCCCTAGATATTGAACCCAGCCCTGGCAGCTGCCAGTGCTAACTAGCAGAAGAGTTGCATTAAGAACATTATGACATACACATTCAAAGAAGGGAAGTGTGGGGTCACTATGGCTTTAAGAATGGGAATAGAAAAAACACACAGGGTTTGTGCTCCTGTTGTAGGAAGAGCAGTTATTTTAGGATAGTGAACAGATACAAACATGGACCAGGGTGTCCAGCGCAACAGGTCAGTGTTGCACAGTCATGTCTCTGCCAGAACAAGTAGTAGCTAAAACTTGGCTGTGGGAAAGGATGGCAAATGCTGTGTAGGAGGGCTAGTATGTTTGGGGGGCAGGAGTGGAGAGTCATTCTTTTATTATTCAGCTTGTGTCATTGATTAAGCTATTAATGATAGAAAGCAGTGGCTCCACTGAAACTTTAAACAAAACAAATAATCAGGCCAGCTCCTTCCCCTGAAGGCCAGAGCGCTGGGCTCAATATCAATGGAGCATTTGCAAAGGAAAATGCATTCCGGCTTAAGGCTTATTATGGAAATAATAATACACGATCAGTGTCCATTAACGCTGTCATGAGGGCTGCAGATCAATAGCGTATTAATGGCTGAAGAAAGACCGGGCAGTGTCTGTCAGAATTAACTCTGCAACACAGAGGGAAGGGAGGAGGCAGCAGGCGATACCTAATTGAATCCAGGTGGCTGATATCTTCATGTCACCTCTCAATGGGGGAATCGGATTGGTCAGCACTTCTACCACTGCCTTGTGACCAAGTCCTGGCTGCAGTGCTGCCCCGTGATCCTCTTTGGAGGAGATCCCCGTCAAACCAGACAGTGAGTTAAATCCTAGGCAGTTTTCAGAATCCCAGCCAGGAGCAACTGGCAGCAGAGGCAGTTAGGTGCTGCTGACTCTAGTTGAGTCTCAGACCCCTAAAGCAAGAGGGCCGGGTTACTCTCAAGAATAGAGGAGAGAGAGGTTCACTGACATCTAACTGCCAAAACAGGAGCCAAAAGGGGGAGTTGTGGAAAGGGAAAGGTTTCAGGGTTTTCATCCTCCCCACCACTCCTTCCATCCATTGCTCTGGACCTTCTCTCACAATCCCCTTTTCTTCTTGGAAACCCCTTGCCTCCTGGGGCGCTAGGGACCTTGCTCTCCTCGGCCAAACCCAGGATGCAAAGTGAGCCACACTTCAACAGCTGGCACTTCTTCACATAACATTTCTCTAGGGTCACTGGGGAGACCTTTGCAGACTTTCCTGGAGGAAAATTTGCTCCGATTGGCCACTTTCCCTCACCGAAAGTGTAAGCAGCCAATCAGAGCTGCTGCAAGGAGCAGGAAAAGCTATCACACCCTCCCGTGTGGCGCTGACACATTCTCAGGACTGGCAGGAGGGAACAGAAAGAGAGCAGCTGTTTAGAGCAGCTCCACTTCCTTCTTCCCCCACCCCAATGTGAGCAACAGGGATTGTTCCTCTGCTCTTCTCCCCTCCCTGCAACACCCAAGCTGGGAGGAGGTATGGCAGGTTTTGTCCTGGCTTGATGATTGCTGAAAAAATATTTTAAGTGCTAAGTTTTTCCCCACTTGGGACCACACTTCCCTGAAATTTGTAGGTACACACAGCAATCTTGTAACTACTGTGGTGCATAGGGTTCAGCTGGCTAGTACTTGGCCTACCAGGCCCTCAACCTACTGAAACCACATCCCGCCCCCCTTGCCACTGGGCACTGGGAATTGGGGTGGACATGAGGCTCACCAGTGGGGAGGCAGGGCCTCCTCGGAGGGGATGGGATAGAAAACAATTTTTTTGGGGGGGGGAGAGAAAATTAATTATAGTTGGCAGTGGGATCCTTTCTGTGGGTGGGTAGGTAGCCAGCCAATGGCTCTCTCCCCCCCCCCCCCCCCCGCCCCCTCACATCTCACAGATAACAACCCTAGAAGAAAGGGTAAAGAGCCTCTGGAGCTGCCCCCTGCCTAGGAGAGGAAGAAAGCCCCTGCCGCAGTCCTCTCCCTGGCCTGGTAGAGGAGACGAGCAAGAGGAGAAGAAGTGAGGCTGAGGAGGGCAAAACCAATGTGGAAGAATAGCACTGATGCAGAGGAGAACAGATGGAGGCAGGCCTGGGGGGGGGGGGAGGGCTAGGAGAGGCAAATGTCATGTCCCTTGTCTCTAGAAAATTATAGACCCTCCGCTTTCTCCAACTTCTTTAAGCACTGACCCAGCCACCTCTCTACATTTAACTACCCTTCCAGCACTGCCCTGATTCTGGTGCTCTGTGCTGCTGGCCTCAAATCACAAAACAAAGCCACCATGAAGCTTATCTAACATGGTAGCACTCTAAGCACAACCCAAAGGGTGCACAGAACAGAGCTAAGCTCTGCTGAGCATGTCTCTTCTCCCAGTGTGCTAGCCATCTTCCACCCCAAGCCCCATGTGTTACTGCCAGCTTTGCGCATTGGATTGCCTGCTTGTATTCAATTACAAGTGCAGTACCTTGGGGGCAAGGAGATTTCTCGATTTCATCTGTAAAGGGCCAGATGCCACTGTCGCATTTACATAAATCATAAATATACAGGAATCATTCCACAGAAACTTTGCCGCCGCAGAGGTACGCAAAGCAGCAGCTGCCTAACACTACGGAACAGTGCACAACAAGTTGAGAATGTGGCTTCTGATGGAAACGACATGGAGGAGTAGAAGGGAATTACCCAGGATGCAAGCTCGCCACTTATAAAAAGTGGCATGAGCTCTTTAAGAAATCAGATGGGGTCAGAACCTTAGCTTCACCTCCAGCAAAACATCCCCCTGAGCAGTAGGCTGGTATTTGCTCAAGAGAACCCTATGCTGAATCACCAGTGACTCTTCCTGCAACATTTAGATACGGCTCTCTTTAAAAAACAGAGAAAACAAACAGAAAAAACCCCAGCAGGAGTAGCAGAGTGTATCCTCCAGAGAAGGTGGCTGACATACCAGAGGATTTGGCTTGATTTTGAAGCAACGGCATTAGATTAGTTTTGCAAGGAAGGTTATTGTGAGCTTCAGTAAAACATCGAACTGCCAAAACAGGCCCATCCCTCCCCTTTGGCCTGCAGCAATTCAGTTTTTATTATGACCCTAGTGCAATTCTCTAGGTCAAAAAAATGACTTGATTTCTCTTGCATTAAGTACTGTTTGTAGGGGTTGGCTATACAGGCAGTCCCCGACTTACGCGGATCCGACTTATGTCGGATCCGCACTTACGAACGGGGCTTTCTCGCCCCGGAAGTCGGGGCGAGAAAGCCCCGTTGGTAAGCTGCTCCGGTGCCCCATGTCTGCTGGAGACCGTCTCCAGCAGACCAGGGGCACCGGGCGGGTTCCCGCGCTTCTGAGGCTTTGCCAGAGCAAAGCCTCAGAGGCGTGGGGAACCGCCGCTGCTGCCGCTTCAATCTGGGTGCCTGTGGTCTGCTGGGGACCGTCCCCAGCAGACCACAGGCTCCCGGACTGAAGCCGCAGCCGCAGCGGGGTCCCTCGCCTCTGAGGCTTTGCCAGAGCAAAGCCTCAGAGGCTCTGCTCCCCGTGTCCCTGGTCTGCTGGGGAGGGGGGGGGGCAGCTAGTGTGCTCCCCCCCCCCCCAGCAGACCAGGCTTTTGTTTTGGACTCTGGGGCAGAGCAGCTGGGGCGCTGCCGATTGGTCCTGCAGCGCCCGCTCTGGGCACTACTGGACCAACCCGGCAGCACCCCAGCTGCTCTGCCCCAGGTCCTGATTCAGCCGCTGCTGGTCAGTTTCAGCAGCGGCTGAATCAGGACGCCTGGGGCAGAGCAGATGGGGTGCTGCTAGGTTGGTCCAGTAGCACCCAGGAGCGGCGCTACTGGAGCAACCCAGCAGCACCCCAGCTGCTCTGCCCCAGGCGTCCCCAAGTCAGCTTCTGCTGAAACTGACCAGCGCTAACTACAGGAAGCCCAAGGCAGAGTTGCTCTGCCCCGGGCTTCCTGGAATCAGCTGCTGATCAGTTTCAGAAGCAGCTGACTTGGGGACGCCTGGGGTTCTTAAGTTGATTCTGTATGTAAGTCAGAACTGGCGGTCAGTTTCAGCAGCGGCTGAATCTGGACGCCAGTTCCGACTTACATACAGATTCAACTTAAGAACAAACCTACAGTCCCTATCTTGTACGTAACCCGGGGACTGCCTGTATTCTGATTCTTTTACCCAGACACATTATCCTCACAGACTTCAAATGACAAGAGGAAAGGAAGAGACCAAGAATTTCTCATTATTTGAGCCCACACCTGGAAAGAATTCCATCCTCCTTCACTACCTGGGCCTTGCCTCCCTATCTGCAGAAGCAAATTTCTCGCCGGACTCCTGTACCCCACAGGATCCTCTACAGAGTAAAAGGAATGCAGCAGATGACATGCTGCGGCCCAGGTGGGTTCTGTCCCAGCTGCAATTACAGACCAATTTCTGTTTTAACCCTCCCTCCCCCGCTTTAAAACACTGCAATGAATGCAGCGCCAGTGAAAGGTTGGATCCTGGGGAGTTCCCTTTATCCACAGGGCAGGAAGAACATGGCCCATCCATCCTGCTTGTCTGTGGAGTCCCCTGCAGGAAACTCCTCTAGGGAGGAAAGGTGAATCCAGTCTCCATTTTCTATTCAATACATAACTTCTCTATGCAGACTGCCAACCAGGGGAGGGCAATTAATCCTAGCAGTGATGGTGGTTTGTAACCCCTGCCCAGGAGGAGCTGGGCTGAGACCAAACTATTCATTTCACAAAGGCACCTCCACACAAGCAGTGAATCGTAACAGAACACCTCTCAGCGAGACTTCCCTTTCATGAGCCACCCTGCTCTCCGGCTGCTTTCTGCCTCTCACCACGCTACCACTGAATCACACGGCAAGCAAGCAAGTCCATTCTGCCCCCACTGGCCACCATGCTACAAACGATCTCACAGCTACAGTGGTGTCTGATGAGCCTGAAGGGCCAAACCCAAGTGAACAGGACTCAGTTAAAAGCCTGCCACTCAGTGCAAATCTCAGGCCCTCTGCTTTCCTTTCTTCTCCTTCCCCTCCCAATGTTGGTGACAGATTCATGCTGCACATTTTGAGAATCAGCTAGGTGCACAGTAACGGGGCAATGCAGGTAGTGCAGTTTAACAGATGAATGTCTCAGGAAAGAGAGTTACTTGTTGCCAATAACCTTTGTAAGAAAGTGTGTTTTGCCCCAACCATCCCAAGGCTTTTGCCTCTCTCCTGTCATCCCTGCATTTGAGATCAGCTCATTCTCAAGGTCATTGCTAGTGCCGTTTATTTCCCCCTCCTCCTCGTTTTTTCCCTTTTCAAAAACCACTTTGGTACAACAGCAGCGACTTTTCAACAAAGCCATCTGCAGCTATGGATTCAGGAAACAGAGCACTTTGAAACTCTGGCTGCTGTTTTATTGCTGGACCATTTAACAGAGGAGATGAAAGCCAAGCACACACATGCAGCCTTCAGCCCTTCAAAAGGGAAAGGAAAATGTCAATTTGCTAATCATCTGTAGACTGGATTAACAGCAAAGGTGCACGTGCTCTGATCAATGAGAAACTATGGACTCCTTTTCATACAAAAAGTCATCAGACAACAGCTGTGACTTCCTAGTTGGAAAGAGAACAAAAGGCAGAGAGAAAGAACAGTATCACACATGGCTCCCTGGCAGGCTGCACTGAGAACATTTGGGAACAAGTGCAAACTTTCACCACCACAATCACACATGCACACCCAAAAACACAGACATACAGGTACAGACTCATCCATCAGGTTAATTTTAAAAAGAAAAAGATCAAAATAAAAGAGACCCAAACCACAAGTTTTGTTTACGAATGAGGAAAGGAGGCTACCAAAAAAGTCAAAGTTTGATGTGTTTCGAAAAAAGATATACTCTAGATCAAACAGAAATTAATTCCAGAAAGCCCTACAGCCTGTGTTACAAAAGGAGGTCAGACTAGATTATCACAGTCGTCCCATCTGGCACTTTAAATCTATGAATTCCCTACTGAACAGGAACATGAAAGGTTTTGTGCAAATCAACATAGGCCTTTCAGAGTGTAAGACATAAAGTACCAGCCTCTTCCAGTGAGATGGAGATTGGGGTCTAGAAGAAATGTAGGCTGTGGACAGCAGAGGGAAGGAAGGAGAGAAAAAGAAGGGCATTATTAGAAGGAAGTGAGGGACCTGCTGCAGAGAGCCAGAGGATGCTCCGGGAATCTTCTACATTTCTTAGTGCATTGAGTGTCATTTCTAAGGCAGCGTGACTGTGCTGAACCAGAAGGAGGGGTACAGAAACAAGGCATGGGAAGCAGAAGACTCCTAGATATTGAATGTGTGCCACACAGGTTCTCCTGCCATTTACAGCTAAAATGGGAAGAGTCAACAAGTGGCCCTATTTACCCACTGCTGGACCATACCTTCTCTGAGAGTCAGAAGCCATTTCAGAGAATCACAGAATCCCAGGGCTGGAAGAGACTTCACAATATCATCGAGTCCAGCCTCCTGCCCAAGGCAGGACCAATCTCAACTAAATCATCCCAGCCAGGGATTTGTCAAGCCGAGACTTAAAAACCTCCAGGGATGGAGATTCCACCACCTCCCTAGGTAACCCATTCCAGTGCGTCACCACCCTCCTAGGGAAATAGTTTTCCCTAATATCCAACCTAGACCTCCCCACTGCAACTTGAGACCATTGCTCCTCCTTCTGTCACTATTGAAAACCCCTGCAATGGAGGGAAGGTGATATGGGGCAGGGGGAGAATGAGATTCCAACCAGAATTGGTTTAAACCCTCTGCTTTTTCCTCACTAGGGCCTGAAATGTTACCTTGAATTCAAGAAATTCCAATCGGGTTTTTTTGCTGCACAGTAGTATGCAGCGGGGACAAAGCATTTCACTCTGCCCAAGCTGGTGTTTACAGAGGATCTAAACACAGGTACCTAGATTTCAATTCAGTCCAAGTCAGTAGTGACTGGATTGTTGCTCTCTGATGAGTGTTTTGCAGCTTGTGAGAGGGAAGCTGGCTGATCTCAAGCCAGCTCCCTGGGGAGCAGTGTTCACATTACAAACCCAACACAAGAACTAGCATTAACCAATAGTGCCAGCAGAGAAGTCAAGAACAGAGTAGGTGAAAGACACTAACTTGCCCTCTGCCGTCTAGGCACCGTCCCTTTGAGGCACGTTTGAGGATGATAAATGGAAAGCCTGCTCTGCTGATGCTCATCTCTACCTGTTCTGGAAATAGATCTGCTCAGTCAGCCCTGTCCCCGTTCTAGCCAAGCACCTCACAAAATCTGACTGAGTTGGCCACTGCAAGTTTGGAAAGTGTCACCACCCCTTGTGGGCTGGGGAGTACAAAGTGACTAATGATTTGCACAAGGTACCCCTGAAAATCTGTGTCAGACCACAGACTTTAATACACCTTTCTCAAATCCAGTCCAATGTTTTAATGGCAAAACAATGCCCTTAGTCTCCAGGGCTGTGTAATCCAGTTCTACACTCATAGTCACAAAATAAAAAAGCACCATGCCATTTCAGGGGGTTATATTTGATTATGGTATCCCCGGCCTTGGTTTGTCAGAAGCTGGGAATGGGCAACAGGGGATGGATCACTGGATGATTCCCTATTCTGTTCACTCCCTCTGGGACAGCTGGCATTGGCCATTGACGGAGGACAGGATACTGGGCCAGATGGACCTTTGGTCTGAACCAGTATGGCCCTTCTTGTATTAAAGCACAAGCTAGTGTTTTCACTGGGTTTTCCTCACCCTCCTTCCCATCCTTTGGAACTCCAAGCCAAAAGCAACTACCTACAAGTGAAATGGAGAAAAGCAAACAAGCAAACAAGCACCACAGCCCAGTGTCACCATCTAAGCAGAGTGGAAGTGCAGAAAGGAAAGGCTGACAGATTTTTCCAGAGAGGCTGAGAGGCCTGTGAATGCTTAGTACCCCCTGGAAAGCAAGCCAAATAGTTTTCATCTTGATAGGATCCCTTTAACTCCCTGCAAAGCCTTTGGTAGGAAGTCCTCTGCAGTTCCCAGTTCCTTCCCTCTCATGTGCCAATAATGAATAATCACAGCCTGACAGGCAGGGGAACAATTCCCTTCAGTTCCGATAAGAGGAGCTGATATCTCCCTAACCTCAGCCATCTCCATTGTTTTATTCTCTTTGTTTATTGATCCTTTTATGCACATAATGCAAATTGACATTTAATAATTCAGCCAAGTTAATGGTGCTTAAATATTAAAAGGCTTTTCTCTTTTAATTAGCTGTAGCAAAACACTCAGAGGAACCCAAGACAAATATCTGTTGAAAGGACTCTCATCTGAGTTCTTTTGGGCCTTTTGGCGGGATGATGAAGTTCAAGGGGAAACTGTACATGTCTCCTGCTGTCTGTATGTAGGGGCACATCTAGACTACGTTTTTTTTTTCAAAAGAAGATATGCAAATTTGTGCCGAATTTGCATATCTTTTTCCGATTGCATTTTTGAAAGAGGTTTTTTCGAAAAAGCAAGCAGTTTAGACACAGTTCTTAAAAAACAACAATCCTTTTTTGAAAGAACGCTGTAAACCTCATTTTTTGAGGAAGAAGGGTTCTTTCGAAAAAGGGGAGAGTTCGAAAAAACCGCATCTAGACTGCTTGCTTTTTCAAAAAAAAAACGTTTTCAAAAAAGTGATCGGAAGAAGATATGCAAATTCATGCCAAATTTGCATATCTTCTTTCGAAAGAAAAACGTAGTCTAGACGTGCCCTAGGTGACTAACTGGATAGAGGCATTTCCAGAGGTTTTGATTCACCATCTCAGGGAGTTTATTCATCTTTGCCCATTATTTGTTTTCTCCCCTTTCCCCTCTTCTTTAAATACAGATGGGAGGAGGGAGAGAAACCTTCCCCCATAATAGTTGTCTTCTGTACTGGTGGGGATTTGGGATACAAATCTGCACAGCTTTTTGATATTGTACTCTTAGACAACCACCAATGTTTAAAAAGGATTAAACTTGAAAGTCCATAAGTAAATTAAGGGTTAAAAAATTACAGGACTGCTGTGATTGTCCCCAGAGAAAAGATTATGAGCCCAGGAAATTCAGTTACACTTAAAGAAAGCCAGATATGTCAAAGTGCAGAAATGCACACTTAAGTCTGTCTTACAGTGATGCCAGGAGTCAAGAATATACGGAAGAGACATAACAGCTTTAAAAATCAATTTTAATCTAATCTGAAACAACAAGCACTAAAATCCCTCAATCATAATGATATGAGCAGAAGAGAAGGCAGCAGTAAGGGTTTTTGTGTATTGTGGGTATGCATATACATACCCTTAACTAGTTTAGGTTTCTTTTAATTGTTATCTTAACTCTGAATTTCTTAGTTCTGTAATGTTTCATTCTGGTAATTACAACATTCTTGAGCTATTGACCTGACCCAGTCAGTACCTATGTACTCAGAACAATTAGATAAACTAAGTTATTAACTGTTATTGTAATTATAACCTACTTTCTTCAAATATAATCCAGGGAGAAGATTTCAATGAATGTTAATTAAATGTAACATTTGAATTGTCTATGCTAGTCTATTATTAAGATAATTCAGGACAAAGACAAGACTGACAAATGTTAAATTTCTTAAAAGGATCATTTTAAAATTAATCTTAAATTAATTAATGGATTTACTTGTAAGTGCTCAGTAAATTCATTCTTTGCTCAAAAAGTAAGTGCTGTAATTCTGGAGAGAGTATGTTGCATTTCTCATACATAACAAAGACATTAAATCCCTGTTTTAAGTGCAAAGCCAAACTCAACCTTAATGCTGGAGCTAGAGCCAGTATCTCCATAATGCACATAAGTCAATGCATCTAATGTATCCCTGGCCCCCACTGTGCCGCACTGTACCAGGTGGCTTTTCACAGCCAACATACCCAGGGATGGCCAGTTCTGTTTCATTAGCCCCAGCCTGCCACACCTGTGCTGGCCTGGGTGTAGGGCTCACAAGCAATGAAACCCAGCAGCTTTGGGTGGACAGTGGAGGAGAGCAATTGAGCTGGGTTGTAGCTGAAAAGCTAAGCCACAGACCTGGAGAGTCAGCTCCTAGGGGCTACCACAGAACAGGGGGCCAGGCTCCAGTGAGGCACCCCATGGACCAATACTAATGAAGGGCCCTGGATCCTGCTGCTCTGTGACAGGATGATGCGATTCTGTTGGCTTTGAAAAGACTTTGCTGCTGGCCTATGAAGAGCTGAGCAAAAAGAATCTGAAGAAGCCTGTCTGGTTACAAGCTGGAACTGGATGCCCTGGAAAAGGACTGAACTTTTAAGTCACGTGGCTGGAGGGCTCGGTCATGGAAGACCCAGACACACAACAACGACAGCAGCCCAGCAACATCAAACACACCAAGGAGGCACCAGCCAGCACGATGCTTCTGTAGCAACGTGGCTCGGTTGGGGGTAGGACCTACAAACACACGTGCAATGGTCACTCAGGGACATACGATCATTAGTGAGGACAGATCTCAGGCCCTTCTGCTGCAAAAGCACAGTCCTTTCCCAGTGCCACGAACTAAGGGAAAGTGTCCCCTTAAGCTGAGGAGCAAAGCGTTTCTGAGACACGCTTCTGCATTTCTAGCATTCCACACCCAAGGACCAGGGATGCAAACCCAAAAGCTAGCATGTTACAATTTTATGGTTAAAATTTTCTATTCCACAGGAGTCACAAAGTCAGAGCTGAGGTTCCTGCGTTAATTGCCCCTTTTTGAACGAGCATAGGAATTTGGAGTTTCATTACCAGCTCCCAAACTCTGGGCATGATTCCATACCACTCAGCATAGTATGAGAAAATACAGAAGGCGACAATTTTCCCCCCCGTGAAGCTATCTGTACACAATTAGCATTTTGCATCACTTCACATCTGCCATGTGAGCATGCAATGAAATAGCCTTGATACCATAAACTGTTTGAATTGTGTCCCAACTCCAATTAATAGATTTTCCATACGCTCCCATGCAGCTGTGTAGAACAGCTGGCCATGCTGCTTTCACTGTGCAGATGCCAGTCATGCCTGTATTTCTGCTTGTCATTGCTCAGCCTGGGGTGAGGGGAGGAGGCACTGCCCGGTGGGTGAGCAGTAGGGATGATAAATATCGGTTAATTGAATTGTTGATTAACCTAATGAATTCTTATCGGTTAGTCGACTAGTCCGGGAGGGGAAGGGTCTAGGGTTACCAGATGGCTTAAAAAAAATACTGGACACACTTGATCTCAGATGGGGGGGGACACACCAGCCGGGAGGGGAACGGAGCTGGCCGGGAGGATGTGTGTGTGAGGGGGAACCAGCTGGCGGGAAGCAGGGCTGGCGGTGGGGGAGGGGTTGGGGGCAGTGGGGCTGGCTGGGGGAAATCGGGGGGGGGGACCAGCTGGTGGGAAGCAGGTCTGGCCGGGAGGGATTTGGGGGGAGCGGAGCTGGCCGGGGGAGATCGGGAGGAGGAGGGAAGGAGAACCGGCTGGCGGGAAGCAGGGCTGGCTGGGGGAAGTGGGGCTGGCCGGGGGAGATTGGGTTGGGGGGGGAACCGGCCGGGAGGTGTTAGGGAGGAGCGGGGGGGACGGAGGGAAATCGGACGGCGGGGAGTGGGACTGACCCGGGCACACACAGATCCCGGGGTGCAGCCCATCCCGCACACAGTCCTGGTGAAGCACGAGCGAGTCCGGCCCCGGGGACTCCCTCCCACCCTGGACCCCCCCCCTCGCATAGTTACAAACTGTCTGGCTGGTAGACACACTCACGCAGTGTGAGCATGTCTACCAGCTAGGCAGTTCGCAACTAGGTACTGATATTCCTAATAATAATAAAACTAACCTAATTAGAAAATACCAGACATTTTATATGTCCGGTATTTTCTTAATTTTTTTCCCCAGACAGAACCCTCAAATACTGGACTGTCCAGTTCAAAACAGGACACCTGGTAACCCTAGAGGGGTCTGAGCTCCCAGACCAGGCATGAGCCAGAACCGAGCTCGGCTGCCTGCCCACCTGGCTCCTAATACACTTTAAATGCAGAGACGCAACAGAGGTAGGTCCAGGACCCAGTGCAAGTCTGGACTAAGCTGGGCTGCTGGCCAGCCTGCTAAAAAATTTGGCAGCCTGGCAATGTGTGTGTGTGTGGGGGAGGGGGGGGGAATGTGTGTCGTCTATAGCATTAACTTATAAGCTTTTGCTTATCGGTTAACCGGTTAATTGACTACATTACATCCCTAGTGAGCAGTTCTCCTAAGAGAGGTCAGAAGTGGTGCAGCCCTGCCAGTTTTTGGTTTCCTAAAAGCCCATTTATCTGCTTTGGACTTCTGCAGTTATCTTTGTACATTGGGCTATTATTCAGTGCAGCTAGAATGACAGTCTGTGTATATTCGGTTAATTATAAAAATATTGCAGTATTTGTTCTGCTCCTAGGGATGGCTTTGGGCCACTGTCTGTTGGGAAGCTCTCTCTCCAAACTGAATTTCCAGCTGGTGCTTTCTGTAGCTCACCAGTCTCCTGCAACACCAAGCAGAGGGCAGTTCTAAAATAGCCCATCAGCTCCATGCCACATCTAAGCCTCACCCATCACTGTTAACTGGTGCATCTAGCTGTCACGGTCTCTTGTGAAACATCTGATTCGTAGTGAAAAAAAATGGGGAATTGTGGAAAAACATAACCGCTTAACAACGGAGACTGAAAAGGCATGACATGCTGAGTGACACTGACCTAGTCTCCTCCCGTCTCCTGGCAAGCAAGTGGGTTTTGTAGCAAGAGATACACAAAGCAAAGTTAGCAACGTTATGAATTTATGACTCGATACCTGTGCAGATCACACGTTCATTTGAAATGCGAAGGCCTGCAAGAGGCAACTGGGAAAGGTATACTGTGAGCATAGGGTGTTTCCAAAACAAGAGTATTTGTCAACTGGCTTATTGTACTGGGAAGAGGGACAAAAATTAATTTACTTCCCAAGATACAGTTTTCACAATTGTCAAGCGGCTCATACACCAGATATGAGACTCACCTAGCAGCATCCAGGAAGGCAGAGGATAGATGACAGGTCATCACAGTAAGCAAGATGATCTCTGACATTGAGAAAATGGAGCTCTGGGAGACTGAAATACTGACAGGCAGAGCCTTGAGAGGCAAGAAACAGAAATACGGGATTTCTAAAGACAAAGGCCTTTAGCCTTCTACTCTCTCTTCTGAAACAGAAAAGGCTTTGGCCCAGTTCAGCAATGCCAGGTGTAGGCTTAGGTTGGCAACTATGGAATATTTAAAAACAGACACTCCAGCAGGGAGTGTGAAAACCTGTCCCACCCTGCCACTTCCACCTGAGATAGCACCACAGCCCCACATGTTTTGTCTGAAGCTCCACCCCTTCCCCGCCTATTACACCTAAGAACCCTTCCCACATTGCTTCCTACTTTTACCCTTTCCTCCCCTCACATACCCAGGTCAGGAGGGACTTGACTGAGGAACCCTAGCTGATTTGGGGCTGGCATGGCTCCCACCCATAGTAATCAGACTTTGAGCGTCCAGTCAGTAGATATGACCAGACACCGTCAGATCCCTAAGTCCTAGGGATATTCTAATATCATTTTTCTTAAATTTCATTTGATAGTCTCATACATTTGGGGATTTTTCTTCTGAGTCTGTGGCTGTTGACAGGATAATCTAGTGCAGTCCACCACAAGAAAAAAAACAAGCAAGAGGAAATCCAGTCCCAAACCTAGCTTTTGTTCCTAGATAAATACCTGCACAAGGAGCTTTGCCTCCAAATGGCTCTCCTTGTCCTGGCAGCAGCTGACCCAAAGAATGGGAAGAGCCTAAAGACTACAGGTGAAACATGAGTCTGAAGAAGGAAAAAGCTGGTAACATCTCAAAACCGTTGCTTAGTTGAATCTCGATGTGCAAAATTAGGCTACATGTGTACAGAGAACAAGCTCTCTCATGAAACAGATGATCGGTTGTTCCGTTATTTTTCAGCACTTCAACTTTCTAGCTAAGGTCAGAGAGTGCAGGAGATTTTAAAACATTTTAAAAAATGAATCCATCTATTTGAACCTCAAAGAGTTGGCTTTGGTTAGTTCTTATTTTATCATAACCAGTTCTCGTATTCACATTAGGGATGTTAAGTAGTGATTAATTTGCAAGTCGAGTAGTCCAAGGATTTTCCATCAACTACTTGACTAGTGGATAAGCACTTCTGCGTTCCGCCTTTGAAATGTACAAGAGCTCCAGCAGGGGCTCTTGTGCATTTCAAACCTGGAACGCTGTGCAGAGCCCAGGGCCAGGGGAAAGTCCTGCTGGCCCTGGGCTTCACACGGCGTTCTAACTTTGAAACGCACAAGAGTCCCCACTGGGGCTCTCATACATTTCAAAGGCAGAACGCGGAAGTGCCTATCAACTAGTCGAGCAGTCGATGGAAATTCCATCGACTACTTGACTAGCAAATTGAAATGCTGCATAGAGCCCGAGGTCAGCTGGGGGTCCAGAACTGATCCCAGGCTCCTCCCGGCATTTCTAAGCGGCAGCGCTGCGCAGAACCTGGGGTCAGCTGGGGAGTCCTGGGCTCCACGCAGCGCTGCTGCTTTGAAATGCTGCGAGGAGGCTGCTGCCGGGCTCCCCGCAGCATTCAAAGCAGCAACGCCGCACGGAGCAGCTGACCCCGGACTCGGTGCAGTGCTGCTGCTTTTCAGTACCCTCTTGTTCCCCTCCTTTCTGCTTCTATCTGATAGAGGCAGCAAGGGGGTGGGGGGGAGCGACTAGTCAACTATCCTGTTGACTAGCTGATAAGCATTTGCTTAGTAGATTGTCAACTAGTCCTTTATATCCCCAATTCACACCAATGCGAGTATCATTTTATTCATCTCTGCTTTCTCCTGCTGCTTCAGTCTGGCCATCTCTGCACAGGGGTTGGCCAGCGCTGGAGACACCCTGCCTCCTTTTCTCACTGCTAACAGAATTCACTCTCCCATTCTTGCCCTATGAGCAATCAGATCCCCCACGGATTATTCGAGCACCAACCTGCTCCATAGATTCTGGAACAAAGGGTGCCGAGGGGGCTGCCGCACCCCCTGGCTTGAAGAGGTTTCCATTGCACACAGGGGTTACAGCTTGGTTCAATGGCTCTCAGCACACCAGTTATAAAAATTGTTCCAGCACTCCAGCCTACTCCATTTAAATGGAATAAATGTGGCTGTCCATCTTCTTTTCAGATTAGCACAGTTAGGGTGCACATGAGGAGTCATTCATTAGAATTACTATTGCAACAGCATCGACAGAGCCCAACCAAGATTAGAGAAAACCGGTGCCCCTGCTCTGAACCAATTCCATTCTGCAGAGACAGAAGCTGTGAAGAAAGGCAGATTGAGCCTGGTTGCAGCCACAGGTGAGAGCGAGATTGGACCATTAATGCAGTCATAATACACAGCATGCTGAATGGCTGGGAAAGGAATTCACTGACCCATGCATTGCAGTGACTAACCTTTCTTCTTCCACCCTGTGGCGGGGTGTACCAACCCCACACTGGCCTGCGAGGGGTTAACCAGGCCAGCTTGTAAGAAGGCACCTCCCTGACAGCCCTTCTGGGCATGCTCCGACTGCAGGCCTAGTATAAAAGCCAGGGGAGCAGCTCAGTCAGGGCTGACCATGGGAGGGGAAGGTGCTCCTGTCCAAGCATGGGAGCAGCAACCGCAAGCACCACCACCACCACCGCCGCCGCTGCAACCACAATGGCAGCAAGGGGACACCAGGGGGAGCGACTAGCCCGGACGCTGCAGGGGGGAAGATGCTGGCAGAGAGGGTAGGAAGTAGCCCAGGACGGGGAACTGCAAGGCACCTGGCAAGCTCAGCGTGTTTCAGGTGGATTCCCCGTTAAGCTAGTGGTGGGACACACCCTTCACTGACAGGGCCCTGGGCTGGGGCCCGGTGGAGAGGAAGGGCCCAGGTCACCCTAACCCACCCCCGTTGACTCCCCCAAAGGGAAGCGTGCCTCAACTGCAACGTAGATGTGGCCACTGGGCCTTACTGCCCTGTGGACTGGGGTCATTATAGACTAGGCCACTGAGCTGTATTGCCTGCTGGTAAAGGCTACAGACAGGGGCCAGATTACAGGGTGGGGCAACGCAGATGGGGCCTAAAAGACACCCTGCCTGGCCTCCCAGGGGGCCGGGCTTCCCACCCCATGACAGACCCCTTTATGGTCATGTCCACAATCCGCTTTTTTCAAAATATTATCAGGAAAACAATTGGGAGACCCAGGAAGCTACTGATTAAATGGATTTGTGTTTTCCTGGAATGGCAAAAATATTCCAGCTAAGTCACCCTTTGATATTATCTAGCACCAAGGGCAAGTGATCACTCAGATAAAGAGCCTTTTATTGACCAAGAAGCTGGCTATACTACACTACTCCACAAAAATTATTCTGCGGAAGCAGCATCCAGCATTATACACAATTATAGATTGTGTTCTGCTAGTGAATGTGTAATTGCTGTAACCTATGCTACCCTGAGACTTCATCATTCAGACCCAGTTCAAGGAAGAGAGTGCAGCCTTGTAATTCAAGCCAGGAATTTACAGTCACACCCCCAGGGCCCCATTTCTGACCATCACTGATTTGATGTGTTACCTTGGCCAAGACACTTCACCTCTTTGTGTCCCAGTTTCCTCACATGTGTAATAAGAATGACAATAATTACTGCCCTGCATTCAATGTTAAAGCTCATTGTGTTTTGCGCCCTGTGTAAGTGCTAAGTATTATTGCAGTTATTACCTTCCTCAGAGGGGGGTTATGCAGTTTCATAATTAATGTTTGTAAAACAGTCCTAGATCACCAGATGAAATGTGCTACAGATATGCAAACGATTAAATGCTTCATAATCTGATCTGGGCTTTATTGTTCTGTGCAACACTTGATTTAATAAAAATGAAAGTTGAAACGCAAGTCTCAGTTGTCGCTAATAAGAAGGATGAGTGGCTGGCCAACTCAGCATGCAGTGTTAATTAAGGCTGGGACCATCAATTTATAAGATTGCACAAAGTACTTTCTTGCTCCTGCAAGGAACATGCATTAACCCTAAACCCAATTTTGGGGAACATACAAGTGTCCCCAAAAGAATCACTTTGCCATTAAGAATGCAAAACAAGGCATCGGCAGCGCAGCTCTGAGCATCACACCCCATTAAACAGCAAACTGGCTAATGTATTAAATGGAAGGGAGACAAAGCTGTATGTCAGAGGAGCGTGATGCTCCCAGTTGTTACAGATTCAGAAGACACCCAATCTCTGCTCCTTTCACCATGCTCCAAGTCTCCAACCACCAGCCCACTGACGTGGCAAAGTAGAATAAGGGCAGCAAAGAAATCTCATTCATGTTTCAGTGCATGAACCAAGACTCCTGTGGTGAATGAAGCTTCGTGTCCCAGAGTTCAACAGCTGCTGGCTTTTTAACACTAAACCAGTCTTATAAAGACATATTTACTACGTAAGACAACAGCCTAGCCTATTGCCTGGTATGGTGTCACTGTTTCCTTGTGCTCCTCCTGCCTGTGTGCTGTAGCTAGCAGTTGCCTCTTGGCATATGCTTAGATTATAAACACTTTGGAAGCAGGACCTATCTTGCTCTAGTTTTGTACAGCCCCTCACTCAATGGGGGACTGGTCCATCATTGGAGTGCTTAGTTACTCTTTGTACGGGTATCATGTCTTATCTATTGCGAAGTGAAACACACTCAATGAATCCTCTGAGTGGCTGACAGGATTGAAAATGAGCAATTGAAGCATTTCATTTCTAGGATGCCATGCCTCCAATCCAGGCCTAAGGCAGCTCAATTGACTTGCTCAGAAGATTGGGATGCCACCTCATGGTTACAAGCCAGATCAACAGTCACCAAAAGTGGTCATGAGCCAATAGTTACTCAATGGAGCACCTGAATGCTTGATTGCAAAGCGAGTTGGCAGACTTGGTGCCTGTGTGTTGGGAACATCATTACTATTGCTCCCCTTGTGGAGGGTCTGGGTAGAGAGGCCAATGGTTCTCTCTCTGGATCAAGAGGTGAGGAGCGTAAACAGAGAGAGAACTCCCCAGCCTGCTCCCCAAGATCACTGCTGAAAGACACAGGGATATGACTGAAATGCTGCTGAGGGGAAAGACTCCAAACTCCAGCATGAAACATGCCAGGCTGTATGCTTTCCAGTTTGCTGTGAACTCCCAGAGGGGTGGCTGCAGAACCTGCTGCACAGCCAAACCAATCACTTACACACTGCAATGGGGAAACAAGAGCCTTCGGAGATCTTCTTGGAGAATTATTCTCACTAGACAAGGGCGATCAGTGGCAATTTCATTAGCTGCTTGAGTACCAGCTGCCTCCTGAATACAGCAGATGCTGAAAAGCTGAGTGGCCCCAGAACACACACTAAACAAAATAGCCCGCCGGATGCTCAGTGCTGCCATTTATTTCCCATGTCTAATGCCGCCGCCCCCTACGCCCCTCATACTGCGTGGAAGGAGATCTGTGTGCTGCTCCATGCCTGCAGCTTGAGGTGGAGCAATGACAACTCCCGGGCACAGAGACAAAGCAACAGGACAGCCTAATTAAGCCATTTTTAAATGATTATTAATCACTGTTTCACTTGAGTTCCAGTGGGTCACATGGGTTTTTCTGGTGCCAGCTGGTTCTGGTTAACCATCAAGGAGGTCAAAATGAGACCACAGGTGGGGGGATGAGTGTGTTTCAGTGAGTTAGCCGGGGAAGCTCAGATGAGCTAAAGGGGCAATTTAAAGATGGGGCCACATAGCCCCTTTGCACCTACCCATCTCTACAGATGGTTTCCCCACAGCATGCTCTCTGGTATTTTGTCCAGTCTAGTTTTAAATGTTGCAGACAAGGGAAGTCCCAGCCTCCCGGGGAACTGCCATAATTGCATGGGTGTACAATACTAGGAAGGAAAACTAATTCAAAGAGCTTCCCTCTTGTGCAAATAAATCCATTGTCTCTGGATTGGGGACTGTTTTGTCTGCTGCCGTCACAGAGCACAGCAATAGGGTCCCACCTCTGGTTGAGGCCTTCAGGCACAAATATAGCAGACATGCCTAATGATAGTGGTGGTAGTGGGGATTTCAAGCTTCTGGATGGGCTAGGACTGACAACAAGGCGAGATTCTGCATTTAACAGCCAGTGACATAATAAAAAAACTACAATGAAAGCAACATAAATCCTTGAATTGTCCACAAGAGGCCTCGAAAAACTTAAAATGAGCATCCTTCTTAAAGTAACAGGCACCATCTGACACACACTTCTCAGTCAGAAGACACACTTGTCCTGACATTCAAGAAAAATACACAAGCCACATCCCAGCAGTTGACTATCTAGTTTCCAGCCCAGCCTACATGATCCAAACAAAACCATTCACTAAGGACACAAGAACCTCTACTGTCTGCACTTCCCAGGCCCCTCCTGTTGGAAGGAAATGCTTCCTTGGAGGACATGCTTATAATCGCTGTTATGTGAGCTTGATAAGGGCAAAGGATTAGCATCACCAGCTGCTGTGCCAAGTACAGCATGGAGAATCAGATGCATATATGCAGTGATGGAGCCATTAGGCAGAACCATGCTCACACACTCCCTCCCATATCACAGATCATAATTTCCAGCTGTCACACCTGCTGCACTTCCCTTCCCAACACAGCCCTTATCTCTTTCCCTCTTTGCAGCCTTTTACTCCTGGCTGCACTCACACGGCTGAAATACAAGAGACTCCCCTTCCCTATATGCATGTTTGCAGATCTTGTTACTGATATCAGAAGCATACAGGGTGGCTGGCGTATGTTCTGCAAAGTTCAGCCCCTTCTGCGCAGCTCCCTTCACAGAGTATAGAAACCAAATAGCCCTAACTAGAAAAATAATCCTGACTCCCGCCTCTATAGCATCTTTCATGCCAGAAGAGCTTTACCAGCTACATCCAAGGATCACGTCACATCACCACTGAAATGTAGCTGCCTCTGGGATGGTACATGGCATCTGTTTTGCAGTACACAACAACATTATCAAATCGTTTAGGACAGAAAGGAAAGGAGGAGCACAGGGAATTATGGAGGCAAAATGTAATTCCAAGTTGAGTAATTTGGCCAGAACTCTTGCAAGAAGAGCCACTGACTAGACTTCTAGTGCCCAAAAGCGAGCAAGATCTCGGTTATGCTTTTCATCCAAACAGCTCTGATCTCATCTACACCATTGTGTATCTTTAATTTGCATTCTTCAAGTCAGAGTCTCACTGTATTAACACGACTGTATCAGTAACGCATATGCAGACAGGGTTATGGTTGTATGGCCACTTGATTAGTGACATTTCCTAATTTTGGGGTGCTTGACTTTGTAACCTTACCACTTTCTTAAATGTAGGATTTGTATTGCAATATATATACACACGCACACACACACACTTTTTGTGGGTGGAAGGGTATTTTAATAAAGTAAATGCACATCAGCTACATCCAGCTGACTTTCAACCAGTCTTTAATCAGTTAGTTGGGGAGGCCTCTTGTAAAGCACTCGTGAGAGCATGCTAGCTTTGCTCCAGCCTCTCTCACTCTCCATGACCTCAGAACTAAATCTACTGAAGTATATGCAAGCTCCAGACCCAGTCCCACTGCTCTCTGTAGACTAGGGTGCCCATTGACTGTCACTGATGTGCCTCAACAGTCTACAACCACCCACTTGAGTGTCTACTCACCTTCTAGAGGTCTCTTCTTCTGTCCTTGGCTGTGTCTACATTGGCACCCTTTTCGGTAAAAGGGATGCTAATGAGACACTTCGGAATTGCAAATGCCGCGGGGGATTTAAATATCCCCCGCGGCATTTGCATGAACATGGCTGCCGCTTTTTTCCAGCTCGGGGTTTTGCCGGAGAAAAGCGCCAGTCTAGACGGGATCTTGCGGAAAATAAACCCTTATCCCTTTCAAGTAGGAATAAGGGATCTTCCGGAAAAGGGTTTATTTTCCGCAAGATCCCGTCTAGACTGGCGCTTTTCTCCGGCAAAACCCCGAGCCAGAAAAAAGCAGCAGCCATGTTCATGCAAATGCTGCGGGGGATATTTAAATCCCCCATGGCATTTGCAATTCCGAAGTGTCTCATTAGCATCCCTTTTACCGAAAAGGGTGCCAATGTAGACACAGCCCTTTAGTCCTGGTGAACTTGGGTGACTGGCTGGGATACACTGGCTCCTGGAACCAGTAGGTGACAACATAGAATGGGAAGGGATCTTGTCAGGTCATTTAGTCCAGTCTCCTGCCTCTTCGCCTACATCCCTGTGTATTAACTACTTCAGTGCTGGACCATGAGAGGACTGTGTCCAGCAAATATGCCTGCTCCATGTTGTTTTGTTCTTCTGAACATCTCTGTACAGGGAGTGAGAGTTGGTATGAGAAGGCAACACAGCAGTATCACTGCATGCAGGGAGCGGGGGAGCAGACAGGACACGTGTGCACCTAGGTGAATGACTGGGTAAGAATGAGGTGGAGGAGATGCAATTGGGCAAATGTGTAAATGGATACATCTAAGGACAACAGGGCATATCTCTGCAAGTGCATGTATAGAGTTGCATATATGGGGGTAGGAGTTGCAAGCGTATAAGGGGTAGATGGGCATGCACAGAGATTTGTATTGTACAAGCCCAGAGGGCGTATGGAGGAACATGTACAGTTGAGCAAGTGCCTGTTGTGTAGATGTACAGGCGTGTAATTGCATGGCCAGTCTGTGTGTTCATGACAAGAAGGAAAGTGTTCCAGAATGCAGTGATAAGTTCTTGGAAAGAGAAAAGAGGCATTGGGCCAACTCCCTTACGGTCAGTCTGCCTCTTTACTATTGACAATCAGGGCACAAGGTGCAGCTTCCTGGAAACACCACTCTGCTGAGCATCCTAGAGATCCAGGCAGCATGGGGAGAGGAGCCACTGCGACAGAGAGCACATCCGGAAAGGGGCCATCTGAGCTCTGCCAATTAATAGGCTAAGGGGCAGGAGGGCTGTTCTCACAGCACCTAAGTGAAAAGAGCTGAAGTTCCACTTTCTCAGTTGCACACCAGACATCTCCTATAAGGAGGTCTCCTGTAGTTACAGTCTGCTCCAATGGACCCACAGTAGAGTTCAACCCCATGGCACTGCCAGTATTTCCATCTGAGAGAGCCTGTGGATGGAATAGTCCATGTGGCACATCCTACTGCCCCAAAGAACCAGCAAAATGCACCAGAGAGTGTGAGTCAAAAGAGAACAACCTAAGAGCAAAGCTTCTCCTGCTCACCAGCTTCCCCAGTGGAGCTGGCACATACCGATTTGCAGGGCTCGCCAAATTGCGGCGAGCCCCGCTCGCCAGCTGCGCTGTCCAGCGATCTGCGCCTGCGCAGATCGCTCGAACCCGGCTCTTCCAGGTTGCAATCTACTCGCCGCAGGCGAGTAGATTGCATTATTTGTTGAGCCCTGCCGATTTGGGGACTCTGTTGTAGGCAATTCCCCAGACTGGCTGACTCTGGAGCACACTGCAGTGGCGTGTGGGGACAGGTAGAAAAGGACACCGCTCCATCCAGAGTCATGGACATTCATGCCCCCAGTCATAGATGCACATTGCCAGCAACAGGTTCATAGATTCTAAGGCCAGAAGGGACCGTTTTGATCATCTAGTCTGACCTCCTCGAGAGCACAGCACAGAGAACTGCCCCAGAATAATGCCTAGAAATACATTCACTCTTGGTGGACAATCCACTTCCCTCTCTCCTTGGCAAGTTGTTCCAATGGTCAACTTCTCTTACTGTTAAAAATGGTCTCATTTCCTGTCTGAATTTGTCTAGCTTCAACTTCCAGCCACAGGACATATGGTATCTTTTTCTGGCAGATAAAATAACTCACTAATAATGACTTGTTCCCCATATAGATACAGACTGGGATCAAGTCTCCCCTTAACGCTTTCTTGGTAAGCTAAACAGATTGAGTCCCATGAGTCTATCACTATGGGTACGTCTACACTACAACGTTAAGTCGAACTAACTTAGTTCGAATTAGTTAATTCGAACTAAGCTAATTCGAACTAACGGATCCAGACTAAAAAACTAGTTCGAATTAGAGTTTTGCTAATTCGAACTAGCATGTCCACATTAAGCATGTCCCTAGCCCCTCTTCTTGATGTACAAAATAAAGATAACGTGTCTTCCAAAATGGAATCTGTCTTTATTGAACAAAACTGGGGGAGACTGGGAAAAGGATGAACCGGGGTTAAGGATGGCCGGAAGCAGTGCCGGCAGGGCATCAGAGGAGGACTTAGAGCGTGGAGATGCTGTGTCAGGTTAGCTGAGGGCTGTGCTTAAAGGGACCCGACCCCCACCCCAGACAGACAGTTCTCAGGGGTGCCCCGCTTGCAAAGCAGTCCTGGCTTGGAGTGCCCTGAGTGCCCACACTGGGCACATCACAGCACTCGGCCATCAGCCTGGCTGCACTTACCGCAGGCTGCCATCTGGGGAAAAGGGGTAATTGGGGGGCTGCAGGAGAGCTTCCACCCCCAGAAGCCCGCAGAGCCAGCCCAGTCCTCCCCATCGGGGGCTCGTGCCCCATTCCTCCCTCACCTCCTTCCACTTACCCTTCCCTAGCCCCTCTTCTTGATGTACAAAATAAAGATAACGTGTCTTCCAAAATGGAATCTGTCTTTATTGAACAAAACTGGGGGAGACTGGGAAAAGGAGGTGGGAGAGGGGAAGAGAGAGGGTGGGAGAGGGGAGGGCAACTAAAATGATCAGGGGTTGGGAACAGGTCCCATATGAAGAGAGGCTAAAGAGACTGGGACTTTTCAGCTTAGAAAAGAGGAGATGGAGGGGGGACAGGATAGAGGTCTCTAAAAGCAGGCATTGGGTGGAGAGGGTGCATTCAGAAAAGTTCTTCATTAGTTCCCATAAAGGAGGACTAGAGGACACCAAAGGAAAGGAATGGGTAGAGGCTTCAAACTAGTAACAGAAAGTTGTTCTTCACAAAGCAAAGAGTCAACCTGTGGAACTCCTTGCTGCAGGAGGCTGTGAAGGCTACAACTGGAACAGAGTTTAAAGGGAAGTGAGATCAAGTCATGGAGGTTGGGTCCATGGAGTGCTATTAGCCAGGGGGTACGAGTGGTGTCCCTGCCCAAGGTTTGTGGAAGGCTGGAGAGGGATGGCATGAGACAAATGGCTTGGTCACTGTCTTCGGTCCATCCCCTCAGGTCCCTAGGGTTGGCCGCTGTCGGCAGACAGGCTACTGGGCTAGATGGACCTTTGGTCTGACCCAGTACGGTCATTGTAAGCTCAGGGCTCAGGGTCGGGGGTCTCAGTGGACCCCCTTGATTCTCTTGCACACCTGCTCCTGGGTGGCCAGGCTGGCAGCTCTCCTGCCCAAGCCGGCCACTTTCCTGTGCCTAGTGCGGAGATCGTGGACAAGGTCCACGATGTCCGCACTAGCCCAGGCGGGTGCCCACCTCTTGCGGTCCCGGGCAAGCTCCCGGGAGCCGCCAGCCTGGTCCTGGGAAGAGGGGGAGGGCTGGGGGATATCGGGTGGATGGCTCGATCCGTGCCAGGTGAAGGGTCTGCTGGCTGGGTGCTGGCAGGCTTGCACCTGGCACGGGCACCGTAGCCAGCCCATGCCCCTTTAAGGGGTCCGGGGCCGGGAGGGGGGCAGTAGAGTTTCCCTGGTGTTGGCCAGAGTGGCCACCAGGGAAACCTGGGGAGGGCTAGCCTCCCACTAGTTTGAATTAAGGGGCTACACACCCCTTAATTCGAACTAGCTAGTTCGAACTAGGCTTAATCCTCGTGGAATGAGGATTACCTAGTTCGAACTAAGCGCTCCATTAGTTCGAATTAAGTTCGAACAAACGGAGCGCTAGTGTAGCACCTATGAAAGTTAGTTCGAACTAACTTTGTAGTGTAGACATACCCTATGAGACTTGTTTTTGAATCCTTTAGATTGTCTCATGGCTTGTCCCCCAGCCTTCTCCAATTCACTAATATCCTTCTTGAATTGTGGGCACAGTTTCCAGCAGTGGTCACACCCAGGCCCAGTACAGAGATAAAATCACTCAGGATTGCCCTGTCTATGCATCCACATTAGCTCTTTTGGCCACAGAGTCACACTGGAAGCTCACATGCAGCTGATCATCCACCAGGACCCCCAAATCTTTTAGTGTCACTGCTTCCCTGGATAAAGTCTCCCATCCTATTGGTGCCCTACAGCATTCTTTGCACACCAGCACATTCAAACATGTTGCATACACAACTCAAACAGTTCTCACCCCTGCGCCAACAGAGCCATGCTCAGACCCCGCAGGGCCAGACAGACACAAGTAGCCAGACAGACACATCCAGACCTTTTACCTTTGGCTGGAGCGGGGACTAATGGTTTCCACCTCCCCTTGGAGCATAGGCCCAGGGACGTGGAATCAGACTCTTCTGCTCCTTCTTGTTTCATGCATGGAGATCAGGCTCCCTACCCAATCACAGCCCAGCCGAGTGCCTGAGACATTGTTCTGTTTGGGGTGCTAGACAAGGGGAAGGGACCCCAGCGTGAGACCTCCTGGGAGATATGAGCCTGTCATTTTAAACAGACCCGTTGGCAGTGCACCAATCTCATCTCAAGGAATCGAATACCCTAGCTGCCCAAGCTATCCCCTTATCCCTGCAGCCCTCTGGTGCTATGCAGTTTGAGAGTACAGACACTTCCTGTGGCTCCGGTCGTTCCTGGAGAGCTTAGCAGCAAACATCTCTATTTCTTCCTTCCTAGCCCTTCTCTAGCGGTGGGCTAAGTGCTGCTCTGCTGGGGCTCCACACCATGCCACCTGAGCCAGGCTGTGCTGCAGAGCCTGTCCGCGTGCACCCCTCCCCCAAGGCCAAAAGCTCTCCCACAAACCATTCCAGGATGTGGGGAACCCTGCAGCTCATCCCACTGCTGCTGCTCCATTGGAATCTCCTGACACAGCCCAGTCCCATTAGGGAAGGTGATCTGACCAGAATGAAGGCCCATTCCTGGGAACAGCCTAATGAGATGATAACCTCACGGAGAGGCTGAGGAGCAATACATTAAAAGATCCTGAGGTGTTTTGAGATACACGGCTGGAAAGTGCCATACAGGAAATAGTAACAGGATTATTGCTAGTCACCATGCCCCCGTTCAGCAAGGTACATGGCGAACTTTAAGCACATGCTTCCGTGCTTTGCTGAAGTGGGGCCCAAAGGAGCCTATGGATAGCTTCTTCCTACCACAAAGAATTATACACTGAAGAAGACGCATTAAGAAAAAAAAATCACTCTGTCATTTGGTACACATCATTCACTGGACTCCAGTTAATAATATTGTTGTTCGGCTTTGGTAAACAGGGACGTGGGCGGAGAGAGGGAGCTGAAGGGCTTTAAGTGAGGCCGGGGGATCTCTTTTACTAGGAAATGCATTGAAATGTACTCAGTATCTGGCACTGCCAAATGAGAAAAAATACGAGCTGTTGCCAAGTATTTTTATGAGCCATGGATCAGTCATTTAGGAGCATCCATAGAGAAGAAAACTAACAAGCAAGGAGCTCGCCCCAAACTTTGCGGCTCTTCGATTTCAGAAACTAGTAAGAGGCTCTTTAGAATACATCACAGAGTGAGAGGGGCAGAGCTCTAGTTCAGTCAGAAATGGATAAAGCCCTGAGAACAGACACTAGGGAAGAATCTCACCATGGCCTTAGAGAGAGGGATCACAGGAGGCCTATAATGAGTTTTTCTGTTTCCAATACACACGATCCAATTCTGCTCTTGCACAACTTCAACTCTCCTGGAGGGGAATGTGAATTAGAGGCAGAATTGATTTTATGATTGTATGAGTCTGATCCGACAGGATTTCCAACACACACAACTTTAGATAAAGATCCAACCTACACTGAGCTAATGCGCTTGAGATTTCCCTACCACCAACTACTTAGCAAGCATCCAAGGTGGCCATAGCTCAGGGCAAGTGAGATATTTCAAACACTATTGTGTCGGGAAATGTAGTTCAGGAGATTTCCTGGCTCTCCTGGTTCCACCTAGGCCAGAAATGCACAAGACCAGCAGCCTGGGGGACATTTTGTTGTTTTTCCCTTTTTCTCCTGACCAAAATGTAGCACTGGTGGGGTAAATGGAAGACACACGCGATAGAAAGGTGTTGTAAACCAACCTTGCCTCACCTTCAAGAGACTCAAATTTCAGCAGGGATTCAAGTCGGTACTTACTGTATTCAGAATGTGTCACTTGTCACAATGCAAACCCAGTGATATGTTTAAAGAGATACTGTTACTGGAGAGAATGAGTGAGAAACACAGTAGGAGACAGGACTCAGTCTAGTCAGTGCCATGCGGATGCACAGTTCCTGACATAAGCAATAAAGGTCATAGGGTATGTCTACACTACCCCGCTAGTTCGAACTAGCGGAGGGTAATGTAGTTATCCGCAGTTGCAAATGAAGCCCGGGATTTGAATTTTCCGGGCTTCATTTGCATGAAGCCGGCCGGCGCCATTTTTAAATGCCGGCTAGTTCGGACTCCGTGCCGCGTGTAGCCGCACGGCACGGAGTCCAAACTAGCTGGCATTTAAAAATGGCGCCGGCCGGCTTCATGCAAATGAAGCCCAGGAAATTCAAATCCCGGGCTTCATTTGCAACTGCGGATGACTACATTACCCCCGCTAGTTCGAACTAGCGGGGTAGTGTAGACATACCCATAGTTACTAATCAAGTCTCAGCACCATGATCTAATGCAGGGGTGGGTAATCATTTCTGGTGTGGGCCCACTCCAAGATTTTGGAAAGTGATCAAGGGCTGCACTTTTCTGTAGAGGAGATGCAGTGTCTAGGATGGAGGTTGGGTACAGAAGGGTACATGGGGTAAGATATTGGGATGCAGGAGATGGTGTGAGGTCTGAGAGGGAGTCTGGGTGGAGGAGGGGGTTATGACCTGGGTCAGGGGATTGGGGTGTAGAGTCAGGGAGAGAGTTTGGGTACAAGAGAGAATTCTGGCCTGGGGGAGGGGCTCTACAAGGAAGTGCAAAGTCTGGGAGGGAACTGTGACCTGGGAGAAGGGAAAAAGGGGGCACAGACTGCAGAGGGCTTGGGTGGTGACCTGGGGTAGAGGCATGCGGTGCAGGAGGGGAAGGGGTGTCAGAGGCAGGCTGTGGCTGGGAGGTGCTTACCTAAGTGTCTCCTGGCCAGCAGCCCTGCAGCACCCCAAGGCAGGCTGGACTCCCTGCCTGTTGCAGCCCCAGACCACTTGAAACTGCAGGCTGTTCCCTCCATGTGGCTCTCAGCTCCAGGAGCGGGAAGAGGCTTGTGCTGCCCTCATCCCCCAGGCCAATCTCTCCACTCCTATTTCCAGCCAATAGGAGCTGAGAGATTGCCTGGGATCATTTCCTATTGGCTGGTTGTTTCTAGCCAATAGTAGCTGAGGATTGGGCTGGAGGTGGGGAGATCACACAAAGCCTCCTCTGCCAGCAGAGCAGAGAGACGCAGGGACTGCGCTTTAAACCACAGCAGGTGTGTGCCTGAGTGTCCCAGCAGGGTGGTCCGCGGGCTGGATCTCATGGCTTGGCGGGATGGATCCAACCCCCAGGCCGTATTTTGCCCAGCCCTGATTTAAATGCATTTGTGGTAACTGAGGACACTACCAAATTGTGCCTTGCACTTTTTCTTTCCCTGAATTAAGCTGCAGAATGGATCATACAGGTCTAAGAGGGAAAGACTAGATAGAGTGGGGGGGGGGGTGGAGGAAGGAATGGGAGGGGAAGATCTGACACAAGTGGGACTCAGAAGCACTGAAGTTCTTGGAAGAAAATAATTGATCTTTTTCAGCAGCAGCCCCTGCATTACTGAGAACTGGGCCAGGCCTTATTGCCCCTGAGCAGCCGTGAGGAGAGGAAACAATTGAGAAATGGGGTGGGCACTGCAGAACAATCAGCTGTAACAAAGCCAAGTCACCGCGCTAAGCATTCTCTACAGCCTGGCAGGCCCTGAAGCACAAAGCTGCCCAAGAATTCTGGAGATGAATTAAGGGTGTTTGAGCGATATTCTACATGTAATTCATGTCCCTCCTTACAGGACACAGACTCTGCTCCCCCTCTCCCCGGAGAGTGCTGAGTGAATGTTATTACATTCAATTCAGCATCCCTCCTCTGCTGACTAACAGTAACTCAATATCACTGGGCCCTGCGGACCCACATGATGCATTGTTCTCACTGCGCAGAGATTACATTGTTTAGTGGACACGTTAGCCACAAACAGCATAATTTTATTAGCTGTCAGCAACAATGATGGCAGCCTGTCAGGAGCTGAGAGAGAAGATTTTCAGCGAGCAATGCCCATGTATTGATGCACTGTGTCTCTATGCAAGGGCAGCTGGGGATACCCAGGTGGAAGGAGGCTCTCTAGGGGCTTAGATAATACAGGCTGCCTCTTCCCTGCCATTCTCATTATCCTCTTACTCTTTTTTCCATCCCACAAATTGCATCTTCTCTGGTCTGGTGTGGGGTCCCTTCTGGGAATCTGCTCCATGTCAAGTGTAAAGAAAGTTATCACATGTTTCCCCAGGAGAGGGACCTGGCCTGTTCGCTTTCTGCTACAGAAAAGCAAACACGTGACACCCATAATTACACACTAGAGACAGGCCTGAGCCACAAAGGCCAGCTCTGCATTTGAGCCAGTCTGCAGTTTAGGGAGAGATGGAAGGGATGGCGGTTGAATCCCTCTCAGCTCAGCACTGATGCAGGCCTTTGATCGGCAAAGGACCGCCTAAAGAGTGGATTCATCCTTGCCACTCCTGGGGGATAGGTCAGCATCCGTAGCCACATTTTTAAAGTGGGGGAACTGGGGCACAGAGAGATTAGGGAATTCCCAAGGCCCGGAGGGAGTCTGTGTCAGAGTCGGGAACTCTCCATGTCCAAGCCAGAGCTCTCTGTCCCTGTCTGCGCCTGAAGTTGGTTCTAGCTATTGGGGTGGAGAGCAGGGGGGCGCAGTCTCCAGGGATCTGACTCAGTGATTTATGGGCATGTCTATACTACAGCGACACAGCAAGCCCTCTATTTCAAAATTATTTTTAAATAACGGGCTTCTTATTTCCAAAGAATAATCCCTCGTTCCATGAGGAGTAACGCTTCTTTCAAAATTGCCATTTCAAATAGCTGTAGTGTGGACACTCCACTGCTCCCCAGGGCCATTTAGAGTAATTACTCCCCAGTGCTTCCTGGGGCTCCAAACTGAGGTGGCTCGTCCACATTAGGGGAGCCTGCCTCAGACTAATTTTTAGTTTTCCCTGCAGTGTGGACGTGCTATTTTGAAATAGTTATTTCAGAAGTTATTATTCCGAAATACCCTGGTAGTGTAGACATACCCTATGTTCCAGCAACTCAGCCACATATCTGCCAATCCGCCCTCAGATGCAAACAGCCTAGCAGAGAGAGCAAGTGCCTCCTGCTGCAGAATGGCCAGATTGTATTAACATCAGCTGCCTAGCCTTTGGGAGGAGGGTTCCCTGCTGACAAGTAAAGGGTTAACAGGGTGCCTGGGGGCCCATTCGGTGGCACCAGGAGGGGAGTCAGCTAAAGAAGGATTAGACCCAGCTGAGGGGAACCAGACTGGATGGTTCCTATAAAGGAGGGGCTGCGGGGGCAGCGAGGGAGAACTGAGAGGAGCCGCGTACCCTGAGAGTGCCCTCAAAAGGGAACAAACAGCACAAGTGATGGATTCCAGGCAGCTGCCAGAGAAGCCAGGAGCTACCCAAGGAAAGCTGCTTAGCAAAAGCCGAGGAAAAGCTGCAAGTGAGGAACAACACTGGAGGGAGAACAGCCTGAAAAGTCTGGCTCCATAAACACCTGCAAGTAGGGTTGCCAGGTGTCCGGTATTCAACCAGACAGTCCGGTTTTTGGGCCCTCTGTCCAGTAAAAAAATTCAGAAAATACTGGACATGTGCAATGTCTGGTATTTTTTGGTTTTCCGGCTGGGCGCCCGACAGAAGCCTGGCAGGGGCGGGGGGAGTGGCTGGGAGGCAGGGCGCGATCGCCACTGGGAGCCTCTGGTTGCGTCTGACGTAAGAGTGACACCTTGGGGCAGAGGAGAAGCCCTGTCTGTGCTCCTGAGTGCTGTTCAAGCCGGGACCGTGTGCGGGACAGGCAGCGCCCTGGGATCTGTATGTGCCTCGGTCAGTCCAGCTCCCCGCCAGCTGATTCTCTCCCCCTTCCCCTGCTCTTCCCACTGCCAACCCCGCTCCCGCTGACCCCTCCCGGCCAGCCCCGCTCCCCCTGCCAGCCCTGCTTCCTGCTGGCCAGTTCTCCTCCTCCCAATCTCCCCCGGCCAGCCCCGCTCCCCCTGCCAGCCCTGCTTCCTGCTGGCCAGTTCTCCTCCTCCCAATCTCCCCCGGCCAGCCCCGCTCCCCCTGCCAGCCCTGCTTCCCATCCCCCCCCCCTTCTCCCAGCCAGCCCTGCTCCCCTCCCGGCTGGTCCTCCCCGCCCCCCGATCAAGTGTGTCCAGTATTTTTTTGGAAGCTACCTAGTAACCTTACCTGCAAGCAGGCAGAGGCAAGGAGCAGCTCAGGGAACCAGCAAGGGATTATAAGAAACCACCCCGGCTGCCAATCAAAAAGGCCCTTGCTGGGATCCAGAGCAGAGGCTGCCTTGGGATGCCCCCTACCACTGACAGGAGGGGCAGTGTAAGCCGCAGGAAAGAGGCAAGGATTATAGAGCCAGGAGAGGGGCTGACGGCCCACTACGTCGTCACTAAGACTCTTTGATTTTTATTTTGACTTCTTGGTTACCTCCGAAAAGGACTGAGCTGAAAGGGGCCCTGGCTGAGCTGAAGGGGGAAGACTTAGACTACTTAGACTGTGGCAGAATTGGAATGGTGGGAAGAGGGGCGCCAGAGGCAAAGAACCCCTGTCACAGCCTGACTTGAGAGCAGGGGCCGCTGTGGCGACTGGTGCAACCGCTTACAGCCACAGTCCTTCCACTCTGATGGAAAGGGAGAGCCACACAAGCAACAACAACGATGGAGACAGAGCAGGCCTTCTTAGGGACAATGATCACAATGGCAGTCTAAGGTCGCAGCAGCACTCCCGCTGTAAAACAGCACCTACAGGCAGCAGCCTGCGCCAGAGCTAGCGACTCAGCATCAGTGCTGAGCTGGGCACACTAGCAGTACAGGGCTTGTCTCCACGGGAACCTCTGATCACGCACCTCTCCGGCTTTCTGCTGCAGATGGCTCCCTCCCCAGCTGTGGGCCTTTCGCTTCCAATCTGTCTCTCTGCAAGAGCCGCTCCACAAGAATCCCTGCCCTCCCCCAGGAAACCTAGCCATGCACCCAGCAGGCCCTGCCACTAGCAAGGCAGGCCACTGAATCGATCATAGGCAAAATTTCACTTTCCCTTTCAGCGAAAGGAGCATCCGCATAGATGAGGGAGTCAGCTTGGGGGAAAAGGAGATACAAGAGGCAGACCCATTGCATTAGTAGTAAAATCCCAGCAGCTGCTAAATGGGCAGCTAGCTTGGCTCCTGGGAATCAGCTGGATACTGGGGGCACCGCCTCACAAAGTTTGCGACATGTGTAGACCTCCCTGTTATGCCACCAAAACAAGTTGACCCAGGCTGCATTCAGCTCTGGGAAAGGGACAAGGCCTTTCCCTTTCTAACAGGAAGTGCCCACCTGTTAAGCACCTGACATCTGGCCTGGGATTCCTGATGTAGCCCAGGGGCACCGCAGCCTCACACACTGTCTCCTCCTCCCTCGTAAATGGAAATACAGAGTTTTGTTGGCCAACAACACAAATTAGTTCAGAAACTCCTCCCCTCCCCCCGTGGAAATGCATTCATGTCAGAGCAGAGCACAGCAACCGTCTAATGGGGCAGAAAAGGAAGTGAAAAAATTCCTTGCCTGTTGTTTAACACAGTCTGTACAAAACATGAAGCACTTCCATTCCCCAGGAAGGTTAAAAATAAAGCAAAGGTTTCCTCTTGTCCCATCACATCTCCTTTGTGCAGCGGCCCAGATGACAGAACACCAGGACCATCGGCCAAGAGAGATGTGAGGTTTCTGTAGCACTTGTTGTCATCTAAGTGTTCTCAAGTGCCATACAAAGTCATGAGTCCCACACCAGCCGCAATTGTGCGAGGCAATGTAGCCCCAGTACTGCACTCAGAAGCTGCTCACATGCAGATTGAGGCAGCATAAGGGGGTTGCTATCAGCTCTATACATAAAGAGCCCTTCCACCATGACTGCCCATTAGAGAAAGGCAGAAACGGACTTGTCAGCTGAAAAATAGAAGCCAGAGCAATAACCCATCAGCGGAACTCTTAAGTACCCAGGTGAGCCAAACCATTAGTGAGATGGAGAGAGCCTGTAGCTTTACAGGTGCACCGCACTACCAGGGGGCACTCAGCACATCCCCTGGGCTGCACACTCCTTCAACCCCCGGAGATGTTCCCAGTTGCTGCTGAGGAGAAGAGTTCTCAAACTGCATATCCGAGCGCCTGCACGCCAGAGTTCAGTAAGCTTCCACAGAAGTACACAGCAGTGCGCCATCTGTGCCGGCTACAGGAGATAGGGACAATGACAGAGAGATGGAACAGTATGTGAGCATGGCACACTCAGCAGGTACCAGGCGGTGTGTTACTCCCACTCCCAGACAAGGGACATGCATGACAGGAAACCCATGAAAGGCAGCTGGCAAGCAACGCAAGAAACAGTGTCCGGCCCTCCATTTGTGTTATGGGTCGGGCTGTTTCATTGGTTTGGCATGCTCGCTGCGGTGGGTGGACTCTCCAGAAAACAGAGCTGCCTCCATTGTCCTGCCCTTCCATTAACCTTTTGGAAACGGTCCAGTCCTCCTACAAAGGGCTCATGGGCACTAGAATGCCTTGAGATGGGCTAGTCCTTAAGGGTATTGAATGGCCACCAAGGGCACCACAACAGGGAGGGTTTCTAGTCTCCCGCAGCCAAAGCCAGGCTGGAACTCTGAAGTCCTGCTGGGATCACCACCCACACACGCTCCCATTTCCTCTCCCCTCATCTTCCCATTGCTGCTGGTGGCCAACCTCAGCCTGAAGCCAGGAATTGCAAGGAAGCAGTGGGGGGTTCCTCTGACAATAAAAGATAAGGAAGTAGACTTACAGAGCCTGGAATGGCTGCTTCCAGGAAAGTGGGGTGGTTGTCAGAGAGGGAGCAGTGGACATTAGGCCTGCTTGGGGAAGGGGATTGCTTACACTTGGGAGGGGGAGACAAAGGGAACAGTAATGTGGTGAGAGCAGAGCTTCTGTTCTGGAGAGCTAGAGGGGCAGGTTTCATTCTAGAGTAGACCTGGGCAAAATACAGCCTGTGGGCTGGATCCAGCCCGCCAAGCCACCAGATCTGGCCGATGGACGCTGCGGGGAGCCGCAGGCAGGCTCCCCACTTGCCTCGCCTAAAACGCAGCAGTTTTTCTTTAAAAACTGTGAGTCTGGAGGGGAGGGAGAGAAATCACCAGAAACCGGCCAATGGGAGCAGCCTGTTTCAATAACAGGCAGCCACGAAGCACAAAGGGGCTCCAGAGCACATGGGTGCAGCCTGTGTGGGGGTGGGGCAGGGGCAGGCAGCAGTGTTCCCTCTAAGATGCAGGGCAGCACAGCTTCACAGGTGATTAATCCGCCTCACCCAGTCAGAGGCTCAGGGCTCCATGGGGAGCTGACTGACTGGGAGGGGCTGATTAATCACCTGTGAAGCTGTGCTGTCCCACAGCTTAAAGGGAACACTGGCTGGCAGGGCAGAATGGGTCTCTGGCTGGCAAGTGTCCTGGCCAGACCCTGCCTCTAGCACCCCGGCCCCTCCTTTCCCCAACCCTCTGCCCCCTACTCCATAAACCCAAATTCTCTGTCCCTCTCCTGCACCCATATCCCTTCCCAGATCCGGCACTCCAATCTTCTGCCCCAGATCACAATCCCCTCCTGCCCTAGCTCACAACCTAAATCACTGCATCATCTTCTCTACCCCAATTCCCTGCCCTAGGTCACACTCCAACCCCCTGCATACCAGTCCAGTGCCCCAAGTAACAACTTCCTCCTTCACCCAAACTCCCTCCCTTACCCCAAGCTCCCTTCTGCACACAACCTCCATCCCAGACCCTGCACCTCCTCCATTAATACCATGGAAGACTGTGGCCCTCGACCACTTTCCAAATTCTTGGAGTGCCTCCCCCAAAAAATTATTGCCCACCCCTGTTCTAGAGTAATTTTGATTTATGCTCTTCTCAGAACTTGATTATTTTTCTAAGATCACCTCCAGACTCTCCACATGACTGTGGCTGCAGACAGCATACAAGTCATGGATCAGGGAGCAGACAAGTTTGTAGCCACAAGAGATTTAACCTCTTGCAACACAGTGACCCTGGGGCAGAGCCTCAGAGGAATTGAAGATGCCTAGGCCTAAATGCTCCTGCTTGGATAAATTGCTTTTCTTTTGCCTCCCAGCTTCCTTGCCTTTTCTGCTTCACACACAAATTCAGGATATTGCCCAGAGAGTCAGAAAGGGTCTCAGTCAACCCTGAACACTCATTGCCTTATTCTGGATCGTGGGAAGTTAGCTGGTGGCTCTTTTAGTCTAGTGTCCAGATGTCTACAGCACAAATAATATAAGTGAAAGGTATCTTGAGAGGTCATCGAGTCCTGTCCCTTGCCCTCATGGCAGGGCCAAGCACCATCTAGACCATCCCTGATACGTGTCTATTAAACCTGCTCTTAAATAACTCCAAAGATGCAGATTCCACAACCTCCCTAGGCAATTTATTCCAGTGTTCCACTGTGACAGGTAGGAAGTTTTTCCCAATATCCAACCTAAACCTCCCTTACTTCAATTTAAGCCCATTGCTTCTTGTCCTATCCTCAGAGGCTAAGGAGAACAATTGTTCTCCTTCCTCCATGTAACACCCTTTTAGACCTGAAAATCACAATCATGTCCCCTCTCAGTCTTCTCCTTTCCAAACTAAAAAAGCCCAATTCTTTCAGTCTTCCTTCATAGGTCATGTTTTCTAGACCTTTAATCATTTTTGTTGCTTTTCTCTGGACAGTCCCCAATTTCTCCACATCTTTCTTCAAATGTGGTGCCCAGAATTGGACACAATACTCCAACTGAGGCCTAAGCAACACAGAGTAGAGTGGAAAAATGACTTCTCATATCTTGATCACAACACTCCTGTTAATGCATCCCAGAATCATGCCCCCGTTTTGTGACCTACTTTCCTTCTTGGTAGGGTTCGCTGCACTATAGCAGGCAATCAGAAGTCTCTCTCATTCCTCTTAGGTCACCATGGGGAGACAATAGAAAAGGGCCATGTTGGAAGCTTGCCCAAATGTTGGTGGCATGGGGCTAGTTCTGGGAATAAAGGAAGGACATCATTCTCTGGTACCTGTCTATGAACACACTTATGAAACATTAGGATTTTGATTTGGAAGAAACTTGGGATCAACTAGCATAGGGTATGTCTACACTACCCTCCTAGTTCGAACTAGCGGGGTAATGTAGGCATACCGCACTTGCAAATGAAGCCCGGGATTTGAATTTCCCGGGCTTCATTTGCATAAGCGGGGCTCCGCCATTTTTAAATCCCCGCTCGTTCGAACCCTGTGCCGTGCGGCTACACGCGGCACGAACTAGGTAGTTCGAACTAGGGTTCCTAGTTCGAACTACCTAGTTCGTGCCGCGTGTAGCCGCGCGGCACAGGGTTCGAACGAGCGGGGATTTAAAAACGGCAGAGCCCCGTTTATGCAATTGAAGCCCGGGAAATTCAAATCCCGGGCTTCATTTGCAAGTGCGGTATGCCTACATTACCCCGCTAGTTCGACCTAGCGGGGTAGTGTAGACATACCCATATTCCTTTCTGCTGAACTCCTCTATAATACGGTTGGGCAGGCACAAGAAAATAGCAGTCTGTGTGAAAGCCTGGAAAGAACAGACTCCCTTTGGCATTTCAAAGAATCCAATCCCTCTGCCAGCCTGTCACCTCCAACGATATAGTGTGCAATAAAAAAAACAAAAAAGCCCATTATATAATTGGAATAACTGGAATGGGTGGATCCACAGAAGCCAAGGAAAGAATGGGGGCAGCTGTCCTTGGTTCTGAACAAGATGAGACCTGGAACAGTCCTGAAGAAATGTGATGCTTTTTCCCTAACCCTGAGATCTTATAAAGCCAAATGGAGCCCCCACAGGCTAGTATTCTACAGAACCTTCCTAGGCTCTGACACACAGGTATTAGGTTTTCTACAGATAACGCATGCATTTTTCCAGAGAGCTTCTAGAAAAAAAAAAGTTCTATAACACTACAGTTTGCTGTAGGTTTCAGAATCTTCAGCAGAGGAATCCATTGGACTTAGTCCACGTGACTGGCTAGCTTCCTACATGCTCCCTTTCCATTGTCTCTCCACTGTGACCCAAGAGCAGGGGTGGGCAATAATTTTTGATGGGGGGGCACTCCAAGAATTTGGAAAGTGGTTGAGGGCCACACTCTTCCATGATATTGATGGAGGTGCAGGGTCTGGGATGGAGGTTGGGTGCAGAAGGGAGCTTGGGGTAAGGGAGGGAGTTTGAGTGCAGAAGGCAGTTGTGACCTGGGGCACTGGACTGAGGTGCAGGGGGCTGGAGTGTGACATAGGGCAAGGAATTGGGATAGAGGAAGGGGTGCAGGGGTTTGGGTTGTGAGCTAGGGCAGAAGGGGACTGTGATCTGGGGCAGGGGATCGTGGTGCCAGATCTGGGAGGGGATATGGGTGCAAGAGGGGGACAGAGGATTTGGGTAGGTGGAGTAGGGAGGGCAGGAGTGGGGGGCAGAGGGCTGGAGAAGGGAGGGGCTGGGATGCCAGAGGCAGGGTCACAGGAGACTTGCCAGCCAGCAGCCTGTTTGTGAATCAGCCTCCCTGCCAGTCAGGACAACAACCTGCTTCTTGTATTGTGGAAATGGAACTGCAGCCAGGAGTCAGAGCATTAACAGCACAGTAAAAACTATTCAGTTCTTCTTGGGGCCAATCTCACAATCCAAGAGCACCAAGACAATGGAATTAAAGGGCAGCAGGTTCAGAATGATGAAGAGGATAGGGGAAGATGTAAAATAACAAGTTTACAGCGTTACATGAGTCATTCCTCCTTCCTCTGAAGCCCCAGGGACTGGCCATGTCCAAAGACAGATATTGGAATTACTTGACCAATTATCTCATGTGAAACTCTTAAGTGCCTGTTCCTGATGGGACCTAATCATTGGTGCACATCAACCAAGTATGGGATTCTAATTGCCTTCTTTTACTTTGACTATGTAGCAGCCACGCTGTGTAATGCCCTGGAGCCATGTGCTCAGCTGAATCAGGATCTCCCTCCAAATGTAGGGAACAGGCAGATAAGAAGTGGTTCTGATTTTTTGCGCTCAATGTCCCTCCTGGCTGGAAGAATTTAACATCTCTTGGTAATTCTCTCCCCACTCTCCACACCCAGCACATTAATGAGCATTCTACTAGTTATAAAAGAAGCAGGTCCCAGCCCCACCACTGTTAAATAATTCCCCTAAATATTACAAAACACTGGCTGCCCTTCTCCCCCAGATGTCAGCTCCTACAGGGACCTCTGCTTGACTGCTTTAAAAAAAAGCTCATAAACTTGCACTCTCTTTCTTGAAGCTGGAGTTACAGCTCTCCCTGGAATCCAGGCTGGTTCCTTCAAAGTTATGGCCAAGTCAAAAAATAAACTTGTGGTTTAAACAATGAATGGACTTTAAATCTTAAGCTCTTATTTTTCCCTCCCTGACCCACTCCTTCTCTCTGGGCATATGCCCAGGTGTCTCAATGATTGGCAGCACTAAACTAAAGCCAAACAGCAAAGGCCCAGCAAAGCCAAGGTCAGTTTCCAAAATCTGAAAAACTAATGGGAGTGTCAAGCCAACTGTCCATTCTCCCTTATTCCTCCTGCCTGTTCTTCCACCCGTTGCCTCTCCTTCTCCTAAGGACTTGTCATGCTGAAATCCCAGAACAAGTCTCCTATCTAGGGTTGCCAGGTGGTTTCAACAAAAATACCAGACACACTTGACATTACATCACAATCTACATTACATCTTATTTAGAAAATACCGGGCATTTATATTTTCTCAATTTGTTTCCCAAACAGAAAGCTCAAATACTGGGCTGTCCGGTTCAAAACCAGACACCTGGCAATCCTACTCAGACTTGGGCTGCAAACAGCTGAGATTTACTAGATGTTGTCATCAGTCCAGACTGAAACCTAATAGCCTATTAAGAATTAGGGATTTATTCTGTTTAGAACATTCAGGCAGCCTCACAAGGTACCCTCCAATTTCCAGTGCTCTCTAGCATTTGAGGGATTATCAGGCACTGGAGGGTCCAAGCTTTTGGGGATTCCCGGAGTCCCCCCCCCACACACACACACACATCCCCTTCTGCACAAAATAGAGAGCTTTTTGGGCCACCTTAGCCTTTCATAATATGATCCCACATATAACTAGTCCTCACCCAATATATCCCAGAGAACTTGGAACTAATTCCTAGAGAGGGTCAGTCACAGAAATCCACACAATAGGTTGCAGAGAGCTTCTGACAACAGACCGAAACAGTCACCTTCAGCAGAAGACCAGAGAGCAAACTGCAGCTGCTTGGGATCACTCCATACAGCTACACCTTGCCTCCCTCTACCCTCCCCCTCAGATATTTTCCACTGATCTTGTGCTTTTCCTCTGACAACCTCAAAGTGCTCTCGAAAATGCCCTGAGAAAACAGAAATAAAGGCAGCCAAGGAAAGGATCTCTCACCCGGTTGCCCCTGAAGGCATGCTTTCACTGGAAGCCAGTAGCTCAGGGGAATGAAAGGGTGAACTTTTCATCCTTAGGGTATGGTTTCAAATCCACCTCAGGAGGACAGTGACTGAAAGTTATCCAATGGCTGTTTCACATCCCACATGAAAGAGGTTGGTGGGTTTTGGTTGGGGTCCTATTCCAAAAGAACTCTCGTGCACACCGTCAACTAGAACAGGCCAGGAGCTAACCAGCAGAGAGCCTGAACCAAAGCATATTGATAGGATGCCCTGGGTGCTCCTGAGGGAAGTTTAAACTACCATTACTCGTGCTAGGCGGGAGGGAGTGCATAGACAGCTAGCAATGCCTGCATTTGTACAGTCCTGGCTACTTAAAAGGCAGGAGAGGAAACACTTCAATTGAATTCAGTCTTCAGGGCAGGTTGATTCAAGTGGCCAAGATTGCAATATAGATGACTTCAATCTTCAGAGCTGCTGTCAAACTGACACCTTAAACCAGCACTAAATTCAGCAAGAAGTGGCGGAGTGTATGGGCATGTGCCCTTAATGACACAACTATTCCTCTTTGATAAACAGTTCTCTTCAGAGGCACCTCCTCGCCCCTTCTGGGTAGCGTTGACAGGACGCAGCTCTATATCCTCCCACTCCAGCTGGGCACAAAGGGCCAATATGCTCCCTTGGGAGACAGGCACTTACTGGTTACACGGGCAGATACTGAAGCTGGAAAATGAGGAGACACACATACGGAGGGTATCTCTGGGTATTAACCAGAGTTTCTTCAGCTGGCTGGAGCCTGGCTCCCTTTTGACAAACAGCATCCGGCAAATTCCCCGGAAGGGACCCCTCTGTACATGGTGCAAATTGGAATACAAATCAGAAGGAAAAGCTTTCCCTCTGTTTGAACAAATTGCTATAGATTCACCCCCGTCTCAGGTCAGAGCCCCCAATGGGAAATATTTTCACTAGCTGACTGCTAATAGACTCCAGAGCAGCCACTAGATCAATAGCTGAATAAGAAAATTAGCCAAAGCGCACAATCTGATTTTGCCTTGCTTTGAATTACAGCAGGCTCGTGTGTTTATTTCGTCCCTCTTCCCTCCTCTCTCCTTGTTCCCTCTTTGCCCATCTATCAAATCTAGTCATGTTTGGGGGAATATAACAAAGTACATGCAGAAAGCTGTAATACCTTTTGAAAAATGTTTACATGCATTAATATTTTCTAGTGAAATGGCAGGGCTGCCATTTCCCCAAGAAGAGCGAGCTCTGGAGCGACAGTGGGCCGTTCATGCTCTCTCTCACACACACACACACAGAGTCGGTGTTGCGGCTCCACAGCACACAACAGGAGCACAGACTGGAGTCACATTAGCTCTTGCCCTGTCAGAAAACGTATGGGTATGGTGATGAGAAGGTTTTGAGCATGACCAGTACAAACGGTCAGTTGGCTTGGGCACATGTAATGCTGCGTCCGTGTGCATGGGCTGGATTTCATATAGACACATGGGATCAGTCCACATGGCAATCAAACATCCATGGCTGGGCTGTGTCAGCTGATGCCCGCTCCAGCTGCAAGGCTGCCAAACTGCCCTGTAGACCTTCAGGCTCAGGTCGGAAGCTGGGCTCCAAGAGCTGAGGCAGGGGAGGGAGAACAGAAGCCATCCCCATCCCTTAGCAGATTTGGTAACAGGTAAGAAAGTGGCAGAATGGAAGTGAAGAGGCAGATGTTACATACAGCTTCGCATAGCTTTGGATTGGGAGATCAAAAGGGTCTTGCCTCCAATCCCAGCCACCTCCTCACAATCCAGATATCTACATGCAGAGTCTGCCTCCCTTTAATCTGGAGGTGTCTGTGATCAAAAGCCCCAAAGCACCTTTTCAAATACTGTTAAAAAGTGCTCACATTGCCCATATAAAATCAAGGATGGGAGTAAAATAATTCCCTCAAATCCTTCCCCCCGCATCCCACTCCCCCCCTCCACATCCTCCACCCAACACCACTACTCCATACAACCAGACCAATAGAGAGTGAAAGAGCTGCTGAGTCTCAAACTTGAATGTTTGCACTATTGCTGCCAACTGGGCATACAAGGAGACCTTGAAACTTAAAGCAGCCTCAGCAAACAACAGGAGTCCGGGACCCTTGTGCTCATTAGCCACACTGAAAGCTGTCAATGGGGCTGAGCAGCCCCACAGAGTTTCAAATGCTCATCACTGGCATTTTGCTTTTGCACATATTGGACGGTGCCATCTCATGTGCGAGGAAGTGGTAGCTGTTGGGCCGAGTCAGGGTTCCAGTTTTAAGTGTGGGAAAGGTTTGAATTCTCTCTGCCTTGAAGCAAGAGAGAGACCCAGCTCCAGCCTTGCACCACTGATATAAAGACTTGGGAGTTGCAGGCAGGTCATTTTCAATAGAAGACTTGAGCCCACTTTGTACACACTTTTTACTTTGGTAGAACCCAAATCTGCCAACACCTTTGTAGAAAATCCATCTATTTACACAGGCCTTTGCTTGGGAGAGTGTGCAAGGAGTAGGAATTTCACTCAGCCCTTCCTGAGTCAAATCTTTGGATTTCTGGTCAAATCTTTAAACGGAGTTCAGTTCAGTATGCATTTTAATCCCAAGCCCTGAGATCCAGAAAGTGAGGCTCACTGATGGACCAAACATCACAGTTTTAGGCAAAATTCAGCTCCGAGGAAACAAAATATTTTTTCTCTTTAAAAAAGCATTGATTTTTCATTACCCCAAAGCAACACTGTTTCCCCGAGAGAGCTGCAGAGAAAAAGGCCAAAATACACACACCACAATCCAAAAGCAGCTAGATTCCTTTCCCTACTTTCCTGTTGACTCCAATAAATTATTAGGGAAGAAAAGAGAAAAATCCTTCCCAAACTTCATCAGACTGTAGTTTTATTATTATGCACATTTCATTCTTTGGCATCTAGTTGCTGTGGTGTGTGGGCACTGATATTTCAAGGAGCCTTCCAACGGGGCAAGGGAGAAAAATCAGACACAGGAAAGGGTGGGAGAGACTATTTGCTCCTGTGAAGGGGACAAGAAAGGAGATGCCTCTCTCCTTTGAAGCTGGGAAGGGCAAAAGTTTACCACACCTCATGAAGGGTTTCATTGAATTATTTTTTTTAATTGGGAAGGGGAGCACTTGTACCTGGGGCTAGTTAGGCTGAATGGGGTCATGACAAGTAATTAAACTCAAGTAGCCTCTGAAGTTATGAGGCTTGAAGTTACTGGGACTTTTCAGTTTAGAAAAGAGGAGACTAAGGTGGGATATGATCGAGGTCTATAAAATCATGAGTGGTGTGGAGAGGATGAATAAAAAAAAGTTATTTATTAGTTTCCATAATAGAAGAACTAGAGGACACCAAATGAAGTTAATGGGTAGCAGGTTTAAAACTAATAAAAGAAAGTTCTTCTTCACACAGCGAGTAGTCAGCCTGTGGAACTCCTTGCCAGAGGAGGCTGTGAAGGCTAGGACTATAACAGAGTTTAAAGAGAAGCTAGATAATTTCATGGAGATTAGGTCCATAAAAGGCTATTAGCCAGTGGATAGAAATGGTGTCCCTGGCCTCTGTTTGTCAGAGGCTGGAGAAGGATGGCAGGAGACAAATCGTTTGATCATTGTCTTCGGTCCACCCCCTCTGGGGCACCTGGTGCTGGCCACTGTCGGCAGACAGGCTACTGGACTAGATGGACCTTTGGTCTGACCCAGTATGGCCATTCTTATGTTCTTATGATCTGGTGTGTAGAGAAATGACACTTCAAACAAGGACAAGTTATCCAAAATATCTCACCCCTTCGAACCAGAGCCTTCTTCATTAAGCAGTCAGACAGGAGCCTCTCCACTGGACAGCCGTAGAGTGAGCCCACAGCTTCTGGCCACAACATTTGCCAGCTGGCCTATCCTACCCATAAGCCTTCACTTATTCCAACCTAATTCTAGGGGATAACAGAGGGCCCAGAGTCTCAATAAGATATCTACAGTTTTACTGGAAGCCGACATGAATAACTTAATTCCTCTCTGACAATAGCTTAGTCTTTATATCCATACACATCATTTTATCTCCTGTCATAACTTTTTAAAGCAGGTGCCCAGTGAAGACTGGATGCTCGATCCTTCAGAATTATTCCTAGACAAGGGTTTAAGCCAAACTTCAATCGAATCAAGATGGAGCATCACATATTGGGAAGGCGAGTGTCTGTGGGCCACATTATTGTGTATTAAAAGTTATGTACAGCATTGGGAAACTGCAGTTGGCCTACAGATCATGATCTGACCACTTCTGACCTAGTTTTCTTGCTGCATTACATTGATCAGGATCTCTCAGAAGCTCAATGACATGACAAAGTAGGTGCATATTGCACCATACTACCAGGCAAGCTAGATTAGATTTTATACGAATACATTTCCCACTGAAATGGGCTTTTCTATGCACAGAGCCTGATTTTTCTCTACTACAGTGGTGCAAGTCTGCAGCATAAAACCAATGTAAGAGAGCAGACTGTCGCCTGCATTTTCAAGACTGTGTGTCCTGCTAAGCCAGTCAGAGGGTGAAAGGCAAACAGCAGTAAGATATAAGTCAAAAGCAAGAACTAAGGAGGAGAGGGTAAAATTGGAGCTTGAAGAGGGAGGAGTGTGAGAGCCCAGTGAAAGATCCTGCACAACTGACAAACCTGCTTTTCAGGCCTCTAGGGAGACCTTGGGCAAAGAAGACGTTTGTCTGTGTGCAGAAAGGGTGAAGGAGGAGGAAACTGAGAGGATGCCCCAAAGGAATAAAAGCAAATCAGAATCAGCAAGGACTGGAGGCAAAAGAGGCTGTTTGAGAGGAGAAACAAAGCTGCTGAGAACCAAGGCAGAGCTGAGATAACACTAGACTTGCCTCAAGTGCTCAGCGATGAAAGGACAGAAGCAAATGTAATCAGTGTGTCTGTGGGGGAAGCCAGGTTCTAATATACAAACAGATGGCTGTCACTTTGCCTCAGTTTACCTAAGGTCTCGCACAAAGTTCCTGTCAGACCTAAGAAGAGCCAGTTCCCAGTAGGGAGGTTAAATATCATGCAGTTACACAACTATTCAATTAAATAATATCTAAGTGGTTACACGACTATTCAATAGTCCACAGGGGTGGGGCCAGCACTCGGTGTGCTCTGGCCCCACTCCCGGGGAGCCCCCTGCCACCCTCTGTATCAGAGGCAGCAGCATGGGGTGGCAGGTGAGAGCTGGTCTGCTAGGGAAGCCAGTTTAAAAACCAGCTCCTCTTATGGACTGCCTGCCTGCCACCCTGCGCTGATGCCTCTGATACCCAGGCAGCAGTGCAGGGTGGCAGCAGCCCGTCTGCGGGAGCTCTGAGCTCTGAAAATGCAGGACAAAACAAAGAAGCAGCCTGCACCCCAGAAGCTGTGCTACATCTCCCACTACCACCATGAACACACACAAGGCAGAGCTGGTTCTGCCTCCCGAAGGAAATCACTGGGAAGAGAAGAACAGAAAGCCTCTTTGGACAGGAGACAGACTCAGGGACCATCTCTCCTGGGTCCCCTCTCAAACTATCACTCACTAGCAGTTTGTGACCAACCTTTTGAAAACAACTCACCAGTTTTTAAAAAATAAAATCAGATGGTTCAGCCTGGCAGGGAGTTGAGCACCATCAGCTGCCTTAGAGCCAGAGGGATGGGAAAATGCAGCTCTGTACCTCCATTTATCATTATGCGTCTTACTGTACTTTCTAAACCCATACCAAGGGAGGCAGGGAGCAGTTCAAGGGGACCCAGAGATGTGGGGGGAGTGACTATAACTAAAAGTGATAATGTACTAAAATAATGTAGTAAAGAAAAGGAAAGTTTCCTCATACTACTGCACTGCACAGCAGTGGTATAAGCTGTCATGAAAGAAAGCAAAGCAGAATGAAAACTCCTGCACCCGTAGTACCCACACCCATGGTAGCTGTGTACCACAGCAATTACAGTTCTACGGTCCCCGGAAAGAAGTGGGTACCGCCACCAGCGGCAATACAGCACCAGCTTCCTCTGCCGGGGGGCAGAGGTTCCCAAACTGAGGGACATGGAATGTAGTCTGAGGGGGAGGGGGGCAATGGCCTTCAGCCGTTGCTCTCTGGCCATGCAGTTCTGAAGGCAGTACTGCCCCCAGCAACACCAGAGAAATAAGGGTGGCAGGGTATATTGCCAACCTAGGTTGTAATTGCTTTGCTCCAAAAATCAAGGCATGATGATGCTAGCAAGCAATATCTCACTTACAATGTGCATTACTAGATACTTAAATGGCTCTGTTTAAATCAATGCCTTGCTGTTTTTAATATTTAGTGAGCGTTGCATGTCAACTTTTTAAAATCAGTATATGTCTTTATGTACTGGGAAGGGCCATACTCTTCTAGGGTACGTCTACACAGCGGAGTTATTTTGGAATAACATCTGTTATTCTGAAATAACATTCTGCGCTGTCTATACAAGAAGCCCATTATTGCAAAATAAATCTGAAACAACAGGCTCCTTACACTGAATTCCTGTAAACCTTGTTGTACAAGGATTAAGGAAGTCAGCGAAAGAGTGATTTATTTCGAAATAAGTGCTCTGTAGACAGAGCCAAATTTAGAAATAAGCTTATTTTGTGTAGCTTTTCTCGAGGTACGTGCTACTGTGTCGATGTCCCCTTACAGACAAAGAATGAGGGTGGACTCAATAGCCACTGCTGTGAGGGGCATAGCAGGAAAATGTTCAGAGAGAGAGACCCCTACCCCATTATTCCAGGCTGGCCACAGATAACAGTGTGGGTAGGAGAGGGGGGAAAGAAACCACCATAGCCCATGACCAATTGAGTCCCGAAATCAGAATGGTCACTGGATCTTTAGTACCTGGGGAAATGAAGAAACCCCAGAAACTATCTTCCTCAGGCAACAGATCCTGAGAAGCAAAGCACAGAGCTTGGCATTTTTAGAGGCATTACCCAGCTCCTCAGAACTCCTCAATAGCTGTGCCCCAGACACAGAGTGCATCTACACAGCACCCTAAACTTGAAATAAGAGATGCAATTTGTGTTATGCACATTGTGTATCTTATTTCAAATCTACACATCTACACAGTGCCAAATTTCAAAATACAGGCAGTCCCCACGTTATGTACAAGATAGGGACTGTAGGTTTGTTCTTAAGTTGAATTTGTACGTAAGTCGGAACTGGCGTCCAGATTCAGCCACTGCTGAAACTGACCAGCGGCTGACTACAGGAAGCCCGGGGCAGAGCAACTCTGCCTCGGGTTCCTGTAGTCAGCCGCTGGTCAGTTTCAGCAGTGGCTGACTTGGGGACGCCTGGGGCAGAGCAGCTGGGGTGCTGCTGGGTTGGTCCAGTAGCGCCGAGGAGTGGCGCTGCGGGACCAACCCGGCAGCCCCCCAGCTGCTCTACCACAGGCGTCAGCGAGAAAAGCCTGGTCTGCTGGGGGGGGGCGCACTAACCAGGGAGACACGGGCGGCGGGACCGCCAAGACGCGCCGCGGTCCCACCGCCCGCATCCTCCGCGGCTTTGCTCTGTGTCTCCCTGGTCCGCTGGGGAGATGCGGAGCAGCTTTTCTCGCCCCAGAGGACGCAGGCGGCGGGACTGCGGTGCGTCTGGGCGGTCCCGCCACCCGCGTCCTCCGGGGCGAGAAAAGCCCCGTTCATAAGTACGGATCCGACATAAGTCGGATCTGCGTAACCCAGGTACTGCCTGTAATGTGCTACTTCGAGACATCCCTAAACCTTTGTGGAACGAGGGTTACCAGGATGCTGAACTAGCATGTCCATTTTTTCGAAAAATATTTCAAAATAATGAGTGGCTCGTGTAGACGCAGGATGTCTATTTCAGGATACGGCATCCTGAAATAGGCATGCAGTGGAGACGTACCTATAGGCATCACATTCAGTCCCAACAGACCATCTGCTGTATTGTGACCATGTGCAGGCACTGCTTTATGCAACTAGCATGCAGAAAAGAGCAGTGCACCGGTTGTACATGGACTGCAATGAAGCCGATATATGGGTTGGTTCAAAGTATGGAACCAGGATAAGAATCCATTATAAATGGCCTGATGACAAACAAAGATTTTTTCATCAAGTCTGATGTTTACATGTGACACAGCAGATCTTAAAACTGAGAACTACATGTCCAGAACTTGTGGCTACATCACTTCTACACATATTCTGGGCTCACTTTTCCTCGAGCTTAAACACACACACACACTACTTTTCTGGATATCAGGAGGTGGTTACAGTCGCTTCTGGAAAATCTGAGACGCTTCCAGAAGAGTCTCAATGAAACAGCACCTAAAAGCTTGTGAAGTCTGTCACCAAAGTCAAACCTTTTTCCATAAAACCAATAAGGCTGTGACTCAACTCCACCCAAAATTCAAGCTTGCCCATCCATGTAACTTATGTAGTAGCTGACCACCCCGCCCCCCAAACACATCAACAGATTTCTCTGCTATCCATCCTACTCTGATCTGGGACTCTGCCGGCAACTGCTTCAAAAGAATAGCTTTTCTAACTGTGCCTGATGATGTTACAGACCTTAAAGGGGGAAAAATATGCAGAAACCACACACAGTCCTCATGATTTATATTCTGAAAAACTCCAGACTCCTTGGGTGTGTCTACACAGCAAAGTTATTTTGGAATAACGGCCGTTATTCCAAAATAACTGTGCAAGTGTCTACACAGCCATTCCATTATTTTGAAATAAAGGATGGCTTATTCCAACTTCTGGAAACTTCATTCTACAAAGAATAACGCCTATTCTGAAATAGCTATTTTGAAATAAGGCATGTGTAGGTGCTCCACTGCTGCTATTTCAAAATAGCCCCTTACCAGGGCCATTCTAAGTTATTCCTCCTGGGGCTCTAAATCAAGATAGCACGTCTACATTAGTCCGAGGCAGGCTTCCCTAATTTTGAGGCTTCCCTACAGTATAGACATGCGATTTCGAAAGAAGCTATTTCAGAATAACTGTTCCGGAATAACTTATTCCGTAATAACTGTGCAGTGTAGATGTAGCCGAGCTCCTGTGGAATTTTCATGTTACCAAGATCAGCTTTTGGAAGCTCTGAGATTCTGCCTTGGCAAGATCTGCACATCAGGGAGAGTTGTTGTCCCTTGCTCTTCCAGTTTCTTGTTTTCAACAGTAACACTGTTACTGGTATCCTCACCACAGAGAGAGAGGCACAAACGTTCTCACTCTTACAAAAGAAATTGATGTTGATGGCGACTATGTAATTACTGTTTTTTATCTAGTAACAGCAAGACAACATGTTTCTTCATCATTTCTCTATGTACCTGCCCAAGCGTGTCACTAGCCCTAATGCTTTTCTTACAGCACCTTGCTTCCATCTTCCCCAGTAATTTAAAACCGATGCTCTCTGGTATACACATAAAAGTCTGGGAGGCTTACATTGTGGGTTTAACCTCTGTGCTGTTTATTTCTCTTTTATTTGCTTCAACAAATGTAATTCTTAACTGATGTTTATTAGTAGTTATCTCTGCTGGAATTTCTTGGGCTGGGGTCTGTAGGGCTGAGCTAAACATCCAATAGAGTCTGCAATGCAGCGTTGCAGGACTTTACCCTTCTCTCTCTGTATTTCCCTTTTGCACAAAACATCCCACTGTCCCATGTGAAGCAAAGAGATAAACAGTGATCCAGTGCGATTTACCAAACATCTCACCTTTTTAGGCAAACCATATGCTGCCAACATAGCCTGCAATGGCTCAGTAGTCTGAGCAGCAAAAACATTTGCTATACAATCTGTATTACTGCAGGCCACCTGGAATAAGCACCAGCTACAAGAATATGCTTACTCTGATCTGGGGGGGAAATAAATCAGCGTGTTGTCTTTGCCAAGACTTAAAACCCCACTGCTGTAAAGCAATTTCTAGCCCATTTCAGAGTTTGCACTGGTTAATTTCTCCTGATGTCTTGGTTTAGGTTAAGGATGTTAAATTTAGATTAATCTACTAATCGAATAGTCGATGTAATTTACATCAACTATTTTATTCGTCGATAAGGGCGCCTCAGCCTTTGAAATGTAGCAAGTGTAGGCACATAAATCTCTTTGAAAAAATCAATAGGAACTAGGAGGCTAAGCTCCAGATCCACAAAAGGCAAGTAGGCATCTAATTTTCATTATTTAGGTCCCTAACTATGTTTCATAGACTCTCAGGCCTGAAAGAGACCTCAGGAGGCCATTGAGTCCAGCCCCCTGCCCAAAGCAGGATTAATCCCAACTAAATCATCCCAGCCAGAGCTTTGTCAAGCCAAGCCTTAAAAACCTCTAGGGATGGAGATTCCACCCTCTCCCTAGGTAACCCATCCCAGTGCTTCACCACCCTCCTAATATCCAATCTACACCTGCCCCATAGCAACTTGAGACCCTTGTGTCTTGTTCTGTTATTTGTCACTAATGAGAACAGTCTCTCTCCCTTCCCTTTGGAACCTCCCTTCAGATAGTTGAAGGCTGCTATCACACATCCCCTCACTCTTCTCTTCTGCAGACTAAATACGCACAAATCCCTCATCCTCTCTTCATAAATTATTTGTTCTAAGCCTCCACTGAAATTTTCCCCAATGCATCCACATCTTTTCGGGGGGGGGGGGGGGAGGGCAGAATTGGACACAATATTCCAGATGCGGCCTCACTTTCCTAGATCTGCTGGCAACGCTCCTACTAATGCATCCCAATATTTTGTTAGCCTTCTCAGCTACAAGGCCACACTGTTGACTGGCATCCATCTTATCATCTTATAATCCCCAGGTCCTTTTCTGCCAAACAGCTGCTTCTTCCATCCCAAGTGTAGAACTCTGCATTTGTCTTTGTGGAAAATTTAAGAATATGCCCCTCCACTCACTTCTCAAAGTAGGATTACAGTCTGGTCTACATGAATATTTAGCTTGCGACAAGCTGAGGTGTGGATTTGCTTTCTGCTAGCCTGCTGATGTGCGCTAACAGTTAGTACACATTGCTTTAACCTGCTCTGAAATGGGAGTAGACCAAAGCACTAAGCTATTAGTACACATAAGCAGTGTGTACACAGAGACCATTAGTGCACAGCAAGCTAGTGTGAGGTAGCATCATACCCCTGCTTGCTGCAAACTAAGTATGTATGTAGACAAGCTCTCAGGCTCCTAAGCCATTTGGATGTTTGAGAAATTGTAACTTCTCTCTCTCAAGCAGTACTGGGAAGATTCTATATCCTGAGTCTACTTCCCATTGTGTCCGTACTTCTAGACTACTGGGAAAGCAAGCCAGGGTTAGTAAGTTTCACTCAGGCTTGTGCTGGGTAGAAAACTGATATAAGCTAAGATTTTAGCCCACCTCAGAATCCTGGCTTCTGCAAGAGGTGGAATACCTTCTGCACCAGCCTTTTAACACAAGCTTTTGATCAGTGATCAAGGTAGATTTCTTTTCAAATGTGAATTTTAATTGCTCCAAAAATACCTCAACTGAAAAGGCAGCAGAGAATGTAATTCATTGCTGCCTTTGTTAAGCATTTATTTCACAAATGTTAAGGCTTTCTCTTTTCCATCTTCACACGTGTAAACAATTACAGCTTCTGCACATAATGAAAAGTGTCATTTGTTCCTAGTTATAAACTCTAGACTAAAATGTATCAGAATGGTAGAATTTCTCAGATTTGCTGTTCCTGCTTCAAAACCTTTGCCTTTCTTTTCCATCCAACCCAATTTTATATTATCACTTTCAATCTTAATTACTGTCAACTCCTCACCCCTGACACTCAAGCTGTCACTCTCTGGTCTGTACAGAATATTGCTCCCAAGGTGGTACTCCTTGTTTATCTTCTGACCAAGTCACCCCCAATTCTGAATCCTTCCCATTCCCATTGGCTCCCACTTCTCTTCTCTAATGGCATTAAATTCAAGCTTCTTGTTTGCCTTCAGGACTTTGCAAAGCTCTGCCTTCCCCATTTATCCATCTCTTTCACATATTGCTCAGAATGGTATAATCATTCCTTACTTGTTTGCTTTGATCATGATTCTAAAGCCCTTGATGAACACCCCATTATGATGTATAGGACCAGTTACACATTTTGCAGAGCTTTATCTTCAGGCTGCCTGCAGACTCAGGCTGGTGCTACTGCATCTGTTGGCAAATGGTTCATATTTAGAGGAGTTACTTTTCCCTAAAGGCTCCTACAGACTTCAATGATTTGTTGTAAAGGAAAGCTCAAATTCTGGACCTCTGTCAGAAGACAGCTTCTAAAATAAATGCCAAGTTGCTGAGCCATCGAGAGCCAGCCCAATTCAACCCTGGGCTTTATTAAAGTAGACAAATTTGGAATGACTCTTCCATAGTAGTTTAACAGCTTTAAAATAGCTTATCTTAAAGCCAAAATCTTTTTGGTTTACCGTCACAGTCTCAATGTCCTTTTCTTCCTACAAAAGGATGGAACCACTCTGAATCCATGCTATGCCCTAAGCCAGGGGTGGGGAACCCAAGATCTGGGAGCCAGATGCGGCCCCCGGCTTGCCTGGATCCAGACCAAAGCTCAGGGCTCCCCACAGCATTGGAGAGCCTGCACTAGCACTCCAGCCCCCTCCGCTGTCCCTCTGCAGGGCTGGAGCACACAAAATCTACTTGTCTGGGCTCTCCAAGGCTCTGGTGTGAGGGGAATGTAGAGACTGTCTTTCTCCTTCTCATTCGGGAGTCACCTCAGTGAGGGTTGGTTTGGGATTTTTTGCTTCTCACTTGTGTGCGGCCCCCCAACTGATTTTTCTGAAGGTCAGTGGCCCCCAACCCAAAAAAGGGTTCCCCACGCCTGCCCTAAGCAAATGACTAAGCTGTGAACTATCTCTAGCAGAAGTTTGAGGATGACTTCATAGGCTTCACAAAATCCTTTTTCTTGCCATCAGTTTTAAACAAATATCCACTCCCCCACGCAGCCCATTCACTGAACTCTCCAGCAAAAACCATTCTTTACTTCTATAATTCCTCAGACTGTTTTCCTGCAGGCTCTTGGGGGGAGGAGGGGAGGAGAAACAAGGCACAAAGTGAACATTAAAAATGCATCCCACATTCACTTAAGTCCAAGTCATTTTGCCATTATTCTTTCCCACTGAACCCTTGTCTGAATCAAACAGATTCTGGGTTTGTGAATTTTCATTACCAGACCATACAAGTGATGCACTGTATTCCAGTCCAGAGTTATCTTGTTAAGTCAATTTCTGCCAATTAGTGACGGCCCATTTCTTTAGTAACAAACAGTCACAGCAAACCACTATCCTTGTACTTTATAAAAATAATGAGGAGTCCTGTGACACCTTAGAGATTAACAGATTTATCAGTGCATAAGCTTTCATGGGTAAAACCCACTTCATCAGATGAATGAAGTGGGTTTTACCCACAAAAGCTTATGTCCTAATCAGGGGCCGCCCATGAGCTTAGGCAAACTAGGCAGTTGCCTAGGGCACCACTGGCCCGGGCGCCCGATGATGACGTTCAGTGTGGGGAGATCGACCATCAGGGCCGTGCTCATGCAGGTGTAATTCTCTTGTTATTGTCCCAGGAGGGTGGGGAAGCACTGGAATGGGGTTCCCTCTGGAATGGGCGGGGGGGAGGAAAGAGAAGGAAAAATGGACTCTCCCTTTCTGGAGGTTTTTCAGTCCCACCTTCACAAAGCCCTGCCAGGGTTCGAGTAGTTGGGGTTGCTTCTGCTTTGGGAAGGGGGGTTGGGCTCGGAGACTTCTCAAGGGCTCTGGCAACCCTGTGATTCTCTACTTGTATCCTCTCACAGTTGGTGAGGGCCATCAATGCCATCCTACTGTGCAGGGTCATCATCCTGGGTGATGTGGACCCCATCGTCACCACTAGCGGCACTCACATTTCCACCAATGACATCAGCCAGAAGGGCTACTTCTCAATGGTGCTGCAGCCCTTCTGGACCACCAAGGCCACTTCACTAACATCAGTGTCAGGTGGTCGGGGAAGGCTCACGATGCTCACATCTTCAGGAATGCCAGCTTGTTCCAGAAGACGCACGCTGGCACTCTTTTCTCCCAACCACACCATCAGGGTTGGGGACATGGACATGCCCATGTGCATCGTGGACAATGCAGCCTACCCTGTGCCCCCCTGGCTGATGATGGGGACACCTGGACCCCGCCAAGGAGGTATTCAATGCCAGGCTCAGCAGTGCCTGCATTGTGGTGGTGGGCACCTTCGGCCATTTGAAGGGGAGATTCTGACATCTCATCTGCCTGGACCTCAGCGAGTGGGACATCCCCCAGGTGGTGGCAGCCTGCTGTGTCCCACACAACCTGTGCAAGAACAAGGGGAAGATGTTCCTGCCAGGATGGGGGGATAGAGGCTGAGCAGCTCGCTAGGGCCTTTGAGCAGCCATGCACCACTGCCATCTGGCAAGTCCATAAGGGGCTGTGTGCACCAGGAAATCCTGAAGGAGTATTTCAGACAAGGCCAGCTGTGACGCTCTCCCCTGGATCTCCCCACAAGGGGCCTCTGCATTGCCCCTCTGTGCCTTCCTTCCCACCTTCCCTCCCCCCCCACAGATACAATAAACTGGACTTTTTGATTTGAAGCAAGAAACTGTTTTTTTTTATTTAGGAAAAATATAAAATGGGGGAAGGACTAGGAAAAGAACCTGGGAGGAAGGAAGAGGAGGAGGGAGAGGAGAGGCTGAGGAATGGAGCTGGGACTGGCACCTGATCCCACTGCCTCTTGTGTGGGGCCCTTGGCAGCCAAGAGGGGTTTAAGGGAGAAGATAGAGGGGCAGGGACAGAAGCAGATGTGTGGGGGAGGGGGAGGAGGGACTGCGGGGCTCTCAATCACGGTGAGCAGGAGGTTGACAGCAGCAGTGTATGCCACACTGCGCTGCGGTTTTGCTGGGACAGGTCCTGCCAGGTGGTGTGGTGTAGCTCCAGGCCAGCGTCCCACCTCTGCTCCTGCTGCTAGAGACATCGCTGCAGGGCAATATGTTCCCTCTAGATCCTCATGGGGCTGTTTGTGGCAGCGGCTCTCACAGGGTCAGGAGGATGGCATGGGATATGGTGGATGTGCCTCACTCGCAGCTGGTCCAGCTGTGAAGAAAAGCGAGAAGGGCAGTCATCCCAGGAGTCAGTGTACATGAAGCCCAGCCCTCATCTCTGAGCTGACACCAATAGGTCTCTGTTCAGACAATGGTGATGTGCTTCGAGAAAGGCCATCTGTGGCTTAGATAACGGGCACTGTCCTGCAGGGGTGCAGATGTCCCAGGGGACCCTTGCTACCCCCACGGCCCGGGGACAAGCAGGCATGGGAAGGTGCCAGCCAGGCCAGGAGCCTGTGGGTGGGAAGGGGGTGACAGGGCATCTTGCCTTCCCTCCGGAAGTGCCAATGGTGGCGTCCCACAGAGGGGAAGGTGTTGGGGAGGTGTGTGTGAGCAGCAGACACCACTTGCTGGTATGGGCGCTACTGGGGTCCCCTTCTCTTCTTCCCCCGCGGGGTCCCATGGCAGGGGCTCGGTGTCAGCTGCCTCACCGTCAGCTGCCTCGCCACACTTGACTGGGAGTGAATGTTGCCCTGACAGTGGGGGCATGACTGTGTGCACACTGCTGCGTGTATCCATGACCCCACCCTGCTTAGTGATGGCTTGTGGTGGAAAGGTGTCTCCAGAAAGCCTGTGAGTATGAGTGAAAGGTTCCTTTGTGGCAGCCTGGTGCAGCTGTGTGCCCTGGACTGGTGCGCCATGTGCAGAGGCTGTTGTGCAATCCCCAGGCTGAGAAGGCCAAGCAAGGAGTGTACTGTCCACCATCTCCCCCCACCTGTGTCCAGGCAAAGTAATAGAACTCACCTGATGGGCCTTCCCCGGCTTCGTCTGAACCCTGGGCTACATCCTGGGAGGAGGGCAGGTGACAGCTCCAGGGACAGGATGACCTCCTTGCTGGCAGGCATTGTGTCCTGGCTGGCTTCATCTTCCTCCACCCCCTCCTCCTCCTCGTCCACAGACCCGCCCTCCGGGAGGCTCACAAAGGACATCTCCAGGCTGGAGTTCATGAGGGGAGGGAGGAACCAACCCCCCCTCCCGCCACCGCCCAATGCGGTGCAGCTGCTCATAAAAGTGGCAGGTCTGGGGTGTCGCTCCTGAGCAAGAACTGCATTCCTTGGCCTTGGTGTAGGCCTGCCTCACTTCTTTGATTTTCATGTGCACTTACTCCTGGGTGCACGTGGCCCTTCTGGCCCAGACTTGTGGCCATCCAGCTGTACATAGCAGTGTTCCTGTGTCTGGTGCAGAGATCCTAGGGGTTCGCCTCCTCTCCACATATGTCAATGAGATCCAGGATCTCTGCACCAAACCAGGAAGAGGCCCTTTTCTTCTGCCCCTGGGCAGAGACTTGGAAGTTGGCTGTCGGCTCACTAGCAGCCGTGGGGGGCTTGGTGAGAGCACTGGGGTCAGCCATTGCTACACAAATGGCTTCTGCAGCATGGCACAGGGCTGTCAGGGCCAGGAGTGGCCCTAGACGAGCTGCCGACAACAGGCGCCCTAGGCAAAATTCAGGATCGGCACCCTCACCTCCAAACCCCTCAACAGCCGTTTAATTTGGTGCCCTTCCTAGGCAACCACCTAGTTCGCACCTATGGATGGGCCACCACTGGTCAGGGCCTGTATTGTGCCATCAGAAATTTCCCCTGTGGCTGCAGCTTTAAAAGCTGCAGGGGAAGGGAAACTATAGAGTTTTGAGGAGTGTGGACAGAGTGGCCACCAGGGCAGCTGTGAGAAGCCCTGGAGGCCAATTATTTCGAAATAAGCACAATTGCGCCAACCACACCCGCCCACTTTCAAAATAGCTATTTTGAAATTGGTGTTATTCCTCGTGAAGTGAGGGGTTATTATTCTGGAATAAGAAGCCTGTTATTTTGAAATAATTTTGAAATAACGGGTTCGTTGTGTGGACGCTCACCTTGTTATTTCAAAATTATGTGAGTTGTTTCAAAATAACGCTGTAGTGTAGATGTGCCCTCGGGTGTCATAACAAGACTCCTTGTTTTTGCAGATACAGAGTAACACAGCTACCCCACTGAGACTTGTATTTTATGTTCACCCACAGACATCCAAAACCTTTATCCCATACCTTGATTTTAATTTTCAGTACTGTCACTTCTCTCAGTACAACATTTGCAATTTTTCTCTAGAGAAACTGTAATACGTGACACTTTCCATCCTCATCCTGACATTCTTTCCATTTACAGAACCCCAACAGGAGCACTTGAATCCTGTTTACCCTAGACTATAAATAGTTCCAAATAGTAGTTTAAATCGCAAGCCATTTCATCATGGCTAGGCACAGATTTTCACACATGCAATGGTTACTAAGTGAGCTCTGTGGGACTTTTCCAATGTAAGATGATAGTTAGCCTGTGGGACTGGCTACAGAAGGGCAGCACAACACACAGCATCTGCAAGTATATTGCAAAAGGAGAGAGAGAGGCACAAGGAAACAAGACAGTGGCCAGATCCATACATGGACTCCCTGGGCTCTGGAATATTACTTCTCCATTGCCTGATGTTTTGCATTCCAATGCTACAGAGCAGTGACCTGATCATCTGGGCTATCAGCCACTCGGAGGGGAATTTATTCTTAGCAAAGGCAGGCATGGGATCATTATAAGACAGGCCTGTAATTCCCCAATGGGCCACCTCCCCAGGTATAAGGCACTAAAATGATATCACCAAATCTACAGCCTTTTATTAGTCATAAAATACTGATAATAAAACATCCTCATGCATGGTACTTCACAGACAAGTACAAAGGTCTCTGCTCAGAGGACCTTAAAAGCTCCTGAAATCCCTAGAGAGATTTACAGATTAATGATATAGCCCTTCACAAAATAATGCTGTTAAAATTGCCAGACCACCTCTCTCACTAAGGCAAAGGGGGAAAAGACGTGGAAATATGTAGTAAAAATTTCCAACTCCCATTTACACTCCATTCATCCATTCCCCTGCTCAGCCTCCACGACTTCCCTTTTCCAGACACAGCCCAAGTTTAAAAGCTAATGTGGTAAAGCCGGGATATGGAACAAAGGTGATCCAACGCACTTTGGCATAAAGGCCACCCCACCGTGTTAAGATGTCAGCAGAGCTATGAAGAGCACACAGTGCCTTAGTACAGAGCCCCTCTGCCTCAGTGGATGGTGCTCCAAATAGCTACGGTAGCAACATCAAATGAGTCAAGTGTCTCTGTGCTGATGCACTGGCTCATGAAAGTCCCTCCATGGCCAGAGACACTGGGCAGAGACACTAGATTCTCTGCCCAACCAGGGCCACTACTGCAATCAACCTCTCCCCTATATATCAGTCTCTTCTCACACTAAACACGCATGCCCTTACTTAAAATCCCTCCTTCACTCAACTCCCCCACTCCGCCTCCAGATTATCTGCTGCTCAGCCTGCCTGACCAGGGAGCTGTGTATAGCAAAGGAAAGATGGTCTACTGATTAAGGCAATATTCTTGGCCTTCATAGACTGATATCCAAGTCCTTGCTCTGCCCACGTGGGCAGATAAGTCAGGGTATGTCTAAACTACAGTTAAAATCCCATGGCTGGTCTTACCCAGCTGACTCAGGCTCACAGGCTTTGGACTAAAGAACTGTTTAATTGTGGTGCCGAAACTTAGGCACAGGCTGGAGCCTGGATTCCAGGACCCTGCAAGGTGGGAGGGATCCAGAAAGACAGAACCAAAACCAGCCCTTTAGCCCAAGCCTTGCAATCCCAAATCAGTTGGCATGGGCCAGGCGTGCGCATCTAATTGCATCATAGACACACTCGGTCTGTCTGTGCCTTAGTTACCCATCCATAAGTGGGGGTAATAGCATCCTTGTGGGTAGGACAGTGCTAGGAGGATAAATATATTGGAGAAAGCGTTCAGATACTATGCTAACTGGAGCCATTTGAGTATCTAGAGAGACGGTCAAGAGGCAGCCATCACTGGGAAATGGAAATAGCTGTTGAATCTGAGAAACTCCTTTGACTATTCTCCGTGTAGCTCTATTAGTTTATCCTGTATAGGGAATAACTTGATGACCCGCTCAGGCACATTGGAGAAGGGAGGCTGTCAGGGCACTAACATGGGGAATTTTCCAGCAGCACTCTCTGGCTGCTTTAAGTTAACTTTGTGCCATGTACATAGCACAACAGGAAAAGGCTGGAAGTGGCCAGTGGGTTAGTGGTTATCAGAAAGGACTGTGTGAAATTTGGAGTTTGTAGGATGATGGGAGATTGGCCAGAGGATCCCAAAGAAATAAGAGCAGAACAAGCTCGTTAAAAAGAGCCATTTAAAAATTTTCCTTTTCATAAATTAGTAAGCATTATACTAAAGAGGTAACAAAGAAGACTTAGTTGTCCTCAAAGGACAATACTGGGTGAAACATGGAGGCTAAGTTCAATCATTAAAGTATGAAACAGTTTTTAATCTTGCTTCAAGTGCAAGTTTCAGAGCAACCTTAGCACCAAACACAGAGGATGACTTGTAAAGTGCCCTTCTCCACAAACACATACAGCAGATTCCTCCTAAATAGAGTATCTCTAGAAGCACCATTTGTACTCTGCAGTGAAATAAAACAAAGCATTTCATCCTTTCCACCATCTTCACGACAAACAATTTATGGGCCTATTTACACACACATTTGCAAGTGTATACATGTGTGAGAGAGGGGATGTGGCATAATGACAATGATTCAGATGGCCTCTATTAGAATGGAAAACAGCAAACACAAGTTGATCTGGTCTCTGGGGAACTCAGGCTTGGGGACAGATACACACACCTTTAGAATCTATAGAAAGAGGAATGCTGTAGGCAAGAGTTCCCCCTGCTGGTTCGATGTGACACAACAAGACTGACTCCCTCGCCAGCTATGAACCCACCAAGCCACCTGTGGCCAGTGAAAAACCTGAATGGACAGAGGTGAGATAAGCTTTTCTGGAAGGAAACAAAATCTAAAGACGATGTTCCCACAGAACTATGTATTACCATGGAAATGATGCTGACAGACACTTCTCTTTATAGATTGAGCAGAACAGCAGTCGTTGATGCTCATTTGTAGCCTGTCACCTTTCACTCCCACAGGTGTAAATTCAACAGCAACCCAACTGATGACAATGGGACTATAGCAGTCTGAAACTGGAGTGCGTGAAAGGAGAATCGGAGCCCTTGTTTCTTGGAACACTGACTAGTGGGCAAGAAAGGTCACTGCCTCAGAACAAGTCTTGCCAGACTCTGTTTAGCAGGACTCCAAAGTAACCCATAGCCCTTTGGTAACTGCCCTCCTCTAGCTTAACTCTTTTATTGAGCCAGGACTAGCTAGTGCCCCAGGTTCCCCTTGCCTTGCTCCAACTATTGATCTCCTTCATCACTAATTTATGTGGTGGTTTTGATCTCCTCCATAGAGGAATAAGCATTTTTAGAAACATTTTTATTGCTAAGCTAATTCTCAGCTAAAAAGCAAGCCTCTGAGTCTCTTAAATGAAAGGGAGGATTAGAGCAGTTTTTAAAAATTAAACAAATACTTTAGATCCTGACAGGGTAGATCTCTCTAATTAAACATTGATGTGCACACATGCGCGGGTGCACAGACACACAAATATTCTCCCTCTTTCCCCACATTCATCACCATGGATCATTCTCTCCTGGCCAGATCTGCATTCAGCTATATGGTGTCAGTACCACATCTCCCATGCCTGGAGGACATTGGCACTGGGTACAAATGAAACAGCAGCCGGAGCAGCATCACTGACAGCTACCACCTGGAAGAGAAGGACGGCTGGGACAGGGGCTCTTGCTTGGACAGGCTTGGAACATTCTAGAACACAACGTTTGGAAGCCTCTTCTTAGTAATTCTAGTCTCAGCTATGGTGAACACTGACAGTACAGAGAGACGACACACACCCCAATGTATTTTAGGGGAATGCGCCTGCTGCATTTCTCATAACCACCAACATTGTACAAGGCCTTTCATCTGGAAAGAGAAAAGTACATTGCAGATAGCGTACTCATTCACCCAGAACTGAAGCAGTCATGTACATCTGGGGATGTCTTCTAGCAACCATTTTGCACCACTAACACTAAGGCCTTGTCTATGCTATAAAGTCTCTGCTGGAAGAGTTGGGTACATTTGAGATAAACAGTTCATTTGCCAAAAAAAAAAAAAAAAAAAAAAAAAAAAAAAAGCCAGTTTCAGCCAAACCAAAACCATTAGGGAATTTGACACAAGTTTGCCAAATAAATGCAGCCAGAACATTTTTTGAAGGACTTAGGCACCAGTCACAAAACAGAGGCAAGAGTGGGAGGAACCAGCTCCTCTAGAACCTTTAGTAGCTAAGGCACTCACCTGGGATGTGGGAAACCAAGGTTCAAATCCCCCTCTGCCTAATGTGGAGCAGGGTTTCCAACTTGAACCGCCAACAAAGCCCCCGCAACTATTAGCTAGCTTCATGCAGGTCTCTTGCAATCCTACCTCTTGACAGTAGGCAAGGGTATATAAATTATAAAATAGCCATTGGAGCAGAGATCTGAACTTGCCAATGTATCTCTGTGGTAGCAGAGACTCAGAGGGTACGTCTACATTTGCTCGTTAATTTGAGCTAGATAGGCAAATCAGGCAACCGGAGTTGCAAATGAAGCCTGGGATTTAAATATCCCGAGCTTTATTTCCATGTTCCCATCTGGCCACCATTTTTAAATCCCCTTAGTTTGAACAAACTGTCCACGGCTACACGCGGCAGTTTAAAATTAATCCGAACTAAGTCCTTAGTTCGGATTAACTGTTACTCCTCATGGAATTATTTAAACTGCCGCATATAGCCACGGGCGGTCCATTCGAACTAAGGGGATTTAAAAATGGTGGCCGGACGGGAACATGCAAATAAAGCCCAGGATATTTAAATCCCGGGCTTCATTTGCAACTCCGGTTGCCCTGATTTGCCTACCTAGCTCGAATTAACAAGCTAGTGTAGACATACCCAGAGGGAAGAGCACTACCTACAGAACTACCTGGGTCTTTGCTGGCAGCACCTCGGCTTTTCCTTTAGCGTGACTTTCTGTACCCACACACTCTTCCGTCTTGCTCTTTTCATGTCATCTAATATGTATTTCCACAAAATCCAACAAGAATCTGACATGGTGATAATTTTATAAGCTATGTTGTTCGTGTCAAATTATTCAACATCTGTCTTCCTGTTCCCACAAAAATTAGCATAGGATAGTGGTTTCTGATGACACCTACAGTGAAATATTTTGACTTCTACCAGTAAGATGCAAACAACCTGTCAGGAGGATAATGTCAGTTTCCAAGTAGTGCACATTAAAATAATCCCAGACTTTGCTGGGAGCACAATTCCATTGACCTAACACAGGACTCTGGCTACACAAAGGGAAGGCATCAACACATTCTATAAGAGGAGGCAAGCTGGATTTGTGGAATACTGCTGAGAATTCTTACTTTATGGATATGAAGAAATTGCTGGAGAGGCTCAGGAAGTGTTGGCCCAAACCTGCACACTGTGGGAGATTTATACAGCATCATAGGAATGTAAATGGCAAATTACAGATATAAGTCAAAGGTCTTGTTCGAAGGGCTTTTTTATGAGCTAAATCCAATGGCTAACAAGGAAGAATGCTTTGATCACAGGGGAAGGGACTCTGAGTGCATCTACACAGCACCGTTATTTTGAGATAACTATCGTTATTTCAAAACAACAATGTGAGTGTCTACACCCAGCCATTCCGTTATTTTGAAATAATAGATGGTTTATTCCAAAATCTGTAAACCTCATTCTACAAGGAATAATGCCTCTTCCAAAATAGTTATTTCAGAATAAGGCGTGTGCAGACTAAGGATGTTAAGTAACAGTTAATTTACTAATCATGTAGTCAATGGAATTACCATCAGCTAGTCGATAGGCACTTCCGCATTCCTCCTTTGAAATATACAAGGGCCCCTGCCAGGGCTCTTGTACATTTCAAAGGAGGAATGCAGAACTCTGCTTGCAGCCAGGGGCTAGTAGGAAACCCAGCAGGGGCTCTTGTGCATTTCAAAGCAGCAGCACAGCATGGAGCCTAGGATCAGCAGGGGACTCTGAGTCCCCCACTGATCCCAGGCTCCATGCTGTGCTGCCAATTTGAAATGCCACGTGGAGTTGGGGTCAGCTGGGGACTCCCCCAGCTGATCCCAGGCTCCGAGTGGCATTTCAGCGGAACCTGGGATCAGCTGGGAACTCCCCAGCTGATCCCGGTTTCCACGCATCACAGCGCCGCACAGTTGATCGTGGGCTCAGCTGTGCAGCATTGCTGCTTTGAAGTGTCCCCCTTTGCTGCCTCTATCTGAGGCAGCAAGGGTAGGGAGGGGGAGAATCGACTAGTCAACTGACTATCCCATAAGCATTTGCTTATTGGATAGTAGACTAGCCCTTAACATCCCTAATGTAGACACTCCACTGCTGCTCTTTTGAAATAGTCCTGCACCAAGGCCATTCTAAGTTATTCCTCCTGGGACTCTAAATTGAGATCGCAGGTCTACATTAGGGAAGCCTGCCTCGGACTAATTTTGAAGCTCCCCTGCAGTGTAGGAATGCTATTTCAAAATAAGCTATTTTGGAATAACTATTCTAGAATAGCTTGTTTTGAAATAGCCGTGCAATGTAGACATACCCTATGGGAGGAGCCAAGAAAGCCACTGTGTTAGTCAGTGGTCAAACTCATCAACTTGAGTGTAAGCAGAATCAGGTTCTAAAGCAGCAGCCTTGAAGGGAGGGATTGGAATGGCAAAGAGACTGCAAAGCATGCCATCTGGCACCCTGGCTCAGCTGGTGAAACATCTGCAGAAGAGATGGGGAGGAAGAGGAGAGGAGCTGTTGGTTCAGATCATCGGGCTAAAGGTTAATATTACAGTGTATCCATGTGCACTCACAGCCCAACACCAAAACACACAGAACTTGCAAGAGATGAGTTCTGCTTGGGTAAAAGTGATGTAGAAGCTGTAGGAGCAGAAGCCTGGCCTCAGGAATCAGAAGGCAAACACAATGCTTGTGTGTTCAATGAAAGAGATTAAGAGTCTGTGCATGAGCCTACAACATGTGTCCCCAAAGTACTCATATGACAGAAGGGAGGACAGATTCCCTCAGTAGATTTTTATGCTGCTCACACAGCCTGCCCCATCAGACTGAGAAATCTCCTGCTGACTCACAGGAGCATGGAGCCTTGAGGGAGAAAGAGAGAGATTTACTGGTCATTTAGTCCCATTATCAGAGGCTGAGACAGGACTGCTCCATATTGAGCCAGATTTCTATGACCCAGATGACAGAGTTTGTTCAGTCCCTCCACTGGAGAGCATCATATCTCACATTCAGGACACTTATACTGAGATCCATGTTAAAACTCCTACTTTCATCCCTTTAGCATGTTGTTATAGATTTCATCTCTATCCTCAGACATTCCTGCAAGGTGGTTCTCTAGTTTGCTGCAGATGGAAGGCTTTGGGGTGGAATGGACAGCAAACCACCTTCAACTGAACACAAAAGCACTGGGCGGCAGAGTCTATCAATAAAAACATTCCACCAGTGCTCGTGAACTGCTGTACATGGAATAAGCAGGGCAGCCACCCAGGGCATGCAGCCTAAGACAAAGCTGGAGAACATTTTGAAGTCCACATGGCTAACTTTAAATAAAACAATGGACTTCAAAACCCCAGTAAGTTATTTATAGAGAACTAGCCAGAGAGAATTCTCCCTGCTCCACATTCAATTCTTTTGTTCAATGTTCAGTTCTTCCCAGCCAAGGGATGCATTTTTTCCTGTTTTTCTGCATTTTGGAGGTATTGTTTACTAAGCATATATTTCAACGTGCTGCTTGCCTGAGTGCATGGCTTCGATGGCTGATGCTCAGGAAACCAAGTCATTTGGGGATGGGTCTATCACAACAGTCAGCAGTGGGCTCTCAATAGTTGTCTATTGGCTGCCCACTGAACTGCCATATTACACTGTGTGAAGGGATTGCTAAAAGGATACAGTGAGGCTAGTCAAAGAGACTTGAATAGATGGAATCAGCTAATGAGTAGAGGAAAGATGATCGGGTTTCAGTCATGCTTCAGTCATTATAACAAACACCAATTTGGTTAACAAGCCTCTTCAGGTAACTTGCTAAAAGTATCTTGACTCCTAATTAAATTGAGCCTCCTTTGCAGGCACTTTTCCCCCTTACAATGCTTCACACACATTTTATTTATACCATCTATCTCAATAAACCTCTCCAACAACTCAGCTTTCCTACACAGAGGTCTTTTGTGCACATCCATGGGGGGTATTATTTAAAGGGTACATCACGTGGTTATTTTATCTGCTTTAATCGGATTTAATCGCACTAGATTTACTCTAATAAAATATATTTATAGTCCTCATCATGCAAATGCCTCTCTTTCACTTGCATTTCCATCATTATAATATTTCTAAAGGGGAAGTGTTCTGAAACAAAATTCTTGAATTCCCAATATTCCCACATTAAGTGCCACAGGAGATAAGCATTCCAACTGCAAAACTACTCCTTCTATATTTATCTAGGGGCTACAGTTAGAAATTAACATTTAGGACAAAAGTAAGGGAAGGTTAGTAGCATGCATTTCTAATCCTGTTTTAGATATTCTTGCAAATATAATGGTTTCAATTGAGCACCATGTGAGCCAGCAATAAAAGCAATTTCACATCTAAACAAACAGCTCTGGCTGGAGATTGTACAGAGCAAGTGTTAGGAAAGAGACTGGAGGAAGGATTGGAAAAGAGGATATGAAAACTATTAGTCACCATAAAAGTTTGTGGTGTGCTGACTGCAGCATAGTATGCTCTGAGTTGCACTCACAGAGACAGCTCTATATTAAAAACCCTGATTCTCTCAACAGATAGAAAAAGGAGGAGGGGGAAAGGAGGCTGGATTTTTTCCTTTATTTGTGCAGTTGAAATAGCAAAGTAAATATGAGTAGAGTACAGTTGTGACTTTAAAGGATGCCTTCATCTTAGTATCTCTATTGCTGCTCTTTTATACACTGCCTTTCTCTCTCTCACTCTCAAAAAAAAAAGAGTCAGGAAGATATTCTGAAGATCTAGTTTTGCAGCATCTCTACTAAAATATGAATTGCCTAGAGTGAATGGTTGGGTGAACAGTGTAATAAGCTACATTTGAAGAAAGGTGTGTGACAACACAGGAGTGTGACAAGAGCCAGAGAGCTTAAAACTGATTGAAGAGCCTTTTAAAGCAAAGAAAAAATAGTTGGACAGCAGCAGACGTACTAATTTAAAAAAATCAAAGGTTGTCTACCAACACAATACCCATCCTCAGGGATTAAAAAACTTGTACATCCCACATTTCTGTTTCCCTCAATCCCTTGACTCCCCATTTCACTGTTCTTGGGTGCTTCCTCCAATTTCCTTCTGAACCGACTGCAATCCCTCCTCTACCCACACACTGGGGGGGGGGGGGGATAAAGCCTCTGCTTAAAGTAGTTATTGTACAAAACAGATTTAAACTCAAATTAATATCCCAGCCCTGAGGGGAAGAAGAATCCTTTCCCATCAAAGAAATACATCATTAAAAAGTGACCTACAAAGACTTAGCCACAGTCAGTGAGACTGAACTCAGCATTACTAGAGCTCACACAAGAGATTAGCTACGTGCTCTTCAAAAAACACAGAAAAATTGGAGCCCTCTCGCTGGAGGTCTATCCTCAGAGCTCTTCCCTTATTAGAGGTAAAGGCACATCTTCAAGAGGGACTTTATAGCAACGCTCAATGTAGTTGTAAGCCAAGATCAAGCAGGCTTGTTGTCAGCGGCAGGTCCTGGGGGGTTGGGTTTTTTAGTGTATTTGTTGGAAATGCAGCTCTGCTTGTAAAGCAAAAATTGAAGAGTCAATCGGGGGGCGGGAGGCTGCATTTTGGAGCTGCAGTGCTTGCCAAAGCAAACCCGGGGTGTGCTATCAACTTAGAGCCTGTCTTCAGGACAGAGGGCTCTTCTCATCAGCATGTGTTGCTGGTCAGCTTGGCTGCCCTCCTTGAAGCTGAAGGGATAAATAATCTATGTCTGTGGGAACCGCACCACGCTGGGTGTCATCTGCTCTTGCAGTTTGCTAGCCTCGCTGCCTGCATTCATTTGCAAATGGGCAACAACAACAACAAAAGCAGCTAAACCTGAGCTCTGCCAAGGAAATAATTTTAAAGCATGACAGCAAAGTAACTCAGCTCAGTAGGATTTAAAGGCAAAGTCACCCCTGCAGCCCTTTTCCCTCAGATCCGAGCACTGTGCACAACTAAGGGGCCGTCCCTGGAGATTTGGGGCGATGCTTTGTTAACTCAGCCAGGAGCATCCAACCTACACTTCGATCACGGAGCATCACTCTTATCTAGCTCCGATAGCCTCAATCCACGTGTGCTGAGACTTGCAGCAATTACCTGGGCAGCCGCTTGCTTTCCACCACATAACCCTCCCCCACCCCAGGGGACTGACATCCATATCCCCCCCAAGTGGGTCTGGCCCACGAAAGCTCAAAATCTAATAAACCATCTTGTTAGTCTTTAAAGTGCTACATAGTCCTGTTTTTTATTGTATGGGTCTTTTACGACTCTCCCCGCAGCAGGTGACAGAGGGAGCTCCCAGTGCAATGGCCCTTTGTCAGACCAGCAGGCTAATCAAAGCCACTACGGTTCGGCGAGTATTCGGTGTGAACGCTCGACTCTAAGACGCACACTCCTCCCCCCCCCCCCCCCCCCATATAGAGGGCTTCAGCCAGGAACATTAATGGGAGGGGAGCGGAGGCCCCGAGCCAACAGGCGGGGTGGGCTCTCGCACCAGGGAAACAAGGCAGCCCAGGGGCAAACGAAACACACTCGGAGCCTTGCAACTTGGAGCTCTGGTTTGGCCAATGCCGAGACCAGCGCGCCGCCGAGTTTTGCCGCCCAGTCTCCGATCTGGTACGTCTCTTCCTCGGGCAAGTTTGGGGCGGGGAGCAGAGACCTCAGGCTGGCCCATGTGACACCAACTGCTGCTTTCTCCCTTGCACAGCCCCAGCTCAGAGAGACTCGCAAAGGGTTCACGGCGCCCGCTGCCCGCTCCGGCCAGTTTCAGGCGGGCTGGGGCTGGAGGAGCCAAAGGGCTCTCTTGCGGCACCCGTCTCCAGCTCGGGCTGCGCCGCGCGGCGTTTACTTTCTCCTGCCGGTGCTTTTTAACTTTGATCTGATCCTCGCGGGGCTCGCCCCCCGCCGCCCCCCAAACAGGGCACCAGAGTAACGTCTCTTACCATAAACCCCTTCTCCCTCGATGTACGCCGGCACCACCGCCAGGAACACCAAACAAATCATCTCCATCTTCACGGCAGATCCCTCATAGCCGGCGAGGAAAAGCAGCCCCCAAAGCCAGGCAGCATCCGGCGGAGAACCGCGAAACCGGCGGCGAAAGCCCACGGAAATGCTCCTTCATCCGCAGCCCTTCCACCGCCTCTGAGCAGGGCGGGAGCCCGCGGAGCCTTGCCCAGGCACGGAGAGCCTCAGCCCGGCTAGCGAAGTCAGCCAGCGCCGCCTGGGAGTCTCCGAGCTCCACACAGTCAACTTGGACGAAGGGAAAAAATACCCCGAATAGTTAAAAATAAACGGAGGAAGGAAGGGAGAAAAACAAACCAGGGTCCCTCTGCTCTCCCAGGCTCCTTCGGAGCGCCAGGGAAATAAACACAAGCTCACACTGACACACACACACAATCAAACCGGAGCCCAGCAGACGCGGATCCAGTGGGGAGCAGAATCCAGGCAAACTCCTGCTGTTTCTCCCTCTCTCTGCCCCGATCCTTTCGCGGGGGGAGGGACATTTGGTCCCAAAGAAACGCCAAGCGCTGCCTGAACTCCCAGGCTTCCCAAACTGCCTGCCAACTGGGGCCCACTAGAGAGTCCCCTCCGATAAGGAGGCGCTGGCTGAAGCCCCAGGCAGGAACGTGGGGGGGGAGGGGGGAAGGCTGAGACCCAGCTGGGTGGAATGGGGAAAAATAGGTGGCTCTTCTCCAGCTCTTTCGGGGAGGGGTGTCGTTGTAATTCAGTCAATCCAGGAAGGGCTTGTTAAACAGCAGCTGCCAATAGCTCCCCCAGCTGCTGAGATCGGGTCCCCAGCCTGAAATTGCCCAGGTGCACGGAATCACCTCAGCCCCACTAGCCTGCAGGGCGGGGGGGGGGGGATGGGTGACAAGCGAGGAATAGCTACAACACACGCACCCAGCTTGGTGGTTTGCAGTTCAGCCTGGCTGGTCTCCCCTCCCCCTTTCTCTCCCTTCCCCCAGCCAACCTGGCAGATCTTTCTGGCTTCCGAAGTTTCCCTGAGCTCGTGCTGGCTGGTGGCTGGGATGGGGGCTTTTAAAGGGTTCCCCCCCCTTTCCTTTTCCACCGGTTATGACCGGCAAAGCCAGTTGAGGTGCTAGGAAGGTGGAGAAAGTTGAATTCTTCTTGAAGGACGCTTTGTAGACATCGCTCGGCAGGTCCTGGCCCCGCCCCTTCGTCCCAAAGTGTGAAAGTCTGGGCAAAAGTCGATTCTTTTCTTCCGTCCCCTGCACCCCCACGATCCGCAGGTTTTCCAGCCCGTGGAGGAATGTGAGGATCACTCCGTGTGTCCTGCACGAGCCAGTGCCTGGATCATGCTTTATTTCGCCGTGGCGCTCTTTTGAATGGCATTCACCCCCGCAGAAACTTAATCCTCCCTCCGAGAGCCGCGTCTTTGGCTAATAGCTTCTCTAGCCTCTCCGCTCCCGCCTGGCTGACCCGAAGAGTGAGATGTCCCGATCCCCTATGCAGATCAGGAGTGACGGGGGCTCTGCCGATGGCTGCCTCTCCCCTGAACGGAATCTATGATCCTTAAAGACCAGGCTGCAAGTTCTGTCTCTTTTTTTCCCTCTCGAGCTTTTCATTTTTCCCCCTATTCCTCTCCACTATTTGATCCTCTCTCCTGTTAAAGGGGGGGGGGGGGGCGGGAGCCAATTAAATCAGCTGTGCTTGGAGACAGCCCTGCCTCCTGTCTAATTCCCCGGCCTCCCCCAGGGCAAATGAGAGAAAAGAAAACAGGGCTGGGCAGAAAACGAATCTGCGCGGCTGTTTTCTCCTTTTCTTTCGCATCCCTTCTCCTTTCTTTTCTTTTCCCCTGCAGAGAAGTCTCAGATCCAGGCAAGAATCCCTTCATCCTAGGGACACACAGAGCAAGGGCGGCTTCGCGGATTCGGGGACCCATTCCTAGAGCCAAGGGGGAGAGGAGACGGGAGTTGGTCGATGCACACGCTTGGTGCAATGTTGTGCAGCGCGACAACAGACAACTTGGAACGTGTCCGTAGTGTAGCACTCGGGTACGTGTACGTGATGTGCAGGAAGCATGTGTGCACCCACGGCGCCTACGTGGGTAATACACTGGGTGAGTTGTATGTGTCGGCGCAGCGGGGTGCTGAGCGCGGGGGGGGGGGCACGGCCTTATTGTGACGAGTGATGCTTGGGTGTGTTTGTGTAGTGCACGTGGGTTTGCACATTTGTCCAGGCATGTGTGTTCTCCACGGGTGTGCATTTGCATGTGGCCCAAGCGTGCCCGGCTGCTTGTGCACAGGTGTGTGTGTTTGCACTGCACATGATGCACGTCGTCTGCTGGCCTTGCACGGTTGCATTGACCCATTGTCAGTGTTTGTGGCTGCTAGGGCGCCGGTCTGCCTTTCCCCGTCCTTCAGGCATACAGGCGTGTTGGTGCGCGGCAGCGATCGCGGCCGTGTGGCTGAGCAACAAGCGCCCTCCGCCAAGCTGCCTCTCAACACTTTCGCGGCGATCCTCCGGACGCAGCCCGCACCCACCCAGCGCGCGTGTTCTCCTCGCGGGACAATGGGAGAACCAGCCTCCCGCGGCCGGGTCTGGAGCACGGCTGAGCGCGATCCCGGGGTGAAACAAACACCGCGTCCTCCTGGCATAACAACACGCCAACTGCCGCAGGTCCCTGGAGCGCCTCGGCGGCGGAACTCCGCCTTGCTCGCACGCGCCGCTGCCGGGGGCGCGGGAAGGAAGCGCTTGTCCCCTCTGGCCCAATGCATGAGCTGCGCCGGCTGCCCGCTACGCGCCGGAGCCACCCTCTGTGCAGCCGGTCCGGGTGCTGCTTTTCCCGCCATCCGCTGCATAGGAAAGACACACACGCGCGCGCTGCCTTAGGCAGGGGGCGGGAAATAGTAAATCAAAGTTTCTCTGAGAATCAAATCTGGTCTTTTGTCCGCCAAGGTGGTTAAAAATGATTGGGAGGTAAGATGTGTGCATCACGGAGGAGAAGCTGTTGAAATATTCACCAGCAAGAGAGCGCCCAGGAGCTGCTGGGAGAAGGGTTCTGTGGAGTTTTGCTTGCAGTCCAAGGCGAGCTGTGTTTAATGAAGCTATCCAGCCCTCTTGACTGAGTTCCTGCTCAGAGACGCCGCTCTGTGTTTTTCGCAACCAGATTATGCATTAAAGAGGCTAGAAAAAGCGATTCAGGGCAGGGAATATTTTAGCAGGAAACCTTAGGGGGAGACGGGGAGTATTTACTCTGCACTGACGTTTTGCAGGAAAGAAATCCATTAATATTTCTCCTGGTTGTGCACACAACTGGGGCGCTGTACTGGAGATACCAGTGAAATTGATTAGCTCTCTTTGCAGTGGCCGCTGTGGTTTTGTCAACATGTGACGACGACTCAGGAATTTCAAGATACCTAGAGGAGGGACTGTGGCAGACAGGGAAGGGAGTTTAAAGTGATCTGTGCCCCCATGCACCTGTCTCATTACTCTTGCTTTAACTGGCATTGGTATTTATCTCTGCGTGTGTCCACGGATAGCCATTTCAGTAGGATCTTCCAGGACTGGGGGAAGGGGAGTTCATTAACAAGGAAAGAGATTTAAGCCAACCTCTCTGCGTGTCTCCAGCCTCCCTTGGCAGCCTGGCTACCTATCCTATGTACTGCTTCATAGATTTCCTCCATGGCACTAGGACGTTGCCACCACAATGTTCCCCCCAGCACAGGGCGGGCCAGCTCTTTGCAATCAGCAAACGCAAAGCGTAGGAGCCGCCAGCTAGGTTGTCCCTGGCAAGTCTAACTAGGGGAGTTTCCATTCCCCGAAGTCTCTCCCTTAGGAGTTTCCTGCAGGCGCTGAGGGCGTTGCAGAGCTAGTGACTATTCTACACGTGGCCAGAAGTGTAACGTGGAACACAGCTAGCTGGAAAGCCAGATCGCCAGGGAGAGCTCTGTCCATGGGATGCTTGTTTCTCTGAGCACTCTTAGCTCTTTCAGCTCCGGAGCAAAAGAAGTGACCCAGTGAAAAGCCTGACAAAAGCAGGTACTTAGACATATCCAGTCCCCTCCAGTGCAGCTGTGTGCTCGCATTCCTTAGTGCCTGGGCCCCCAATACGCGTCGCTACCACCAGCAGCGGTGCTGTCATCCACGATTACATGCGACCTTTGATGAGAGATCACTAAGGAAAGCAGCTGCCTCTGCTAGTCACACACGTGGATCCAGCAACCTCCCTCCCCAGGCTGGCGGAGGGTTACTCACCCCTCTCTCTCTCTCTTGGATCACTGGATCGAGCTGCAGTAGCTAGAGAGGTGTTACACTGAAGGGGGGAGGAGGGGCTGCACTTGTTAAAGGCACACTGGCAGGTATTGACAAGAATCGTTCCCAGGCTTAAATACACACACACGGCTTATCGCCCAGCGAACGGCTGCTTATTCATTCATGCTCTAACAAATAAGCAATTAACAGATAGAGCTGCTAATTAGTAAGCAGTTATTTATATTATAAACTGTATTCAACCGTGGAAAGGAGCAATAACGTTCAGCAGTGAGTGACTATCAGAGGTGGCGTGAGCCACCCGCCTAGCTGGACTATAAGGACCAGTTTCCTATGAATGGGGCGGAGAGGGCAGATAGAGTTTATAACAGGTCCATATTCCTCCCCAGCTCAGGATCTGAGAGGGCGGTGGCTTTATAAAGACGGGTTAAAGGAACACTCCGACAAGTAGTTGGAAGTTTGCGGCAGCTCGGGGCGGAGGTGCCTCCAAACTTTCCTATGAGTAGAAAATGTTTCCTGGCTTTTGAGAAGTTTCAATAGGCCCTGTTTTGTGCGGGATTTAACACCCCCCCTCCCCTTTAGGTAGGCGCAAGTGGGAAGCGAAACCGCCTGGAGACAGAATGAGGGAATTGATCACAACAAGGAACCAAGCAGCGAGAAGCGTTAGGTTTTCAGATTTAATACACGTTGTTACCAGTTACACGAAGAAATACATTTTTAATTAGCAGTGGGGTACGCATCTGGCGTGGTTTGTAATTTATGAAATCCGTGTCAAGGTTTTTAATAGAGCTGCTAACCCAAATTAAGGATTTGTGCCAGCAAAGAGTTACAGAGCTAGCTGAATAGTGCACACTAATCCAGCATTATTCGCTCCGAGTTTTAAATTAATTTGCTGTCGCCATATTCATACCCCTTTTCTGTTAGCTTTTCGTGAATATTCACATGATTCTCTTTGCCCGAGCAATTGATCGTGGAAAATGAGGTTCAAAGTAATCTGCCAACGTATTTGCAGCAGCCACATTTTAAATCAGCTCACACAAGTATTTTGCGCCCGAAGTACCTGTGAACTCATCCAATTAGGGAAGAGAAAAAAGATATCCGAATTAACTGACTAATCAGAGCTCAAAACAATGCGGCTTGAATAGCAAACGGGGGATACTTGCAGCGAACAGTCTGAGCTCAGCCTACGGAGTTAAGCAGAGTAATTGAATAATGAGTAATTAGAAGAAACGGATCTGTTGGTAGGTATTCGGGGAGCAATCAGGGCCTACCCTTGTTGAATTATTTATGAATTAGTTGCTCAGGTCTAATAAGGTAACATTAAAAAATATTAATTTCCAGCGTTTCCACCGAGAGCCATAAACCAACAGCCTCACACACAGCCCAACCTTGTTTACCTGGCACAGAATGATAATAGGTACCGGAGCCTCCAGTGATCCCAACTTGTCAAAAAGATAGATCAGGGTGGGTACCCCTTTCCTCAAATGGTTTATGGAGAACTCATTTGTCCCATCCTCCCGACGGATAATAAGTGCTTGGCGTCCCTTTGCCAGCCCCCACTTGTCAAGTGAGCCCTGCCTTTCTGAAATATTTACACCTCCTCCATCGCATATTTCACTGCTCCAGGGCGAGGGAGTCACGCTCTGGAACAGCTGTCGTGTGCACAGAGAGGCAGCCCTATCGGGCGCCCCGGCCCCGTGCTAGCTTGGAATGATGAACTGGGCGAGGCCAAGGCCCGGGTCCTGTATCATTAATTCTCTTTTGTGGCAATGTTTTCCTGCGCCAGCCCAGCGCACTCCATCACTGCGTGCCTCTCCCGCTGACGTGCAGACGAAGCTGCTATCTCCCTGCGCCAATCATCGCCTGCTGCTGTCTGACATTTCCATCACCTCGCTCTGGCATCTCCCCCCACCCCTCCGGGAGTCTCGCAAGTACCCCGGAGGCTTGGGCTTTATGCAGGGGAGAGCGCGTTCGGTTTGCCCAGCGTGTCTGCTGTTAGGGTTGCACATGAGAAGTCAAAATAAACAGAGACATAAAAAGGGAGGGGGAGGGAAAGGAAAAGCCAAGGAACCCCTGGAAAGTCCTGGCGGAGCTAAGGAGGCGTCGCCGGTAAGAGCTGGGGAAAAGGGACAGCGCAGCTCCTAGAGCTAGGGAGGTAGATGAGAAAACAAGGGAATGGTAACAGTGCAGGGAGGGGGGCAGACAGATGGAGACCCAGGGAAACGCCTCACACCGGTGTGAGACGAGATACACAGCGAGGGAGGGGCAGGCCTGTAATTATACAGAAGACTGGGGTGGGCAGCAGAGGAATACCTATAAGGCGGCAGCACAGAAAACAATGCCCCTAATGCCACCCTGTGCTTCCATTCCTAGATGCTCCTGCACTCTCAGAGGGTCTGTCTACACAGCAGCATTATTGCGGAATAGCTGACATTATTTCAAAATGACAACCTGTGCATCTACACAGCAAGCAGCTATTTCACAATAACGTCAAACTGGAGGACTTCTTACACCGGCTCCTGTAACCCTCATCTCAGGAGGAGTAAGGGAAGTTGGAGGAAGAGTGCTCTTCTTTCTACTTCCTGCCTTGTAGACTGCACCAAAAGCCAAATTAAGCCATTTCAACTTCATCTACGCAATTAATGTAGCTGAAGCTGCGTAGCTTGATTCGATTTTTGCCCTGTAACGTAGACGTGCCCTGAATGCATGGCTCCTGCTAAGGTGGCATCAGAGGCTTAAGCCCCTGCGGAGCTTTGCTTTGCTCTGCTCTCAGTGGTTAGCATGCCTTCTCTGGGGAATATACCCCTAGGCGGTGTTTGCTTCCTTCCTATTTTCATTTTACAGCATTAACAGCGCTGCTGAACCTCTTGAGTATTCTCTGCCCTACAGCCAACGTTTGGTACAGAACGAACTGACGAGGAGTAAATCCACTTCTGTTTCTCACCTTTCATATTCCTCCCCCTACTGCTGCTGCAGCTGTTCTGTGCCTCACTGGAAGTCGTAGCACTTTAAAGACTAACAAGATGGTTTATTAGGTGATGAGCTTTCATGGGCCAGACCCACTTCCTCAGATCAACACAGCTACATTTCTATCACTGGAAGTCGTTGCAGATAGTCACTATTCTGTGGGGATTTTTTTCTGTTCCTACTTTCACTTGATTTCTACTTGGAGGTGGGAAAGAGAAGTACATTCCATTGGTAAGGTCTTGGGCACACCTTTCCTATTGCCAGTGTGCATTTAATTTCTCTCCCACACACTGTACCTGCACTCTACCCAACCCCTAATGCTATAAAGCTGGAGACTTTGGGCCCTACATTCCCCATCACTCTCCTCCCCCTCACTTCTCTGTCACTGCTTTTATCTTAGGGTTTGTCCTGCTGCTGGTCTGTTGCTTCTCTGCTTCAGCTCAGGGAAGGGGCTGAAGTCTCTATGAAGAAGGGTTGGTACCCTACTACTGCCAAGGGAGTGTCTTTCTCTTAGTTTGATTCTTCCCTAGTCCTTTCTTGCCACCTGCTTCTATATTCACGCTTTCTTCCTTTCTCCTCCCCATCCTCTATCTACAATTTGAAACCAACAGAACAAGAATAAAAAATACCCGCCCCTCCCAAACTGGTGCTAGTTAAATAAATTCATGCTTCCTTTGTCTTACCCCATTACCCCTGCCACCAGTTTTAACACACACCTCTCTGAATGCAAAGTCAAGTGTTTAAAAAAAAAAAGTCTCATACAAAGGGAACCAGAACTATCCAGGTCTCACTTCTCCCCTTCTCCACCATAATCAGAGGATGGCATATTGATTGCAGATGCAATGAATGGTCTGAAACCACTGAGCTCTGCTGAGGGAATGGTACAATGCCAATGGAAAAGGTAAGAGAGCGGCTCTAGAAAGAGATGGAAGTCAGCCTGAGGCATAAGCTCTAGCTGGTGTTGTCACTGCAAGGACACTGCACCACTTTAAATCCACCTCACCACAGGAAACAGGTTGGCATGCATCTGTGTCAACTCTGCAAAGAGTAATTCCCAGCAGAGACCAGTTTAGCACAGCCCCTACTTGCTCAGCCCTGGGAGGTGGCAACTCCCAATCCAGACTGACTTAGTATGGCTAGCACTAGGTTCTCCTGGGGAGTAACCCCTTGGGTTCACCTTGTAGACCCATTTTTATGGATCAGTTTGAGACTAGGATGTAGTCATGTGCCAGGTGGACACACCCCTAAGACCAGCTGCTGGAGAGGAGACCATCCTCATATATCCCTTTCTGGCTGTGGGCTCACTAAAATCTGCTTTGAGGATCCTTGTTAAATACACAGGAAGCTGATCTGTCAACATTATGCGGGTTTGAAACAGAGCATGTGAGGGCCTACTGTCCCACTATGCTCCCAGAAAAGAAGGCCCTCCTGTTACTAGGAAGAGCAGCTAGCATTACAATAGGGCAGAGGGGAATGTGCAAGACAGATACTCTAGAATCTCCCATCCTCCCCCATTGAGCACTACTGCAAATAGCCATGAGAAGCAGCTACACAGAGGAGCCACTCCAATAACAATGCAGAGTTATTGCAGAGATACCATGAAATTCTGTGACAAAACTGATCCAGGTCTGTATCTAATCTAAGAATCTATACCGGGCTCATCAGTGGGGTATCTGATTGCATTGCCAGCCAGGATTTCTGTAATCTCAAGAATGAAAAGACACCAGAGGAGTTTTAAATAGAGGAGTGATTAGGGCCTGCATGCACTGCCCCCCACAGATAGCAATAATTATGACTAGGCCCTTCCCTAGTCATGGTCCATTTTGGTCAATTTCACAGTCATAGGATTTTTAAGATGGCAAGTTTCATGATTTCAGATACTGAAAATTGAAATTTCACGGTATTGTAATTGTAGGGGGCCTGACCACTAAAGGAGTCGTGTGTGGGTTGCAAGGTCATTGAGGGGCGTTGCAGCACTGCTACCATTACTTCTGCACTGCTGTTGGTGGCAATGCTGCCTTCAGACAGGGCAGCTGCAGCCCTTAGCAAGTGCCACTCTCTGGGTGCCCAATGCTGAAAGCAGCAGTAAGGGTGACATAGGTCTGGTACTGCCATCCTTAATTCTGCACTGCTGCTGGTGGGGAGCTGCCTTCAAAGCTTGGCACCTGGTCAACCACTTTCCAGTGGCCTGGTCTGACGTAGAAATAAGGGTGGTAATACCGTGACCCTCCTAAAATTACTTTGTGATCCCCCTGCAGCTCCCTTTTGGGTCAGGACCAGGGTTCCGTCTAAGCTGGGCGGCAGCACAGCTTCACTGGTGATTAATCAGCCCTGCCCAGTCAGAGGCTCAGGGTTTCAGCAGGGAGCTGACTCTTTGGGCGGGGTGGATTAATCACCTGTGAAGCTGAGCTGCCACCCAGCTTAGAGGGAACACTGGTCAGGACCCCCAATTTGAGAACGCTGGACTCCCCTGTTAAGTCTGTACACCGACCCGTATGCCAGAAGCCTGAAGGGATAGTACAAGGTGCTGCAACTGATTTACCAGTTAAGGCAGTGGTCTCCAACCTTTTTAAGCACAAGATCACTTTTTGAATTTAAGTGCAATGTGTTACACCTTGGTTCGGTGATGTGGTGGAAGCCTCAAGGGTTAAAGCCGATTACCCAGTGAAAACTACTGGATGATGGTGTAAAACAAATTATTTTTATTAAGTGGAATGATTCTTTTATCAAAACTAACAATTAGAAAATGGTCTTTTTAACTAACAATTGCCTAATGCTTTTACAGGGTAGAAAACTTGAACGCAACTATACCTAACTGATTACAATTCTTAGATTACAATTTACTTATATTAAATCACTATCTCTAATTCGCTTAACAAAAATACAAAAACAAAGACAATATAATGATAATGATAACTCCGTCTAAAGCCAGCCTCTCTATGGGTATGTCTACACTACCCCCCTAGTTCGAACTAGGGGGGTAATGTATGCATACCGAACTTGCTAATGAAGCCCGGGATTTGAATTTCCCGGGCTTCATTAGCATAAAGCCGGCGCCGCCATTTTTAAAAGCCGGCTAGTGCGAACCCCGTGCCGCGCGGCTACACGCGGCACGGACTAGATAGTTCGGATTAGGCTTCCTAATCCGAACTATCTGTACACCTCGTTCCACGGATTAGGAAGCCTAATCCGAACTATCTAGTCCGTGCCGCGTGTAGCCGCGCGGCACGGGGTTCGCACTAGCCGGCTTTTAAAAATGGCGGCGCCGGCTTTATGCTAATGAAGCCCGGGAAATTCAAATCCCGGGCTTCATTAGCAAGTTCGGTATGCATACATTACCCCCCTAGTTCGAACTAGGGGGGTAGTGTAGACATACCCTATGGTTATTTTAGGGCAGCTGGTGGAATTAGTAACAACTCTTGGACTTCTATTTCTAACACTTACACTTAACCTAAATACAACACTACTACACAACACAAAATTATACGATTTACACAGTGTGGTTAACAGAACTTAGATACACTTTACAGAATTACACAGTGAAATTAACACAATTTAACTATTAATTAAACCAATAACTAATACATTTAAGCAATACTTACATATCCAGCATCGATAATAACACAAAGATACATTAGAACTCAGAGCATGCTCAGGACTCGTGCACCCCTATATTTGACTCAAAGGGTGGGGAGGCAGCCTCAGGGTAATCAATCCTTTAGCCGGGCAAAAAAAAAAAGACACGTGCCCTCAATACACGGAACCTCCGTCGAACAAAGGGGTTGAGGGTCTTTTATAACAACCTGATATCTGGTACCTTATTAGGGTTAGTTCCTTGGCCGGGCCTGATAGGCTGGTAATGAGGTAACGTGAAATACTGCCCTATAGGATTTTTCATGATGCCTGCCTGATGGCCCCGTGGACAGTGCTGGGTGTGGGCATGGTCTGTGTGCATGGCAGTTGCGTCTTATTTCCCTATGCCTACCTCCCTGCTTTCAAGGACTGGTCGAGAGAGTTTTATTTATCTCTTGCAGCTTGTGTTCTATTTTTTCATTCTCACCTCCCTGTCCTATGATGCCTACAAGGCCAAATTCCGTTTTACAGAAAGCTGCATTGTGCTTCCCATGCTTCTCTGAGTATCTCAGGGTATGTCTACACTACCCCGCTAGTTCGAACTAGCGGGGTAGTGTAGACATACCCTCACAGTCTGGGTTTTCTGTGAGGGGCCTTGTGTGGCAGGATAGGCGATACACGAAGGCCATGGACAGAAAAAGCCTGCTTTCCAACACAATGTAAGATCTACCTCAAACCCAAATACCTTGCCCCACCTCCTTCATGTCCTTTCTCTGAGACCCTGCCCCTGCTCACTCCATCCTCCCCCCTTCCCCATCTTCCCTCCCTTTCACTGAGCAGGGGCAGGAGGTTGGGGCACAGGCTCCGGTCTTGGGCTAAGGGATCTGCAGTGTGAGGGGGCTCTGAGCTAAAGCTGGGACAGGGAGTTAGGGTCCCGGAGGGGGTTCAGAGTGTAGACTTTGGGAGGGAGTTTGGGTTCAGGGGGCTCAGGGCTGGGGCAGGAGGGGGTTCATGACTGGGGCAGGAGTTCAGAGCTGGCTCCAGCTGGGCAGTGCTTACCTCAGGTGGCTCCTGAGTGGTAGTGCAGTGGGGCTAAGGCAAGCTCACCCTTGCTCTGGCCTTGCATCACTCCCAAACTCCCTCCATCCCAAGGCCTGTTGTGCCCTCCACCTTCATTCTGTGGAGATAGAATACAGGATGGGAGAGGGGGTACCCTGACATCAGCACCCCCTCATCTCCCTTCCCTGCTCTGAACCGCAAGCAAGAGGCTCCTGGGGGGAAGGGACAGCTCCAAGGCAAAGGGCAGGAGATGCACAGCAGTGGGGGGAGGGACAGCTGAAGTGCTGAACTTTATAATAGCCTCTTGGCCAAACCAGTCAGGATCACCTGTCTGAGGCTCCAAGATCGACCAGTAGATCCGGATCGACTGGTTGGTGACCACTGAGTTAAGGGATATTCTCTTGGCGCTCATGTACCTGAGCTGCTCTTTGTGTCTCAAAGCCCAGATTTCCGTTTCCCAGTAGTTTCCACGATGCTGCACCCAGTCTTTCTGGCTCCAGCTGGGCTCTGTTTTGAAGTCTCTCTGGTTTCCCTCCTTGACAGGAGGCCCCCTCACCCCTGTTCTCCTCCTTGGGGCTGGTATTGCAATTTAGGCCCGCTATAGAGCTTTAACCTGCTTCTCCTTCAGCTAGGCCCTCTCTTCCCCAAGTCTTCCCTCTGCAAACCAACCTTTTCCTGCTTATGTCCATTCTGCTCCATGGAAGGAATCAGCATATATACTGGTCCCCTTCCTAAAGCTCATCCCAACTGGCTGGCGGAGAGGGGAGCCTTGTCCCTTCCAATCTGCAAGGGGACTAGTCCCAAGGCCTTAAAGAAACAGCAATAGGATTTCCTTCCAGGACTGCTTACTTTCTCCCAAGAGATCCTAGGTTCTTGTATAGCTCAGACCTCTCTAAACCTTGAAGGGTCATACCATATTACAGGGTTGGTGAATCCCTACACAGCACTGCCCTTACATGGGGGGCAGATCACTTCATCACATAATACAACTGAAAAACACTACTCCTGGAATCCTAATGCAAGCCAACTGCTCAGTTTTTCACCCCAAAATTAGTGTGTAAAACTGTAGAAAACAAGCTGTCCTGATTTACATGACTATTTTTATAAAACTTTCTATAGAAATGCTGTTTAAAAAGAGCAAGTCATTGCTGTAAATCCAAGTAATGTTTGACTTTGCCTGAACCAAACCAAAGTGAGAAATCCTAGTGTGAGGAGATAAGAGGAATATCGCATTTGTGCATTTCTCGTTCCTCTGAGGGTCTCTAAACACGTTATGCCCCCCCCCCCAATGATTCTTAGCCCCTCTTGTGAGGGAGGGGAAAATCAGAGTCATGTTCAGAAACAAATCAGAGACAAAGTCAGAGCTTCAATCCAGGACTGCAGATACCTAGTCCCCTGCCCTAACCATTAGGCAGCACTTAAACATTCCTGATTGCAAGTGCAGCCAAACCCCTTTACTACAGGCCAATTAACTACCACTGAATAGTTACTCACTGTACATCATGCCGATCTTAGTGTATGTGCAACGTGCCTCCGGATTCATCACCAAATTTGGTCCAATGTTTGGATCCCAGCTTGGGCTGGGTGGAGTCAGAGACTGAGCCATGAATGCTGATCCAGGCTCCATTGGGAAGTTGCTGGAAATGCAAAGGAGACACATCTCTTCTTTCCCTGCACGTCCTCGCCTTCCCTGGAATAAACATATCTCCCGTCCCCACTGGAGCTTCAGCCTTCTCTACCTTTCACAGCCTCCAAAGGACTGAAGTTTGATCTTTCAATTCAAACAAAACCAGAATGATCATGCTAGCTGATACTAGATCACGTCACCTGAACCACGCCACCGTGTGCTACAATGACCATGTTCAGCACAAAATGTAAGATTCGTGTTTCTGCATTAGTGTCCTTACAGTAAGTCCCCTAAAGACAACCAAACAAACCAACTGTATGACACACACATCCTCAGCATTTCACAAGGTCAGGGGGATGGTGGGAAGAATATAGACCGCTTTTGAGATGATAGCTGCCCATCCTAGCTCCATGCAATTGTCACCTGGCTTCCAAGATGGGTCTAAGTTTACTTGGTGTCTGGGAGGCTTTTTCCAGTTTGAATGTGTCATGTGATCTGCTCGGGTATGTCTACACTACCCCGCTAGTTCGAACTAGCGGGGTAATGTATGCATACCGCACTTGCTAATGAAGCCCGGGATTTGAATTTCCCGGGCTTCATTAGCATAAGCGGGGAGCCGCCATTTTTAAATCCCCGCTGCTTCGAACCCCGTGTAGCGCGGCTACACGGGGCTCGAACTAGGTAGTTCGGACTAGGGTCCTATTCCGAACTACCGTTACTCCTCGTGAAACGAGGTGTACCGGTAGTTCGGAATAGGCACCCTAGTCCGAACTACCTAGTTCGAGCCCCGTGTAGCCGCGCTACACGGGGTTCGAAGCAGCGGGGATTTAAAAATGGCGGCTCCCCGCTTATGCTAATGAAGCCCGGGAAATTCAAATCCCGGGCTTCATTAGCAAGTGCGGTATGCATACATTACCCTCCTAGTTCGAACTAGGAGGGTAGTGTAGACATACCCCTCTAGTCTCTCTGGAAGGTCTGCTGTTTGCATATTACAGATTTGTTTTTCTAGCTGGTAATTGCCTTCTGTGCACAATGTAGCTGTCTTCCTGGATGGCAATCCTGTGAGACACTGAAATAAGCTATCTAACAATGATCATAATATCTTCATAGCAGGGACATGCATTCCCCTGAAACACTATCAGGTCTCCCCAAGGAACAACAACATTAGCCCTGATGCCCATTGCACTGAACAAAATTCCTCTGCTTGTTTCCAGCAGCTGAAGTATTTTTCATTCACTTCCCATCCTGTCCCAACCTCTTGCACGTTGTCACAATGTGGTTTTAAACAGTTGCTCCGTTCTATCACAACAGCGGCTGTGTTTCAGTGGAGGATGAAGTGATTCCTACTACAAAACCAAACAAATCTTCACTTTGCAATCCAATTATGGTTGCTGAGTGACAACAGTGACTTCCCTGGTGTATCATTTACCAATCTCAAGCACTTAAAGGCAAGGAAATGAACAGTTAAAAGATACTGTAAATTTTACACCACCCACATAATAAACCAATTATTCTTATCAACCATAAAGTAATGCATATTTTCCCACAACGCAATAACCTGATCTCTGAGAGAATGGCATTCAGCTGGGATCAGAGTTAAGGCTGTTGTGTTGTGATGAACTGTACAGATAAGCACGGAAATGTGCATTGCTGACAAGTTTGTGCATTTCCAGGAGTGACATTTCTCACTGGTGGGGGGAAATCTCTGATTTCTCCTGCTGACTCTCCTCAATCAGGGGCAGTGGATGAGTGTTGGAGTGTGTGGGGGGGGAGGTACCTACTGCACACATATCCCAGAAGCAAGGAAGGTTTGAGCAGTGGTCTCCAACTTTTTAAAGCACAAGATCACTTTTTGAATTTAAGTGCAATCCAAGAGCTACCTCAAACCCAAATACCCTTCCCCCACCACCTTTGTGCCCCTTCTCCAATGCCCCGCCCCTGTCCACTGTCCCTCCTCCATCCTCCCTCCCATGCACCAGGCTGAGGCAGAGGGTTGGGGTGCAGGCTCTAGTCTTGGATTAAGGGATTTGGAGTGTGAGTGGGGCTCTGAGCTGAGCTTGAGGCAAGCAGTTAAGGTGCTGGAGGGGGTTCTAGGTGCAGGGTGGGAGGGTGTTTGGATACAGGGGCTTGGGGTGCAGGAGGGGGTTCATGACTGAGGTAGGGTTTTGGGATGTGGGCTCCAGCTGGGCCCTGCTTACCTCAGGTGGCTCCTAGGTGGTGGTGCAGTGGGGCTAAGGCAGGTTCACCCCTGCCCTGGCCATGCATCACTCCCTAAAGCAGCCAGCAAACTCCATCCCAAGTCCTCTCTGCTCTGTGGAGCAAGGATACAGGCTGGGAGGGGGGCACCTTGACATCAGCACCCTCTTCTCCCTGCCCTGCCATGTCCAGCAAGCAGGAGGCTCCCAAGGGGACAGCTCTAAGGCAAAGGGCAGGAGATGCACAGTGGTGGGCGGAGAAGCAGCTGAAGTGCCCGCACTTGACAGCCACCAGGCCGAAACAGTCAGGATCACCTGTCAGAGGCTCCAAGATCTACCAATAGATCCCAATCTACTGGTTGGTGATCACTGGCTTAAAGGGAACCAAGAGCAATCAAAAGTGATGAGGACCAGGGGAAAGGATAGAGTCAAAGGTTACATGAAGATAAGGAGGTTGATGGGGGAAAAGATCTGGAAGAAAGATTGTGGGGGAGGAGAACGGGGCTGAATATTGCTGAGGTGGGGCAAGGTGGCTGGGAGGTCCATAGGAGTATGGGCCGGGGAGGACGTTGAGGATGTGGGTAACCCTTGGCCTCCTCTTGCCCCTCTTATTAGCATCCCCATTCTTCCCCTACTTCTCCTCCTCCCTCCCCTCTTTCCCCTTTGCTCCCTTCACCTACCTACCAGCTGCTCCAGCCATCACCTCCTCCATAGAGGTGCCACACACTTGGTGCCAGCTGGGGGAGCACAGAGAGGAGATGCAGAAAGACCAGCTGGTGGCCTGAACCCAGTGCTACAGCAGCCCCAAGCAGCCAAGAGAAGCAACTGCAGCTGTACTCCCTAATCCAGCTGAACCTACTGCTATAACTAGCAGATGGGACAGGGCACAGTGGGTCCGGGTTGTTGAATGTGCAAGTGTCATACCAAATGCATGGCACTTGGCAGCATGGGGTTGGCACAAGAAGCAGTGAGGTTTAGTGGATAAAATATAGTTCTACCAACTCAGAGAGCTCTACCATCTCTGCCCTAACACGTCTTATTAATCTTTCTCGTTAAGCTTCCTGTCCCTCATTTACCATCTCTTGAAAAAAATGGAACTCTGCACTCGGTCCTAGATCAAGAGGGCATGTCAGAGGGAAATACAAGAGAAAGAATCGTTGTACTAGAACCTAAGTTTCCTCTCTTTTCAAAAGGAGTCTGGGATGGGTCGGACACCACCAATAAAAATATTCTCCATTAATACTTGATTTGGCTCTACTGATGAAGAATCATGTCTAGTTTTCAAATAACGGCAATGTATTAAACATTTAATATTCCTCACCTTGTAAATTGCCTCTTGCAGAAGACATGGAAAAAAATCTATCCATATTTCACATTGTGCAATATAATGTGGTTTAAGTGGGCAGGGAGAAGTCATAGACCCTTTGCACGCATTTTTAAAATGAGATCATTAGAGTGTTTTAATTTCAAAATGTATTTATTCCATTCATTTCTAATTTTTAGAAAATACTCTTTTCCCATGGAAACTTAATTCTAGAAATGTGGAACTATGTGAACTTTTATTTTCCTCCTTTTTTCTACAGAGAGGATCGAAATCTACCTCATAATGGTCCCTCTGCTGTAACCTTAACTTGCAGGGAATTCCTACCTTACTATGCATGACAGGCTGCTGGCTAGGACCCCTAAGCCAGATCTCTGTCACAACAGCTCCATCGGGAAAGGTTAATTGAAGCTGGCCGAGTAAGTCCAAGACTAAGGGACAAATGGGGAACAGTTAGCTGTGGTGCAGCATAAGACTGGCAGGAAGGAAGTGGAGTGGAAAGGGCCAAGTAGTGGTAGGTTGTGGTCCCCTGCTAGCTGCAGGGTCTTTGAGGTTGCAGGTCTAAAACTGCCTGTAAATAAAAAATGTTGAGAACTGATGCCGTCAATCATTGCTTTGGTGCAGTCACTCTGGCTGGTTTGTGAGCATACAAGTGGTCAAAGATCAAGGCCTGTGCCCTGTTACACTGTGACAAACCAAATGTTCGCTTGAGCAGCTGGGTCTAGACTTCCATCCTACAGCTGCAAGCAGACAGAACCTGCCCCTGAAAGCTAAAGGAGGAGTGTAATGTAACTGCTTCCTGAAGAACAGACCTCTCTTAGCAGCAATGTCAGTGGTTTGGAACAAAAGGTGAGTGCTCACTGCACCAGTCAAGAAGGAAGGGTGCCAGGCAGAAACACAGCACTTAGCCAAGCCACAGCGAGGAGGAGGATCACCCCCCCTTTAGTTTAAACCCTTTAGTTAACCAGCTGAATAGAGGGCAATATGTTCACACACATATATAATGCCCACTCATGCTCCCTCTGAAATCAATGGCAAATTTCTATTGACAACAGTGGGAATAGGATCAGACAATTTCCACCGAAATCAATGAGAACAGTGTAGGGCACCAGCAAAATCATTAATAATGTTGCTTATTTACAATCCCTTTTCTTCATATATAACTAGCTTCCAACCAGATGAAACCCTACAGGAAGCGTGAAGGATAATAAACAAGATGGTTGTGAGCTAGAGGGATCTACACAAAAGGGAAAATGTCAGAAAGGTTACACTTTTTCAAAAAGATTTGTGAGTTACAGTTAATAAACTTTTCTTCAGATATTGCACATATATCTTCTCCCTTGGCTTCAGAGTCACTCTGATTTTCAGCCAAATTTCTCAAGACACAGTTCAAAGGTGGGACAATTGGGTGTCATACTTCTTTAAAAAAATATGTACGATTGTAAATTTCTCAGGGCAGAGACCTTGCACAACACTGAGCACACTGTATTATGCTGAGTATTGAGAAACACACACACACACACTAGTATTGATTTTAGATATTTTGATATTGTTCAATGAGCACACAAATATTGCCAGCAGAGTTGTAGGAAGTTAGTCAAATTGAATGGAACATTTATGGCCTCAGGCATATTAGTGCAGAATTTAATCTGCACTAATCTGCCCAAGCCTGGGGAAACACTATGTGCAGCATTTACTCATTTTATAGTCATTTATCAAGCACTTGAGGATGAGACGTGCTACAGCCCTTACATGTATAAGAGATTACTAAACAGTATAGATAATGTATGTTCAAAAGACACATTTGCAAAGTCAAGAGACAGACATGTCTTCTGAGGCTATGCTGAGGCTTGATTCCACATCTCCGGGACAGCGTGTGTTAGCTTTAGACTTGCCAAGAGTGGATCAAAATGCAGAATTCTAATCCCCCCACAAAACTCAGAGACCATCAATCACCAGTGAAGGGGAAATGCTGAACTTCCAGCATCTTGCCTTCTCCGGGAAAGCCCGACTGCTGTGTTTGCACACTAATCTCTTCTGAGACGCCACATTTTGTCTCCTGCCCCCAGCTCCCTCTCACACACACAGCCTGCACCATGCATATGGATGGCTATTTGTGGAAAAGAGCTGATGTGAAGATTAAGCCTGGACAGGGGGGAGAAGGGCGGGTGAGGTTTGATTCTCTTTGGAAACCGCAGTTGAGATTGGATCAGAGCTGCCTGACATCAAACAATCCACAAAGCCTATAACCCAGGGCTTGGTTTTAATTGGCTAGGAGGCAAAATAGCTGTGAATTGTGGCAGAGAGGAATGGCTGAAAGCACACAAAGAGGACGAGGTGCTGCTGTATCCTCTGCAATAACTGTCACAGCTCAACTCTTTCCATCTGAGAGAGGAGCCTCTTGGCAGCCGGAGATGAGCCAGTGTCATGAGCATTGCCTGGGAGTCTCTGGAGAACCCCAGTTGCTTCCTTTTTGTGTCTGTCACACTGCCTGTGGGTTTGAGGCAAGCAGCACAACTCCAGACACCACCAGTTCCAGCTGCAGCTCGCATGCCCCCCCCCCCCCGACACCTGCCATAGCAGCTGAGTTGCAGATGGAAGCCAGAAGAAGTCAGTGCACCTTCACACACTTCACCTTAAAGAAGCAGCTGGCTGCCCAATTGTCCAGCTGCAGTTCACACTAGCTCCCTGCCAGAGGTGTAAGGGCAGCATCAAAGATGCATAACCTAGAGCAGGGGTCCTCAGGCCAAATTATTTGATGGCCTCAGAGAGTGGCCACCAACTTTTGCTGGTGGCTGCTTTCACACGTCTTCCTAAAATGCTTAATTAACTTTAGGAAAAACAAACATATGCCCAAATAAGTATGCATATATACAAATCCAGATCGCTGTAATGTACATATTGCTAGCTAGTAAGTCTGCTAGCTAAAACCTCTTGTACAACATGCACAACTTTTCATAGCAGACTTAGCCCTGGAAACTATGTGGACAAATTAAGCCCTGGACAAGAGGGGTGGGTGAGATAGCCTGGACCAGGCAGGTAGAGGAGGGCCAGAGCCTCCCTGTGGCCAGAGGCCAAAGCCACACAGCTAGAGCCTGGGGAAGAAGCATGAAGTCCCAGGCAGAGTCTGCTGCCATGCCATCCAAGGGCTGAACGCCAAAGCCTGGGTCCCATTACTCCTGGAAGGCAGGGAATTCACTGGCTGCTCCTCTAGCATTATGCCCCAGGTGTGTCCAGAGGAGGGCAGGGACCATCCTCTGCTGGCATCCCCAGCAACCAACAGCAAGGCAGTGTATGCAGGCGCACCAGAGAGGGGGAGGGGGATCATCTGCCCCAGTCAAAGCCCAGGTGGCTATGTCTGGAAGAAGAGACATTGCTGGAGAATTGCTGAAGTAGTGCCAGGAGAAGGGTAGCCTGTGGGGTCAAAAGGTCCCAGCTTACAATGCACACCGTCCTCTATCTTGAACTGAGACCTACATTCCAGAGCTACACTCCGTCAGCTACACCTGCTCCACATAAAATATTAGCGATGGCGTAAAACTCCACGAGCCACCTCTAGCTAGCCAACTATTGGGAACTCCAGTCAACTCCACAAGGATCCTTCAGCTGCTCTCTATTGGTTTGTATTGGAGTCCTAGGAATTGGGAATCCAATAAACTAATTGCTCAGGTTCCAAACCCTGCTTGCTAGTTGGAACTAGTGGGAATCAACTGGCCATTTTAAACTGGAATTCCCAAGGGGTTAGTATGGTGGGGTAGCCACCCTTGTTACACAAGAAGTCAATGAAAGACTGTACAACACAGAACAGGGTCAAGTGTTAAACGTAGCCACCGAAGGAAGAGTCTGCCTTAAAACTGTTGGTATGGCAGCAATGACCAGGAATTTAGCTTTGTAGAGAAGGACTTTGCTGCAGGTGAGTAGTCTCTGATCCTTGAAAGAGCTATTTTAAAGGTCCAAATGAAGATGGGCAAATAAGTTCTGTAAATACCAGAGCAACAGACAATCCAATCACCCCTCCCCCATCTCCTCACATAACTGCTTTTGCCTATGGTGAAGAAAGTTATCAGAAGTGAAGTCACTGATGTTTCCTATCAAGCCCATTCAAGATCCGAGATTCTCCATTGTGTGCAGCACCTAGAGAGGTGAGGAAGTGGCCCTGGTAGATGTCAGGTATGATAGTCTAGTGGGAATGCTGTGCCTGATTGTTCAGGAGACTACAAGCTGACATGCACACTGGAGGTGAGGAGAGAGTTTGGGAGAAATGTCTAGTTCGAGATGGCAGCAACCTTCTGGGAATCCATAGTTATTTCCAGGGAGAAATAACCTAGAAATTTCATCATATTCTGATCAAACTCACACTTTTCTAATTTTCTCACGGATGATTTAGGCAAAGCCTTTCACGGACTCTGTGTACACACTGAGCAGGAAGAATCTGGACTTCAGTAAAGTTAAGGATACTGTCAAAGTTTATCACAACAAATGGATCTAGCATGTCCCTAAAGATACTAGTTATAAAATATTAGAAGCTCACTGGGGCATTTTATCATCCAAAGGGCATCACCAGATATTGAAATAGCCATATTGGGTGCAGAAAGCAGTCTTTCATTTGACTCATTTTTGTATCCTTCCCAGCTTATAGGCCCCCCCTTTGCCAGTAAATTTTTTAGCAGGCTGGCCAGTAGCCTGACTCAGTCCTGGCTTGCACCCAGTCCAGGACCTACCCCCACTGCAGCTCTGTATTTAAGTGTATTAGGAGCCAGGCAGGCAGGCAGCCCGGCCCAGTTCTGGCTTATACCAGGTCCAGGAGTTCATTCCCCAGGGGCTGCTGCCACCCCTGTTCTGCTGCCTCTGTAGCAGAGGCAGTAGTGTGGGACAACAGGCTGCCAGTACATGAGGAGAGCTGGTTTTTAAACTGGCTCCCCTCATGGGCCAGCTCCCGCCCGGCATCCCACGCTGCTGCCTCTGAATAGTCGAGTAACCGATAAGAATTCATGAGGTTAATCAACGATTCAATTAACCGATATTTAACATCCCTACCCTGTGCCTGTTTGCACCTGCTCCTCTACGATCTCATCTTTCCCTCTCTGTAAAGCCAGCTCTGAGTTGAGGAGGCAAGGGTGAGGGATGCGTACGTACAGTTTGTTGTTTTCCTTTAAGGTGCTGGAGAAGGATCTGAAAACCCGACTGCAGTTGTTCCCAGACATCTCAACTTGCTGCTCTATTTCTCTGGTTAACCTTGCCGACTCAAAACAACAAAACCCACAGCCTGGAGGAAATACTGCTCAGTGTGTTTCCCCCCCACTTTCCAATGAGATTTTACAGGAGTGGGGTGGGGGTATGTAGTTTTGTTAATATCTTTGATGTCCATTGCTCACTCTGTCTGCATTCCCATAAAGACAGACTGGCTCTTATGAGCAAGTTTCCGCAGGCATAGGGTAAAAAACATGACTGCCTTTCCCAGGCCTATCATGCCAGGGAAGAGGAGGTGAGGGGGCTGTGGTAATGCCAACAGGAAACAAGCCTTTTGATTTTCCTCCTAGACCGGGGTGGGCAAAAGGGCCTCCATGGGCTGGATCTGGCCCGCCAGGGGATGGATCCAGCCTGTGGAGGCCCTGCTGCTCCCCCCTACTCCAGGCCAATTAGCTTCCTTCGCCCTGCCCCGGCCCTGCTGGGAGAAGGCTTCTCGTGCTCCCCCACCTCCAGGCCCTGATTGGCCTGGGGGAGGGGAAGTGTGCCAAGCCTCTTCCAGGGCATGGATGACTAGTGAGAGGGGGGCAAAGTGGCTCCCCCACCCGCAGGCCAATCCTGTTTAGGGTGGCCTGGGGTTACTTCAAAAATTTTTGAAGTGGCCCCCGGGCAAAAAGTATTGCCCACCCCTGTCCTAGACTGATGATGGGAGTGTTCCTTTCTTATCTCACGGAACCCTCTTCAGAGCCATTATCCACTCTCTCCATCCAACATGTACCCCGATACAACACCCGGGCACCCAAGATGGACTAGATGGACAAAGAACAGCCTATCTGCCCTCAGGCAGTGTTGAGACTTGATATTTGGGTTCCTGGTTCTACATGAAAAGAAGCCAAATTCAAGCGGCAGGCCCGGCCAACTCTGCAGAGAGGCAGAAAGAAGACCACAGCCAATTGCTCTGAGCCACCTGCAGGGGTGAGTTGAGCTTCTCCAGCAGACAGCAGCCCCTTGTGGAGTATTTCTCTCCAGGCCTGCTCTCTCTCAGGTCATTCCTCCCCCAAGCCTAGCTGAGAGCTGAAAGTGCAGGTAGGACAGTAGCACTGTCACAGGAATGCTCATCAGAGTGCTTTCAGCTTCAGAACAGGCTCTGTTTGCGAGCAGAGCAGTTCTGCCCACATCAGATGCAGTTCATTGCTGCTCAGTGCCACGCAACCCCGTCCCAGCAGCATAGCCATGCCAAACAAAAACCGAGATGAGCAGCTACCCAAACAGGCTCCATAGAAATAATTGCAGAACTGAGCCTAATTTGGCTTGTCTTTACAACAGACCAGAACTGGGCACCAGACTTACCCAACAGATAAAGATGAATAACTACATAATTAGGTTAAAAATTCATTAGGCTAATTGCATGTTAATTAAGTACAGGATGCTGTTAGTGATCTGTTGAGTTCCATCTGTGTGTGCAAACAGGAGCGAGACTAATCACAACAGAAAGGAAGAGAGAGAGAGAGTCAGTGACAGCTCTTGAGGTTAGAGCACTGGAAATGTAAGTGTAACTATTGTGAACCCGTATTCAAATCACAGTTCTGGGAGAGAGTATTGTCTAATGCAGAGAGCTAGGGGGAGGGGCTGGCAGTCAGCACTTTCAGCTTCTATTCCCTGCTCTGAGCTTCTATATGAATGTGGGCCTCAGTTTCCCCTATATAAAATTGGAATAATACTTCTCAGGAACTGAATGAGGTTTAATTAAAGTGCTTTGATCTCTTCTAAGGGTGTGTCTAGACTACAGGTTTTTTTCTTAAAAAGTGGCCTTTTTTCGAAAAAACTTCACCTGCATCTAGACTGCTGCCGCGTTCTTTCGAAAGTAAATCGAAAGAATGCGGCCATTTTTTCGACCGCGGAAAACCTCATTTTAAGAGGAAGAACGCCGTTTTTTGAAAGTGGTCTTTTGAAAAAAGGCACTATGTAATGCAAACTGTGCTTTTTCGAAAGAGAGTATCCAGACTGCCTGGGTACTCTCTTTCGAAAAACCAGCTCGCTTTTTCGAAAGTACTGGTTGTAGGCTAGACGCTTTTTTCGAAAGAGGCTTTTTCGAAAGTATCTTTCAAAAAAGCCTCTTTGGAAAGAGGCTTGCAGTCTAGACGTAGCCTAAGTGAGCAGAGCTAACACAGGGCCAAGTTATTTTTGAAGAGAAGAGAACAGATGGTCAAAAAGTAGGGACTGAGCTTGCTGCCATTACTCTCTCAAGGGGACATGGTGACTTCAGCAGAACTAGTTGGAAGGGCAAAGATGAATCACACAAGTAAGGGGTTCTATGATCAAGGCCAACAGATCAGCATATACCAAAAGAGCTAAAAATAAGGGAACACAAATTACTTTTCTATTTAAATATCTAATGTCAGGGGCATAGAGGATGGTTTCTACTAAATACTTCTTCAAAAAAGGAGAAAATTCCTTTTGACATAATTATGGCCAATGCTACATAAGGCGGAACAGGGGAAGTGCCTAAATATTTTATGTTGAAATTCATCAATAATGAAAGACAAAGACTAAATTGCATAACTGCCACCTTGAAGTTAAATAATATTTTCAGCAGAGGGAAAGGAATATGGGACAAGTCCACAACCAATAAATTTATTTCAACACATGAATAATTTAGGCCAACAATACAACACCATTTAAAGGAGGAGAAATCTCAATAAGGAGCCAGAGGAGTTTAGATGAGAAAGAATTTACTCTGCAGTTGGAATCCTGCATGATTTTTAGAACTGGGAAAATAATTAAGTATTGGTTATTTGATTAATTTCATCTTTCCTGACTATGTAGAGGCAAGTTGTGCTTTTCTCAATGTATTTGTTATTTGAATAAGTCTTGCAAATAAATCTTCGCTAGTGGCTAGTTTGTTGCAAATATTCACTGTGCAAATTGGAGCTGTTTTGATGGGGACTATAAGTCACCTCCTGTGTTCTCGATCTCTTTGAATATTCACCATGAGCCTGAAATTTGCTTATGTTCTTTTTCCAACTATTGCCTAAAATTCACTGTTTCTGCAAATGGTCCTGCCAGCAAACCTATCCACTATAACATCTGGAGAGAAGGGAGGGCAGGGGCAGTGTGAACATAGGTGAAGAAAGTTCATTTTAAATTCAAACAATTATTCATGAAAAAAATGCGTTTGCAGTGTTAGCTTGTCTCTAGTGATGCTGGCACTGTTCCTAACCATCCTTCTGAGGAGTGGGAAGGAGAAGAGTCTGCTAATCCATAAATAATTCTATAAAGGCGCTGGCAGATGAAGCTTTATTCTGGAGTTGATTATTGTCACGGGTGGAGCTCATAATATCTGTAGGTTCAGTTAAGCACCCAAAAGCATGCATGCTTCCCTGCCCTATCAAGGTCACTAGAACACACTCCTGCTTCTGGCTGAGGCCCCAGATTCTCTCACAAGGTCCCAGATGGAACCACAAGGCATGAAAATTAAAAACAGAAGCAAAAGTTAACCAGATTTCAAGCCACTAGAGAAAAGGCTCAGGGCAGGTCTAGGAACTAAGAAAGGGATATTGAATTAATGCCTACCAGAAGCAGTCTTGAGAGTCACTCCAGAGTCATCAGGAATCCACAATCATGACCATCTCAAAGCTATTCAACAGCCTGTGAGTTTGTCTGGGTGTCAGAAGACAAATATCTACAACATGAAAATGGCAGCTTGCCATCAACCTGGAAATCTCAGGAGACAGACCAAGGGCTGAGTTTAATTACTTTGGCCCATTCCCCTTTCGCCCCAAGGGATAGTCCCTCTACATCACAAGGAAGGGGCACTGGAGAAGCATGAATCCACTCTGTCTCTGCTGAATTCATGTAGACAGACAAGAGCGCCACGCTCCAAGGGTATTCGTTAACCCAAGGGTATTCGTTAACTCAGCTCTGCATTCAAAGAAAAAATATTTTAAAACCATCTGAAGAGATTTGCAATGAGTTTGAGGTGGAGGAAAGAGACAAATGTGTGTCAGAGAGAGAGATTGACAGTGATCACGAGTGGGTTATTTTATCTGAACTGGTGTATGGGCAAGAAGGCCTAATAAATCATTTCCATCTCTAAGTTCTCCACTTTACCTATCCCTAGTTTATCATTAAGGAATCACTTATGAAAATTCAATTAAGTATTTCACATTTTCCTTCCTATAGTTCTCTGCCTTATCGACTCTCCATCGCTTATGAAATCTCAAATGACAACATCTCTGGCTCTTGTTTCTCTCTTCTGCTATTATCTGAAATTGTGTGATTTAATTCTCTACAACAGTTTGGGCTTTAGTTTGTGGAAGAGACAGACAAAATAAAGCTGTACTGCATTGTTTTGGCACATCCCTCCTCTCTGCTTCTTTGTGTTCTGTTACATGCTGCAGGGAGTTATCATTGGGGCCTTTCAACTTGGGAGCCTTGTGTTCAAATCCACAGCAGGTCAACAATGAAAGTGAGATTCTCAATTATTCTCCACGTTCACATAGAGGTAAACAAGCAAAAATGCTATTGTGTTTGGCATGACATGCTTATCAGAATCCTAGAACTGGAAGAGCAGGGAGGTTGCAGGGCAGGGGGAGGGGCACTGGCAGAGCTGTGTGTGGGGAGCCCAGGGCTGGGATAGCGGGGGGAGGGCATTGGCAGATCTGTGTGTGGGGAGCACGGGGCTGGGTTAACAAGGAGGATGCAGGGCAAAAGTGAGGTATATGGCACGGCCGGGTGAAGCTTGTGTAGCCCCCAAGGAGATTACCTAGATTCATGGGGCTCTGTCTGCTGGCAGCTCAGGGAGAGGCACGCTGTCCCTGGTAGGGAGGGTGAGCCAAGGCAAACTCAGAGTCTGCCCAGCAACAAATAGGGAGTTCAATGCCCCTCCCAGGGAGTTCAGGAAAGGGGAGAGGCTATTGTTTTTTAGGAGTCAGTCTGGAGCCAGCCAGGGTAAGGGCAGGCCTGGCTGTGTGGGGAGCTGGTAAGCCCCAGGCCTGCATAGAGGGTCCCCCCCATGAGAACTGGCCTCTAGGGACCTGAAAGCAAGATCCCTCAGCTGGGTTTTCTTTCTCCACTAATGATTCTCAGTTTGTAGAGTTTGCTGGGAAACTTCCTCAGCCAGGCTGAGTCAGCCCTCCTGCTTCCTTTGTGAGACCAGTCACCACATGGTCAGCGCTGCCCTGCCTGCTAGTTCAGGGCTGCTGCCTGCTGTGTGTGTGTCTGGGCGCTGGGCTAGGAGACTACAGTTTGGATTCTAGTACAGTTGTGTAATCTGCACCTTGAGCCCTGCACCCCTTTTTGGAGAGGGGAAATCCTGGGATTACGTCATGGCCATTTAGGGCCGTGCAGGTGGGGGCGCTGATCGCGCCGTCTGCCTGGGGCGCCAGCTGCAGCAGCCGGCTTCAGTCCGCTCCTGCGAGTGCACCATCTTTTAGTTAGTTAGTCAGGGAATTTGTTTTGGGGAACCCCTACTGCCTGAACTGTGTCCTCAAGCCAGGGAGTAAGGGTTTGGGGATTTTATAATCTGCTGCATATTAAACCTGTGGAGGGATTTACCACCTTCTCCCGCTTGTGAGTCCTTTGGGCTGTACCGAACCTAGTCAGCCACACTGCTAAACCACTGCAGAGAAGAATTTTGTGGTCATAGGTCATCAAGGGCCCCAACAAAGTATGCGTACCAATGGGACACTAATCTGACATTTGCTACATCGAGTCACATGACTGGGGAAAGTCACAGGTATTAGCAGCGTGGGCACCGGTGAACCTAAAAATAGTGTTTTACCCTGTTATAATTGTCTCCTGTTTAATGTAATTATTGTGTATTGAATATATTGTATGTGTTTGTGTTATTTTTTGAAGTCTCCAACTATCTGGCAAGTAAGTGGGGATTACCCTGTGGTTAGAATTTTCCTCCCAAACTGCCCTGGTGACCCTGCCAGGAAGGAGTGAGGGGGGTGGAGGCACTGCCAAATAAATGCATAGGAAAAAATAAAGAGGATACACCCTGCTGCCTGGGTGGCGGGATCCAGAAGAACCCAGACCTGTCTACCGAAACCTGTAGGCAGATTGGCACTAAAGAAGGTAATCAGGTGGAGAGGGGGCGCTACACTTGCATTGTGTCTGGCTATAGCTACTGATGCTCCTGATTTTTACAAGTAAATCCCAACCATTCAGTCCCCCAGATTTAAACTTATCTCTACAGCTGGCCATGGCATTTTATAGGTGTTTATTTCTCACACAAACACAGTTGTGTGTGAGTGTCTCAAAGTTGTACAGCAAAAGCAACATTCTGGAAAGGGCACAAGAGCGAGTCTCAGTTAAGTGCATAATTATACAGTACTTGGGTAATTTCCCTTTTCCTCTGAAAATGCACATTGGCTTTGATTTCTCTGTCTGCAGATTGTAAGCTCATAATTAGCACCAAATTAATCACACAAGTGACAAATTTTGTGCTTGCAAGTAAACAGACAAAATACCTACAGTTCAACAATTGCCTCTCGGTGCTGCAGACACTGGGCTCTTTCCAGGTCCCATCCAGGCTCTGTGGCTACGTCTAGACTGGCATGATTTTTCGCAAATGCTTTTAACGGAAAAGTTTTTCCATTAAAAGCATTTGTGGAAAAGAGCGTCTAGATTGGCACGGACGCTTTTCCGCAAAAACACTTTTTGCGGAAAAGCGTCCGTGCCAATCTAGATGCGGTTTTGTGCAAGAAAGCCCCGATTGCCATTTGCGCAAGAGGGCTCTTGCCCGATCGGGAGCAGCACAGTATTTCCGCAAGAACACTGACAATCTTACATGAGATCGTCAGTATTCTTGCGGAAATTCAAGCGGCCAGTGTAGACAACTGGCAAGTTTTTCCGAAAAACTTGCCAGTCTAGATGCAGCGTGTGTGTGTGTGTGTGTGTGTGTGTGTGTGTGTGTGTGTGTGTGTGTGTGTGTGTGAAAGTCCTACACCTCCTACTTGATCAACAAACAGGAACACACTTATTCATCTGCAGCAAAGTGGTCACATCACAGAAAACAATTGATATACTTTTCTGGGAGTAGTGAAACACTCTCTGGTCCACAAGTAACTGTCCTGCCCCAAAGTGGTATGTGAGAAAATATTTTCAAAACAACTAAACCTGGTGTTTATCTAAGAGACAATGAGAGGGGACACGTATTAATAGTCTGAAAATACTTCATACACAAAGAGGAAGGCAAATAAGACACAAAAGAGAGATAATTATTCAATGTGATACAATTAGGAATCAAGGTAAGATAGAAAAGGACTATATAAAGGGGGAAGTTCATCCTACCTGAGATCTGTTAGGGTGTGAACTTATCTGCCATGGAAGCCGAGTTTCACAGCAGCATGGCAATCCCAGTTCCCAGAGTTGTGACTATATTATGAAGGCTGCTGTGCAAACAAATGGAGGCAAAGTCATGGCATATGTTCAGCATCCCTGGAGACTCAGGACGGGGGAAGATATATGATCTCTTTGGCAAGTGTAAAAGGACAAAAGCAGTAGGAAAAGAAACATTTTAAAGCTGGAATTGCAAACGTTGAGACTGTATGAAAAACTGTTAACGAAAGATTGCAGTTGTCATGGCATCATAACCCTTTCATCACTATGCATTTATATGCAAGGGATATGAATTCTTAATATCAAGTGGGTTGTACCCACAGAAGCTTCATGATACCATCTACATGGTTTGTTAGTCTTTAAGGTGCTGCTAGACTACAGGCAGTCCCTGACTTACGCGGATCCGACTTATGTCGGATCCGCACTTACGAACAGGGCTTTTCTCACCCCGGAGCTCACGGGCGGTTGGTCGCCGCCCGTGTCCTCCGGGGCGAGAAAAGCTTCTCCTGGTCTCCCTGGTCTGCTGGGAGGGGTCCAGCAAAGCCGCTGGACCCCCCCAGCAGACCAGGGACACCCGAGCAAAGCCGCCGCCTGGGCAGCTTTGCTCGTTTGCCCGGGAGCAAAGCCGCCCAGGCAGTGGGACCCCCGCTGCCTGGGCGGCTTTGCTCGGGGGCAAAGGAGCAAAGCCACACGGGCGGTGGGGTCCCTCCGCATGTGCGGCTTTGATCGGGTCTCCCTGGTCTGCTGGGGGGGACTTCCCCCAGCACCCCAGGGAGACAGGAGCAAAGGCGCACGGGCAGCGGGGTCCCTCCGCCTGTGCGGCTTTGCTCGGGTCTCCCTGGTCTGCTGGGGGGGGGGGCGCAACTAGCGCGCCCCCCCCCCCCCCCCAGCAGACCAGGCTTTTGTTGCGGGACGCCTCGGGTAGAGCAGCTGGGGTGCTGCCGGGTTGGTCCTGTGGGAACCTACCGGGCAGCGCCCCAGCTGTTCTGTCCCAGGCTCCAGATTCAGCAGCTGTTGAAACTGATCAGGCTGATTCCAGGAAGCTGAGGGCAGAGCAACTCTGCCTCCTGCTTCCTGTAGTCAGCCCCTGGTCAGTTTCAGTGGCAGCAGCTGAATCTGGAGCCAGTTCCAACTTACATACAAATTCAACTTAAGAACAAACCTATAGTCCCTATCTTGTACGTAACACGAGGACTGCCTGTATTTGTTGTTTAAGTTTTTATATGTAAGGGATGTTTGCAAGGAAAAGACAGGATAAAACAATTTGTGCAGAACATCCATCCAAAGGCCAGCAATTTTTCCCAGGCGCAATCCCATGTGACTACATCAGAAACAGGACAGCTGACAGAAACAATGTACATAGAATTCAATTATATTTTTAAAAGTGAGCTGCAGTGCTTTATCTATAGCTATGAAACTATTGAAGCTCTTAAATAAGAATACTTGGCATTTCTGTAGCCACTCCCCCCAATAAGTCAAAGCACTTTACAAACATGAATAAACGCTCACAATCCAATGGGAGGAAAAGGAGTTTAATTAACCCCATTTTACAAATGAGGAAACTGGGACCCTGAGCAGTCAAGCCATTTGATTGAGGACATCCTAAATCAGTGAAAGAGCCAGGAATAAGAAGGATCTGAGTTGTGAATGAAGTAGCTGAGCTGCTACCAAAAGGATCCAGTCTCATATATATCAGCTACTCTGCCAAGGGACGGAAGAACAGCAAACCTCTCTTCAAAAAGAGTACTGACAGTGATCCTTGGGATAACAGGGTTAGTGAGCCTTGCTTCCACACTAGGAAAACTGATTGAAGTGATAATAAAATTATGAAGTATCTAGATGCAAGTGCTTTGGAGGATAGGGTCATAATTCAAAATGATCGGACAAACTGGAGAAATTATCTGAGGTAAATAGGATGAAGTTTAATAAGGACAAATTCAGAGTACTCCACTTATGAAGGAATAATCAGTTTCACACATACAGAATGGGAAGGAACTGTCCAGGAAGGAGTACTGCAGAAAGGGATCTAGGGATCATAGTAGACCACAAGCTAAATATGAGTCAACAGTGTGATGCTGTTGCAAAAAAAGCAAATATGATTCTGGGATGCATTAACAGGAGCGTTGTGAGCAAGGCAAGAGAAGTCATTCTTCTGCTCAACTCTGCGCTGATCAGGCCTCAGTTGGACTATTATGTCCAGTTCTGGGCACCACATTTCAAGAAAGATATGGAGAAATTGGAGAAGGTCCAGAGAAGAGCAACAAGAATGATTAAAGGTCTAGAGAACATGACCTATGAGGGAAGACTGAAAGAATTGGGCTTGTTTAGTCTGGAAAGGAGAAGACTGAGGGTATGTCTACACTACCCCCCTAGTTCGAACTAGGGGGGTAATGTATGCATACCGAACTTGCTAATGAAGCCCGGGATTTGAATTTCCCGGGCTTCATTAGCATAAAGCCGGCGCCGCCATTTTTAAAAGCCGGCTAGTGTGAACCCCGTGCCGCGCGGCTACACGCGGCACGGACTAGATAGTTCGGATTAGGCTTCTAATCCAAACTATCTGTACGCCTCGTGGAATGAGGTGTACAGATAGTTCGGATTAGGCTTCCTAATCCGAACTATCTAGTCCGTGCCGCGTGTAGCCGCACGGCACGGGGTTCACACTAGCCGGCTTTTAAAAATGGCGGCGCCGGCTTTATGCTAATGAAGCCCGGGAAATTCAAATCCCGGGCTTCATTAGCAAGTTCGGTATGCATACATTACCCCCCTAGTTCGAACTAGGGGGGTAGTGTAGACATACCCTGAGAGGGGACATGATAGCAGTTTTCAGGTATCTAAAAGGGTGCCACAAGAAGGAGGGAGAAAAATTGTTCTCCTTGGCCTCTGAGGATAGGACAAGAAGCAATGGGCTTAAACTGCAGCAAGGGAGGTTTAGGTTGGACATTAGGAAAAACTTCTTAACTGTCAAGGTGGTTAAACACTGGAATAAGTTGCCTAGGGAGGTTGTGGAATCTCCATCACTGGAGATATTTAATTGCAGGTTAGATAGACATCTATCAGGGATGGTCTAGATGATATGGGATCCTGCTGTGAAGGCAAGGGACTGGACTTGATGACCTCTTGAGATCGCTTCCAGTTCTAGTGTTCTGTGATTCTATGATAAGGATATGGTAGCAACTAACCAGTATAGTGGCTGCAAAGGAAAACCAAGCCTCTCCAATCTACTAGAATTTTTTAAGCCCGTCAGCAAATAATGTATAAAGAAAAACTGGTTGATATTGTTTATCTGAACTTGCAATATGTCTTTAACAAGGCCCCTCACAAGAGAGAATTAAGCAGATCTGGAGTGAAAGTTCTGTCATGGATTCAAAACTGGCTAAGAGACAGAAAAGAAAGAATATAAATAGAAGACGCATGCTCAATTTTCAACATAGCAAAAGATGATCAGTGGTGTAATTTTGTATAGTTATTAACTATTGAGGAAAGGGGAATGACCAGTCAGGTGGCAAAATATGCAGATGATACAATATTAAGTCAAGGCTAGAGAAGACAATGAAGTAGCCACCAAATTAGATAAATGGGCAACATAATGGCAGGTGACATTTATTGTTAACAAATGCACACTAGAAGGAATAATAATTTGAACTACTTACACTTTGCTAGTTCTAAATAAACCAACTATTCAGGAAAAAGAACTGGGCCTTCTTGAAGACAACTCTGGAAACATCAGCTCAGCATTCATCTGAGCTGTGGTCACTAAAGCAAACAAAACATTGGAATGTATAAGGATTAGGCTAGAAAATGGTAAAAGCATTGTGATACCATTATCTAAGGTCAGGGTGTACCCTTACCTGGAACACTGTTCAGCTCTGGTCACCTTATCTCAAGTGATCTAGCAGAAATAGCAAGGCTCCAGAGATGGGATAAAAAATTAGAGGCATGGAAAGACTCCAGCATTTCAATCTCTGCTCATCTGGGACTATTTATTTTAGAATGATTATTGTACACCTTTTGTTCATAAAAGTGTGCAATAACTGCGAGAGAAAGTTCATTGAATGCTCCTATTTATCGTCTTTCATGAAATGTCTCTTTGTTCTTAGATTATGAAAGTGAAAGGAAAGATTTAGAAATAATGCAAATGCCTTCTTACATGCAACACCATTAACCTGTGGAACTCACTGCCACAATATTTCAGATGAGGCCAAGAGCTTAGCAGGATTCAAGGAAGGATGAAACATGTGAATAATGAGAAGACATGCAAGAACTGATAATCACAACATTCACGTTTATATTAGAAATAAGAAATGATTACACAAATAGGTATAAAATGTTGTAATGCAGGGGATAAGTAAATCAGGTTATCCACTAACCATGCACTGCAAGGTCTTTTGCACCTTTCCCTGTAACTTCTGGTACTGGCTACTCTCAGAGACAGGATACATGACTGGATGGGCACTAGCCTGATCTCAGATGTCACTTTCTATATCCGTGCATCGTCTGACTTGAAATCCTGTTTTACCTACAGATGATGCCTTCTCCGCCTTACCTTCAGCTGATCCTAGCTCCAGTCCCAAGGATGCTGGTGGTGGCTGCCTGGCTGCTTCCATCCCTGCCACCCTTTCCCTCATGTGAGTTTCATGAAGGCATCCCCCAAACAACAGAACATTTATATCAGCATTTGCTTTGCCTACTGAGCAATTAAACGTGTGTTGCCCAGCATAAGGCATGCTGCCAATTTTGATCTGCCCTGGTCACAATGCTGTGAGCATCATCTATGCCAGAGCTACAGCTGAAATGGAATTTTTAATGATGTTAATAAATACAAATCTAAGCTGTGCTTCCTGTACCTGGGCAGCTAAAAGTGCATACTTAATTACTTGCCAACATGTCTCTTGGCTTCATTCTATTTGCCCCAGGCAAGCAGTTAACTGAGGTTTTTCTCCTTTCATGAAGATTATTTTTGAGTGAATTTTGTGCTGGTGAAAGGTGTTGGATTGACAGCTCTGGAGACAGAAGTCCTCTATTATGTGATAGATTTGGAATAACCTTTAACAGTTTTTATTAGGTCACCTCGTTCACCCTTCTGTCTGTGCAAGATTGTTCTCTATAAAATATTCCTGAGTGATTTCTCTCCTCCCCTCTTGCTTTGAAATATAAATCCCTAGGTCTCTTCCATTTTTAAATTATATGGTTCTGATCCTCGTCTTCCCTTTCCATGCTGAAGTGACAGGGAAACTGTGTGTGGGTGTCTCCCCATCACAGAGGAGTTGATCAGAGAAGGAGAGGGTGATGCTGAATTGGGAGTCAACAGGGAAGCTATATATGAGGCTGAATTATGACAATATCAGTCACTGTGTGGGCCAAGCATTTCTCGGGCCACATTCTAACGTGGTCTGACGTCTTCCTCCAAAGTGTCCTTTTCTAGTTTGAATGCCAACATGTTCTGTGCATTGTTTGTGAGCTTTTCTCTGATCGCCCTCCCCTTAGTATCAGAGCTCTTCCTGAATGTAGCACTGCACCATTCTTCTGTGCAGTGAATATCATTTTCTCCATTTTAGAGATGGAGAATTCAGTGGAAGCAAGATAAGTGACTTGCCCAAGGGATAGAACCAGCACTTACAAAAGCTACATCTCCTGCTTCCCAGTCAGGTTACCTTCCCCACAAGATCACCCATTCTCTAGGCAGTGTTTCTTAAACTTTTTAAGACCAAGGAACACTGAAGATTTTTTTGATGAGCAAAAAAAAAAAGGTCACCTTCCCCTTTAAGGATGGCCACTTTGAATTCTGTTGTTCTCCAGTGTGCCACGGAACACAGTTTAAGAAACACTGCTCTAGGACATGGCACATTCAAATCCAAAGCCTCTCTGGGGGAAGGAGGGTGTGCCCAAAGGATAGCTGCACGGTGAAGTTTTGGAGCACAAAGATCCCTGAGTTCCAAGATGTCTGTGGAGTTTGAGACGGCCAGATGCTACTCCATGAATGGACTTCTGGAGCTCTGAGATCCTCTTAGTTCTCTCCCCTTCCACCCATCCCCAGAGTAGGTGTTCTTCTGTGCTGGCCTCCTGGGAGGTTTTCTCTTGCATGGGATTCTCATTTATGTTGAAGTTTATCCAGATTTTTTAGTCCATGTGTCCCTAATTCTAGGAATAATCTGAAGGCCATTGCAAGTTAGTTTATGAAAAAGACTGCAAGAGGAGAAAGTACACTAAAAATGAACAGCTTCCATGGTGTATTTTTATCCCCGTTATTAAGACCAGTATCTTCTGCCTTATTCTGAAAGCCTGAATGAGTTGTCCTGCTTGCTTTTCCTCCTGTTCTCCAACACACATTTTCTGTGTTACTCACTCACCTACTATTATGAGAACAGAGATCCCTGCCTAGAGACATGACCAGAATGGCATGCAGCATCCCAACAGCTCCTATGGCTGGGAAATACAGCCACAACAACCCTATGCAAAGTATTCCAGTCATACATCTGATACAGGTTGGCCTGACTCAGCCCATGTGTTGCATTTGTAAGGGGGTACTGGCTGGCCGTTAAAAATTGCGAGCCAAGCGTGCTCCCCAGGGGAACCCTAATTTATCTATGCCATACTCTGAGAGTGCCTGTGGGCAGATTTTGTGTAGAGTTTTCAAAACACAAAGCTATATGCTGCTCTCAGTTACACCCGTGTACATTCAGAGTTATTTGATGAAGTCAGTAGCGTTACTTCAGATTTACCGCATTGTAGTGGCGCAGGATAGTGGTGCTATAGCCCATTCCAGCAGGGAGAGGGTTAAAGGCAGGCCAGAGGAAGCTTGTGCAAACCTGGCCAATTAGGGTGAGGAACGGTCAGCCAATAAGGATGAGGCTAGGCCCTATAAAAGGCTGCAAAGCTGAGAGGAGCTCATTCTTGACCTGACCAGCAAGGGAAAAGGTGCTGGGTCCCAGTAGGCAGAGCCATACCATGCATAGGACAGTTTGGGTTAGCTACCCCAGACCCTGCACTTTGGGTGGGGGGCACAGCGCCCACCTCAATGGTCCAATGGATGGAACCTGCAGGGCCCAGAGATTATCGGGGGGGGACATGGCATGGGGTGGCAGCAGGGGTTGGCCCCCCCCTCACTCACCATGACAGTGGGAGCTGGAGTGACACAGCTGCCTGCTCCACTCTGCTATCCAGCTCCCAGACTGCAATGCTCTGCCTCCCCGTGGCAGCAAGCCAAAGCCTGGCCCTAGCCTGCTCTGTTTCCCACTGCCATGGTGAAGCAGGCTGGAAGATGGGCAGTGGGGTGGAGCAGAGGAGCAGGTTTCTGGGTCACTCTGGCTTCCACCACTGTGGTGAGTGCAGAGGGCCCAACCCCTGCTGCCACCCTACTCCAGGCCCCCCAGTAATCCCTGGCTTGCATCGCTTGGGGAAGGGGGCTTCTGGCAAGGAGTACAATGGGAGAAGGGGTGGAGTGGGGGTGGGGCCTGCAGCGGGGATGGCCCCAGGGTCTGGGAGCCCTAAGGATTCCCTGCCAGGAGGAGAGGGAACCAGCGGCACCTTGAGAAGAGCAATCCTGGGCAGGCTAAGAGGAGCCAGAGAGAAGCTCCAGCCTGATACCTGCCAGGCTGTGGGCCTTGATCAAGGGCCAAGAAAGTGCAAGGGTTACGGGTAAGTGGTCCAGGGAAGGGGAGCAGTCAGGGAGAGAGGAGGAGGGCAGAAGATGGCTGCCATCAGAGGGTCCTTGGGGAGCGACCCTGAGTAGTCATGGGCCTAGGTCTCTTCCTTCCCCCTTGCACTGCACCTACAGACACAGCGGCTACGTCTACACTGGCCCCTCTTCCGGAAGGGGCATGTAAATTTCACTAGTCGTCGTAGGGAAATCCGCGGGGGATTTAAATATCCCCCGCGGCATTTAAATAAAAATGTCTGCCGCTTTTTTCCGGCTTTAAAAAAGCCGGAAAAGAGCGTCTAGACTGGCCCCGATCCTCCGGAAAAAGTGCCCTTTTCCGGAGGCTCCTATTCTTACTTCAAAGTAAGAATAAGAGCCTCCGGAAAAGGGCACTTTTTCCGGAGGATCGGGGCCAGTCTAGACGCTCTTTTCCGGCTTTTTTAAAAGCCGGAAAAAAGCGGCGGACATTTTTATTTAAATGCCGCGGGGGATATTTAAATCCCCCGCGGATTTCCCTACGACGACTAGTGAAATTTACATGCCCCTTCCGGAAGAGGGGCCAGTGTAGACGTAGCCAGCTTGTCTCTGAGGCAAGGGGCTAGACCTTTGGGAGTGTGATTGGCCATTCAGGTGAGTGAATGGAGTAGGGACTGCTGATGCCCACAAAAGGGGAAGAGAACAGGACCCAGAGAAGCACACACCATGGAACAAGGGAACGATGCGGGTCCGGGGCCAGAGGATGGAGACAAGGGAAGTGGAGTGATGACAGGCAAGCCGCTGACCAGGAGGCAGTGCACTCGATGGACACACCTAGTTCCCATACTAACCAGTAGGAGCTGAGGCAGCGGTGAGCCCAGCCCCACTACAAGCAGAATTTGGCCATGGTTTGCAATAGAAACACAGCTGTGAGAGGGCTGGAAGACAGTCTTGACAGTTCCAGAGAGCGCATCTGAGAAAGAAATAGGTTCAAGAACAAGAGAGCCGGAGCAGAGGCTAAGAAAAGTTCTCAGCTGTGTCTTCATTATGCAAGAAGATAGTGACTGTGTGGGACAGATTCAGAAGCCAGGATAAAAATCCAGATTGTGTCGGGTGGCTGAACCAAGCCCAGCCAAATGGCCTTCTTCTGTCTGATATTGTTACTCTGTGACTAATAGGACACAGAGTGGCTCACTGCACAAATACCAGGAGACTGTCCAGGGCTGGGATTCTTCTCATCTGCACATTACACGGCAGCTTAGGAGAGGAGATGGGGAGCCCACATGGGCTCCAATTCACATCATAGGCTCAGCACTAGATCACACACCCATAGCATTGCAACGTGGCACATTTCATACCGTTTCTAAGTGAACGATTTCCAGTGAAGTAACACAAGTGATTCATTCCATCTGACAGTCTTTTGCATGTAAATATTTTATATTCCTATTGAATATTTTTGGATGATTATGAATTCTTGATGTGATGAGGGCCTTGCTATGTATGAGATGCAGGCAGCAGCAAGGACTTAGCAAGGAGGAAAGGCATTCAAGAATAAGAAATATATCATTGCAAAGTATAGGCAAAAAGGAGCTGGGGTGAAAATGCAGCAATCCCTTGCTTGCCCTTCCCCCTTTCCTTAAAAGTTGAGTTTATGGACTCTGAAAGGAGCACATAGGAGGCAGCTTTGAACATGGCTGGACTTAAAGTACTGCCCTGTATTAGTGGCTTTAGTAGTACTATGAAAGGTATTGGATTAACAGCAGTGGGGACTGAAGATTCCTATATTATGGAGTGACAGTCATTGCTCCATAGTTATGTTTGTAGCTGAGAGTTTTCTTATAAACCTAATTTAGGGACCTTGTGTAGAAACCTTTGAAAAAGTCCAGTTGGCCTCACAAGCCAATGAGTTAGGTCTAGGCCTAACATAGAATTCTTCAGCAAAATTGGAACTGATCTGGACAAGATATTTCCCATGTATGACATACCCATAGAAAAAGCACAGCCGGGACAATGGCACATCAAGGTTCTTCATGCTATCTACTCATGTGTCTTGCACTTGACCTGAGGGGATCACCTCTAAAGTGTCTACACACAGACTTACATCAAAATGACTTTCATGTATCAGAGGGGTCTGCAAAAGCGATGGGGAGTCCGGTGACACCTTATAAACTAACAGATTTATTGGAGCATAAGCTTTCGAGAGCAGCTGATGAAGTGGGTCTTTGCCCACAAAAGCTTATGCTCCAATAAATCTGTTAGGGTATGTCTACACTACCCTCCTAGTTCGAACTAGGAGGGTAATGTATGCATACCGCACTTGCTAATGAAGCCCGGGATTTGAATTTCCCGGGCTTCATTAGCATAAGCGGGGAGCCGCCATTTTTAAATCCCCGCTGCTTCGAACCCCGTGTAGCGCGGCTACACGGGGCTCGAACTAGGTAGTTCGGACTAGGGTGCCTATTCCGAACTACCGGTACTCCTCGTTTCACGAGGAGTAACGGTAGTTCGGAATAGGACCCTAGTCCGAACTACCTAGTTCGAGCCCCGTGTAGCCGCGCTACACGGGGTTCGAAGCAGCGGGGATTTAAAAATGGCGGCTCCCCGCTTATGCTAATGAAGCCCGGGAAATTCAAATCCCGGGCTTCATTAGCAAGTGCGGTATGCATACATTACCCCGCTAGTTCGAACTAGCGGGGTAGTGTAGACATACCCTATGTCTATAAGGTGCCACAGGACTCCCCATCGCTTAATCAAAATGACTGAAGCTGTGAATTAGAGGTGATTAAGATATTTCTAGTCCAGTTTCTGAAATGACCTGCTGGGACTGTCAGAGTAATGGGGAGGAAGTGGACTGAAATGGCCAACCCATTTCAGAGAGTCCCCTGACCAAAAAGCTAAATGTTAATGACTGTGAGTGACCGCTGAATTGGGCTAGATTTGGACTTGTTGGCTTAGATCTGAAAGCCTGCATATATCCCACTCCCAATCCCCTGCACATCCAGTCCCTGGCCTGAGTTTCTGGAACCCCAGGCAAGACTGGGAAGGATATGCTTTATAGTGGAGTGTTTACAGATCCGATTGCCCTTGCATCTGCTCACCACAACCTGTAGCCTTAGAGATGAAGGGGCACGGGAGCTATGCTCCCACCCAGATGTCTCTCAAGACCAGGCATCTCTTAAGCCCTTTTCATTCTGTGGCAGAAACCAAGCTAGCACCACGCAAGGGTAAGACACTCATCTAATCTGAACAGTAATGAAATCAACACAAGTTACCTAGCACAAAAATGTCTGGCCAGTTTCTTAGGTGAGTTCCAGCTGACTTCGTCTCAAATTTGCAGGCCCCTCACTTGCTTCCAGGATAAGACCTGAGCTTCCCCACTCTATGGTCTGAGTCCACTTCTTTTAAAGTGACAGTGTTCCTTGGAGAAACAGCTAAATTGTTGGTGCTTCTTCAAATCAAAGCTCTGGAGGAGAGATGCACCCACAACCAGGGTTCCCTCTGAGCTGTGCGCCTGTGCGCAACAAATTTTAGACCCGCCCACCTCATCTGCAGAGCTGCACAGCAGCACTCACCACCATTCATTCTCCTGCTGAAACAGAAGGAGAGAGTTTGTGGTGACGGCCTGGTGGGTTCTGACCAGGCCATGTGGCGGTGGGCGGAACACTGTGGCTGGCTGGCCAGGCTGCAAGGTGGCGGGTGGTTGTCCCCCTTTGCTCTGGCTGGAGCTGGGGTGCGATGTGGCTGTCTCTGCTGGGGCAGCCTCAGCGAGCAGAATGCTGTGGCTGGCTGGCCAGGCAACATGGTGGCTGCCTCCCTTGCTCCAGCTGGAGCCGGGCACAGTGAGGCTGTTTCCCCGGTTCCAGCTCCGGCAGGTTGAACGTCACGGCTGGCTGGCTGTGCGGCGTGGGGCCAGGCTGCTACCCCGATTTGAGCGTGTGGTTGCGGGGCACAGCCAGGCTCCCTCATATATCAGAGACCTGTAGAGTGACTTTCCTTCAAGCCTAGCCCACACTGCATTGCCCACGACTCCTGTGCGGGAGGTATTGTCTGTATTGCGTGTAGAAATATCCTAACCAATGATTTGCTGCAAACAGTCAAGTGATGAACTTAAATTTCCTGCCCAGTGGTCAGATAGAAGGTCAGGAGCAGTGTCACTCAGGGAACATAGAAACGAGTTCAGTGTGTGTATGGATTTCTGGTCGGGAGTTGCAGAAAGGTAAATTAATTTTGAGGCAGTTTCATCTCTTGGTTAGAGCTTGGGACTTGTAGGCAGGAAATAGTTTTATTCATTTTGTATCATGACATGCTTTCTGAATGCTTGTCTAAAATGGATCTGAAATCTCTCCCTGATGATCTGTGTTAAATATAAATATTTTCCTTTAGCTTTCTGAAAGAGAAATACACTTAGAGGGCTAAAAATGCTGCTATTCACTACCTCACATGTTCACTCTATTTTATTTTTGATGAAAGTAAAGATTTGTTTCCGGTGCTCACATTTTTACTTGGTCTATGTATTTTTGACCAACATATTGATGCTCACTTTACCAGTCGTCAATTTTCCAAAGACTAGTTTAAGAGAATATTAAAATTGTAGATACATTTTGTCTAAGAAGATGAGATTTCATGGATTTTCAATTTTCACCCTGTTTTGAAATTCAAATTTTGAAAACGTTACCTGCTCCAGTTGCATTAAGCACTTAGAAGCCAGAAAATATGCATTAGGGGTTTGGGGGTACAGATGGGAGGAAAGTGTTGGGGTTGGGGTGAAGGGGGCACTGTGCAGAAGTTAGAGGTGAAAGGGGGCAGGGTTAGTGGTAAAGGGTGCACAGAATGGGGGGGTAGGGATTGGGGAGCCTATGGGTGCAAGAACGGTGGAAGCAAGGTTGGGTGGGAGTGAGACTGGGGTTCCAAGCTGGGTGGTTTTCAGTGTGGGTGGGTCATGCACCTTGTTTTAGGGTTTTTCTTACATAACAATTTGCATATATATATATATATATAAAATTTTGTTAGTAACTGGTGGGTGCCACAGTGTCACACATCCAAACAAGTGCATGACATCAATATTGGTGCACAAACAAAACACACTCTGCTCATGGATGGAAAACCTTTGAGGGAACACTGCCCACAACCACAAAAGAACACTGAGAACCAGTGTCCATGGAGTACCCCAATAACTACCATCTTTAGCCAGCATCCTGTACTTCAAAGGCAAGTCATGTCACTACACACCCGACACCTATAGACGAGCAGCATTTGATTGGGGAGGGGGACATGCAATATCACAATCACAACTGAATGGGGCCAGATAAGGACAGCCCAGGGGACCCTTGCTAATTTGTGTCTGTAGTGTTGGCATCAGAGCCCTGCACAGAACAGCAAGCCTTCTGCCTGTCTCCATAGTGGCTTAAATGCCATTTAAGACTGATGAGTTCACAAGTTTTAAATCAACAGCCAGCAACCCAGCTGCCCCCTTGATGAGGGCTATTAATGTAATGAAACTGAAGGGCTGTGAAGTCAGATAACAGACATCTGAGTCTTTGTTTACTGAGAGATTTAAGGAGACCTTTCTTAATGGATCTCTCTATTTTTGTTCTGAGGTGTGTAAATAACACCCAGCAGCACCTCATAACAACAAACAAGCATGCCTGACAGCAATGTCCACCGTGCATTTTTCACATGAACTCACAAGTGTTGCACAAGTGAGAACACTTCTTTTAAACATACAAATTATATTCAAACAGTTCTCATGGCAAACACACACTTATGCCAGACCCTCCTCCCCCAAGCGCAGTCTCAGAGACTTCTGAAGATTTACTGCAAGTCACTGGCAGGATGGGAAACAACTTCCAACTGCCTTGGTTCTGTGCTTAGACAATGCTGTTTCTCATCAATACTGAAAAGGCATCAGGCAGAACAGGCCCCCCCTCAGCCCTATAATATGGAATTTCTTTGTTAACCCCTGCTCCCCATCTCAGGGTTAATTCATGTGGCATAGTACTTGTGTGCCTATTCCAGGGATAAATGTTGTCCATCTCAACTACTATCTGAAGTAGTTCCCCTGATAAAAATCAAGCCTTATGTTTCTTGTCTTTCCTCTGCTTAAATACAGTTAAAGTGACAGGCAACATCCTAATGCTCCAGTGGCTGGACAGAAGGCAGCAGGGGACAGGCCATCTGGCCTACTGCTTTAGTGCTTTTAAGAGCAATGAGAGAGTGTCAGAGTGAGAGACCACTGTTATCCCAGACCCTCTGTCCCACAGGAACAGTGTCACTGTCCCATTGCATGCGTACCACTCCAGAGCCACTGGCAATACCAGGTAGAAATGAAAGATGACAGAAATGGGTGGGAAGCATTGCAATCCACAGTTCCCCACAGCCAGAAGCGCTGGGACATAAAGATGCAGGAGCTGAGAGAGAGTGACCGTCCTGCTTCCAGATGACTCTATGCCCAGGTCTCATGAGCCGAGCAGGTTTGGGGCCAGTGAGCAGTGGTTTAGAGAACGTGAAAAAGCAAGAACAGGTAGTGCAGGAGAGAACCAGGGACAATGATAGCCATCCAGACTATAGTACAGTCTCTCTAGAGGCCTGGACACATAGGATACTTAAAACGGCGCTGTAAGGAAAACTCTTACATGGGCTACCAAGGGGTGGATTTGATTGCCAAATTAGTCTTCCTTCTGACTTTGTGTGTACTTTTTGGTTATAGATGCTTTACCCAAACACCACTTCACGTTCAACAGAAAGCATAATACCACAAGCTTTCTGGAGCTCATATTCCCCTGGGAAGGTGTATCACTAAGCAAAGAACTCTAGCAAGTTATCTAAGTACCTTGGCTATATGTGCTCTAGGGCTTCTTCCAACATCAAATAGAAAGATTCTCAGACTAGGGATGTTCAGTAGAGATTAATTTGCTAGATGAGGGAATTTCCATCGACTACTTAACTAGTCACCAGGGAAAGGCAGTTACAGGGGTCACTTCTGGGTCTCAGCACAACACCCTCCCCACCCAGCTCTGTGTTCTTAAAGGGACAGAGTGGAGCCAGTGTGCAAAGATACTGGTTCAATCTCTGGTCCCCTGCCAGGTCTCAGGATACCCCTCCCCAGCCCACAGTTCCCACTCTGTATTCTGAAAGGGACAGAGCAGCAGCAGCCGGTTCAGTGGGTCTCAGTACAAGCCCCTCCCTTTCACCCCCCATTGCCACTCAGCATTTTTAAAGGGACAGAGCAGCAGTAGCTGCTTAAGCTGCCACTGCTCTTTCCCTTTAAAAATGCCGAGTGGCAACCTGGGGGTGGGGGAGCTTGTGCTGAGAGACCCACCGGACTGGCTGTCGCTGCTCTGTCCCTTTCACAATGCAGATTGGCAGTGGAAGGGAGGAGGGGTGCGTGCCCTGAGACCCTGCAGGGGACCAGAGACTGAGTCAGCATCTTTGTGTGCCAGTTCCGCTCTGTCCCTTTAAGAGCGCAGAGCCGTGGCGGGGGCGGGGTGGAAGTGATTAAGTAGTCAGTAGTCAATAGTGCTATCCGATAAGCTTCTGCTTATCGGGTAGCCGACTACTTGTTCACATCGCTATCTCAGACTCATGAGAACTGAGGATTTAAGTGTCAAAATAAAAGAAAAATATTAGGGAATTTACTTGGGCTGGGTGCCATGTGTTTCATTTTGCACAAGGCTTAGAAATATTCTATTTAAGCTCTTACACAGGTGATTTTACTCCACTTCATCTAGATACAGCCAGGTTTGTAAATGTCTCTCTCCGTGGGGTGAGAATGCCACTTTGGGCCATTTTCTTAAATTGACCCTTCATTTAGCTGTCCTGGCAAGAAAAAGTGGCTAAGATTTCTCTTTTTAAACATTTCTCAGGGTCTCCTGGTATTCTTCTCTTATCAGTATTTCATGTTGTGCCTTTTAAGCCTCTGGTGCACCATTTGTTGTTTTAAAGCAAGAGAACTAGGTCCACCATCTGTGAAAAGTTGGGACCAAGTGCTTTTGTTACTCACTGTGTGGCAACTAAACTTTCTGTGAAAGACTCATAGGCTCACGCACTTCAAAGCTAGAAAAGACAACTACGGTCCTCTAGTATGACTTCTTGCCCAACACAGCCCATCAAATTTCATCCAGTAATAAAAACGCTTCCCTACAATGCATAGCCTGAAGTCCAAACACAAAGAGGTGGACAGTTCCTTTAGCTCTTATTTCTATCTTGCTGCTGTCTATACCACTTCTGATGGGGATTTTGAGCTACCTAAACTGTCTATGCAACAATGGCTGGGACACCGGATTTGCTGTCAGGATTGTAGAGTTCTAGTCCTAACTAGTTGAATTAATGGTCTCAGGCAAACTACTAACTTCCATTGAAATGAGGGGAAGTAAAGAACCTGAATACCTTTGAGGATCTCTAGACTTTAGTTTCTGTGCTTCATTTCTGCCCCCCGCCGCCATCAGTAAAGGGAGAGTAACAATGCTTACATACCACTGTGCATATTGTTACATGTAATAATGTTTAGACATCAAACCACCGAGGGGGAAGAAGAGCACAAGATAAAAATGACCCAAATTCTCAGGTATGCTAGAGCTCTGCTCTGCATAGCAGAGAAAGGTCCATTGGAAAACTGGCTACAGCTGCCTGATTCTTCAACAGTTCTTTGTTTACCCTAAGTGTGATCCTGGCAAAGGTTGAAGTAAATTGGGGGACTACTCTGAACTATGCTAACTGGCAATGGCCCTCATAAGACAGTGTCATCTGGGGATGAGCCAAAGCTCTTCACATGTCCTCCATGCACCCCACATAACCAGTGTGCCAGGGATCCAAGGAATGGTAATGTAGGAGCGAGCTATGTGCCAACTAAATATTAAGGGAGGCCTCAGCACGAGAGATGTGGCCAGTTTCTACCCCTTTTGCACAGCCGGAGAATACAAAGAGGATAGAGGAGGACTGAGAAACTGGTCCAGTAGGAGAATTATGCCTTCATTTATCTGTGTGCCATTTTACTGTCACCCATAGCTAGAACTGCTTTGTAATTAACTGCTTCATCTTCACACTAGATATAGGGAGCCCAGCCATAATATTTGAGAAGAAAATGTGTCATACATGACTGCAGACCACACTGCAAAACTACACAGCAGAGAAAGAAAGGAACTTCTCTTATAAAAGGGCTATCTTTGAAAATACACTGGACCAGTACAGCAAGGCAATTAGTGGACTTTATGTAAAGAATAATGAAAGCATATTACATATATTTAAGTTCCTAGAAAAAATCTGGATATTATGGAGCAGCAAAGGTTCAAGTTATCTTCTTTTTTTAACCATTACCCCAATTTTCAATCCCACCCCCTTTCAATACCCCTAAAACAAACCCTGTCTCCCATAAATTCCACATGCCACATTTAATCCCGAGGAAGGTTTTTTTGTGTGTGCGGACTGAAACAAACAAGATTGAAAAGAATTTTTCAGTGACAGAGTTTTCAATGCCCCCCTTTCTGGTGCAGTTTTAAACATTCTTCTAACCCTTTTTAACTCACTACATCTCCGAAATGGCTTGGGCAATAGCCTCCAATTATGTGGATGTTTTGGGTTGGACCTGCTGAAAGGAACCATTTAATCCTTTTTTTAGTCCTTGGGAGAATGGGACCTGGCTAAGGTGGGAATTACAAAGGACTTACAGAACTAGGTTTACTTGTACAACAAGCAACACTGAACATATAAATAACAATGTAAAAAAAGATTTATAAATATTAAATGGCCTGCTACTGACTCAAAAGTCTTTGATTCGATAGATGCTCTGCTGATCCAGGACTAAGGGGGCATGGACGGGGTGCATGAGACCAGTGGAAATATACAGACACAGAGTTGCAGAAGAGGGCATGGAGACGACGTCTAAGAGATACTTGAATGGAGGACGAGAGAAGAGGCACATGGATGGAGGGAATAGAACAAGGTATCCTGCTCTCAGTATGTGGGGCTCTGGGAGAGGAAAAAGTGATACAGGAAGGAGGGCAGCTGTAACATGGTCCGGACTCACCATCATGGTATCTTCTGCTGGTCCCCTTGGGAATTAGCTTAGTTCTCAGCAAGGCCCCCCCTTCTGGCCGATGTCACTCTCTGCTCAAAACAGAGTTCTGCTAACCAATCATCCTGACTGGATATTGAGAGCTTCACACACTCCTATAGGGTCACTGCAGCAGTCCTTTAATCCTCAGCAGTATTATTGCATGAGGAGCTGGCTTCACAACATTTTTTAATCTGAACTCCCACAGAGATACACGTGGTGGGCATGGCAGGGGTACATTTATGCCCCCCACACCAAGATCCACATTTTCTCCTACCTATGCCCAGCAAGTGCATCTGAATAATATCCAGGGACAAGTTCTTTCTATTAATACCCCATGAGTTCTTGCGATGCCCTCTGGTGGAATCCACTCCCACTACAACAGCAGTAGAAATATTGGTTAAGGCATCAGAAGTATATTTTGTATGTAGTGACCCCAAGTTCAGTTGGAACTGGATTTCTTCTGTTTTCTGCAGTGGCTGAATAATCTTCTCTAGTACAATTTTCTTTTCTGGGTGTTCGCCATGGATCAAATTTATTTCAGTTCCTGCATACAACAGCATTACAGTTTTTCAGCCATCGGCATTTCCGGACACATAGTAACAAATATCTCAGCAGCTCTTCACGAGGGCCATTCTAATAGTTGCTGATGGTGGCCCTACTGCATCAGCAACTTCTATGTGTCCCTGGTGTGACTTCCTTCTTTTGGGGCAATTCCATGTGCAGTGGCTTTTACCTGCATATAGAATCATAGAATACTAGGACTGGAAGGGACCACGGGAGGTCATATCACCTGCAAATTGTTCTGAGACCCACACAATCAGCAGACTCTCTCATCTGACCCATGGGATGCCTGAGAATAGCTTTCAACTGGGCATCCTCCAATTTTTTGGTGATTTCACTAGCAGTTGTTTCCTAAAGTGCAGCACCTGGAATAAAGGTGTCACCCTGGAGATGGGCATTAAACAGCTGATACCTTTACAAAAAAACAATTTCTGCTTCCACATTTATAACTCTGACTATAATCTGGTCCATCATTTTATCCGCCATGTTAATGTATTTCCCCAACAGGTTATGAAATTACCATTACAGTGTTGTGAACGGACTGCCATGGGGGAGGGGGCAGACTCACCACAAGAGCACCCCTTCAGTCCAGGGTGTGATGTTACAGGGATTTCCCCCTCTGGCGCCCCCTTCAGATACACCAACATCATCATATACTAGGGTAGGTGCTGTCAAAACTGCTTGTAATACACAGCAGGGTACCCCAGTTGTGATCCTGTAATCCATATCACACACCTCTAGTACAATAAGAGTGATTATGGAGGTGTATATTACATGCTTTGGGTATAATAATACATTGCATTGTGTGTGGTAACGGTATTGCATGTATATGCTGGTCAGAAGTGTGGCAGGCCTGGAAGTCCAAGGTGATCTGAGCAAGGCCTACATGAGTCCAGAACCATATGCAGTGTAGCACGCTATTGTGTTTCTAGAAATGTCCCTTTGAATGGTTTGGCTCACAAGCTGCGCCCTTGTGATTATGACCTGATACTGTCAGAGTTAAGCATTTACATTAGGTCCTCCTGATCCCACCTATCTTACACAGACACAGTATTTAACGTGCATTTAACAGAGATCGAAACAGATTTTATAACTTGTCACTTTTCTCTTACGCGTGCCACCATGCCATCCAGCCACACCTAAGTCTACCCAAGAATCACTGTCCGCTCAGGTATCTTCTCTCAGCACTGGGGCAAAGACCTCCTTTTTCAGGACTTGTACCATGTTACGCAGTGACAGAGGGAAGGGCTGTTTTTGCCATATTAGGCAAAGCATATCCACTGTCCAGAGATGCAACATCCCTAATGTTATAATATAAACTTTACTTCTATCCTGGTCCACAGACACAGTGGCTGGCCAGCTGGTCCCTTCTAATACAGCCCATAATTCCCCTCAGGCCAGTGGGTGTCAATCCAGTCTGCAAGAGCCTTCACCTTCTCTCCTCACTCTCTTTGGGTATGTCTACACTAGCCCCCTAGTTTGAACTAGGGAGGCTAATGAGGGCAACCAAAATTGCTAATGAAGCACAGGATTTAAATATCCTGTGTTTGTTTAGCATATCCCCGGCTAGTCGCCATTTTGGAAAATGACTATCCCGAAGTAACTGCCCGTGTCTACATGCAGCAGAGAAGCGGGATTCCGAGATAAACCCCTTAGTTCAAATTAACTGTTAAGCCTCATTCCCTTTCTTGCTCCCACCAAACCTTCCTCTTCCAATTCCAACCCTGAGTGCTCCTCAAAAAACGAAAGACCCCCCTCAAAAAACTCTATGGACAAATGAAGCATAAGAACGATCTTTAAAAAAAAGGCTGGAGCTAAGCTGCCACGTGGCTGTGACCACCGGGTGATTTTAATTGAATGGTGGATCCCTTTCCATATGTTTGTCTTGAGAGAATGTGAGTTCTCTAGGGAAGCGCTCATGTCTTGCTGTGTTTGTACAATACCCAACACAATCAGTCCACTCCTGATTGGGGGCCTATTTCCACAATATAAATAATAATAATGAAGAGTCATAGCTGCAGCCAGCACCACAGCTGCTCTTCGGGAATGAAATGAGAAAACCAGGGGAAGGATTTTAAAACAAACCAAATGAAGCATGTAAGGGAATGAATTTTTAATGCTCAGTTGCATGACTTGATCGTCTCTTATAATCCTGTATGTTTCTAGAACAGCATTCAGAAGGGAGAAGTGGACACCGCTGGGGTGCTGAAGGTATATATTATACCCTAGGATCACGTCACCAACCACCGAAAGCATGTAAAATATGGATGGATGGGAGGGCACTCCCTCTTCTGGAGGCCTGGCTGTGACCCTGCTGAGGCATGTCAAAAGCATTCACCTCTCCTCAGAGCCAGCTACTGGAATGGGGTCTGCTCTTATCTCCATTGAGCCTTTTGTTACGGACTTCAATGCCAGCAGGAGCAACATCTCGGAGACAAGGTTTGTCTCAGGAAGAAAATGAAATCAATTCAGCACTGATGTAGGCAGATGCCACTCAGTGGACTTCAGTACAGTGGCTCTTGATTAAACCAAACCTGAATTTGGCCCATATCTTTTGTGCTTATATTTAGTGGTATAATCAGCTGAGTGGAGGCTATTTTGTCTTCCTGGCTGTGTCCAGACTCAGGGTTTTTTTTCGAAAAAAGTAGCCTTTTTTCGAAAAAACTTCGCCTGCATCTAGACTGCAGCCGTGTTCTTCCAAAATTAAATCGAAAGAACGTGGCTTTTCTTTCGACGGTGGTAAACCTCATTTCATGAGGAAGAACGTCTTTTTTCGAAAGTGCTCTTTCGAAAAAAGGCATTCTTGAATGCCAACAGGGCTTTTTAGAAAGAGAGCATCCAGACTCACTCGCTGCTTTCTTTCGAAAAAGCGGCTTTTTTGAAAGTTCCGCTTGCAGTCTAGACGCTCTTTTTCGAAAAAGCCTCTTTCGAAAGAGGCTTGCAGTCTAGACATAGCCCCTGTGTGTAAAGCACCAGCCCAGAGAGGCTCTGATTTTGACAGGGCAAGGGACCACCTGCAGTATAAATATGACCCTCCTATCTCTACTGGCTAGATAAGATTTTCCATTTGGTGCAACTGCAAGTAGTCAAAGGGAAGGGAAGGGAGAGGGTCGGTACAAGTACAGCTGCTTCTCCATCTTGCATCAAACAGGCAACAAACATTTGGATGCATGGAAGTTTAGCTGACTGGCAAGCAGCTGCTCTACAATATCTTGTATTGGGGCCTGTTGTTGCAGTTGGGGTCAGAGGGAATTAGAGTTCTCCGAAGGTTAGCTAGAAGGGCTGCTGTGCTGTGTTTCTATTTGAGAGCCTCTCTCACTCGGAGAAACCATTTGTTATTTAGTGAGAAAATCAGATGTGACGGAGGACTCTACCATTGGACTCAGAAAGCCCTCCCTCTATGATAACAGACTTGGGAAGGGTACCCTTTATGTTTCTCCAGCTGTTTCCGGTGGGCTGGAACTCCTCAGGGGGTGGACAGACAGCCCTTTCATTATGCTATAATCATAGAAATCATAGACACGCAGGGTTTGATGGGACCTGGAGAAGTCACCTGTTCCAGCCCACTGCACTAACACAGGATCTAGTAAACCTAGAACACCCTTAGCAGGTGTTTGACTAACCTTTTCTTAAAAACAACAGGGATTTCACAGCCCCCCGTGGAACCTGATTGCAGTGCTTAACTACACTTGGTGCTAGAAAGTTTTTTCTAATATCTCACCTAAAATCTTCCTTCCTGGAGATTAACCAGATTTCTTCCTATTCTACCTTCAGTAGACATGGAGAACAGTTGATCTCTGTCCTCTTTATAACAGCTTGTAACATATTTGAAGACTGCTCTTAGTCTATATAATCTAAGCAAGATGCTTAGTTTGCCTAATTGCAGGCAATGGACATTTCCCCTCAAAATGATCAGACGGTGCAATTCTGGTCCAATACTCCAAGCCCTCTGCAAAGTCTGTGGAAGAAAGGGAGAAGACCAAGCCAATCAGGGAATCTTGACAGTGGTACGTAGGCTAGCAAAGCTTTACCAGTGACCATTTTGAGAGGGGGAGAAGGCCTAACTCTTCTGAGAATGGGTCCTTACAGATTTAGGTAATGAAGTCCCCCCAGAGAAGAGGAAGTTGACCATTTTAGAAGAGTAACTTTAGTTGGCTGAAATATGCTAGAAATGGGGCAAAGCACTGGGCAGCTTAATAAAAGGAGACCTCTCTCCCATGGTGTGGCTGGATGAAAGCCATTGTGCCTGATTCAGGGAGTTTACTACTGTGTCACTGAGCTTGGGGTGCAGGTTAGAGGGGTGTCTGACAGGTCTTCATCATTCTTTGCTATTTGTTGGCTTGGAAAAATTAGCCTTTCATCTGTGAATGTCAGACAAATTCTTGTTCTACTCAAAAACAAATGGGAGAAAATTTTCAAATAATTTATAATTGAAATTTCCAGAGAGGAAAAACTTAAATGTTTAACATTATATTGGAGAGCAAATTAGTGTGTGTGATGGGATGCGTGAGTGGATGAGTGTGTGGGCGTTCGTGAGCGAGAAGAGAATTTTTGATGATACTTAAAATAAAAACATTAAGAAGCTAACATTATGAAATATAATTATTATCCAGCATGAATTTATATCTAAACCGGGTTTGAAGCTCAAATTCTGCATTCATTACGCTTTGAATTAAAAGCAATTAATATTTACACTTTTTCTTAAAGTTCCGGTTAGCAGAAAAATGTAAGTCAATTTTAAAATAAAACAGACTCCAAAATGAATGTCAATATTATCTCTCAAAATTTGAAAAAATCCTTTTGTTAAATGTCTGGATTTTGCTTTTCCTCATCGCAGGACAATCTAACCAAACCTAACTCTGATGTACCAAAAGAGGGGAGGATCTGCTAAGAATGAAGGGCCCATTTTCAAAGAAAATCAACCCTGAAATTCTCACATAGACACCTTTCCTGTTCTGATCCCTCACCTTCCTGTATCAGCTGCAGTAACTGGTTAATGAATAGCTAGGAAGACAAGGTGAACCACCTAATAGATAACCCCCTTTTTCCTCCCTGGGTTGCTCAGGAGCAGGTCACACTCACATGTGTGCATAGGCGCCTGAAGTTTTTAACATAAGAGGAGATCCTGAGTACCCCAGTGGTGATGTTGTTTAGTTGGGGATGCCCTATCCTCCCCCTTGCTGCAGTCCCTTGCTCCTAAAGAATATACAATGGCAGTGCCTCCACCTGGCTGGCCCTGTACACACTTAATGGTGTGCCTTGGGAGCCTCCAGGAATCAAATTATTCCAGCAGTAATCTGGGTCTAACTCCAAGACAACAATATTAAATAATATATATCTAATTGGTTAAATTAGAATTAACACACCGTTACTTAACAACTTAAAGAAACAGGGTTTAACAGATGAAAAGTGAATAAAAGCAATTAACAAAGTAGTCAGAAAGAAAGGAAACTTATCTATCTGGCATTTACACTACCACAATTTATCCCACCCCAGAGTGCACGCTCCTCTGGATTCAGAGTCCCAGATGTTTGTGTGGGCGCACCTGAAGGTCTGCAACTGGAGTGGAGACAGCACTGTGCTGGTCCTATGTGTGTCACTCCAGGCAGGCAACCAGCAGCAAAATCCCTCTGCCACTGGAGCAGGCCCCACCCAATGCCAGCAGCTCTGGCTCACTGTGCTGGCCACTCTGCCTTCCTTTGTACCCAAAATCAGTCTATTTTCTGTGCTCCGTCCCAGGCAGCACTTTACCAAAGAGCCCAGTTACTCACAGTTACCTCCTGTGCAGGCACAAGCAGACTCTCTCTCCTGTAGGGACAATCAACAGCCCCTGAAGCAGCCTGCTAGATCCAAGCCCTGGCAGGCTCTCACTAACAGGATCAAGCTGCAACACAACAGCTCCTAGCCTGGAAAAGGCTCCCCACCAGCAGCCTGGCTCCTCTCTCCAAAATGGAGGTCACCAACTCTCTCTCTTCATGCCTGGAAGAGCCACTGTTCCCTCCTTTTTCCCAAGGGCTCATGGGAGTTGTAGTCTCTAGGGCTAGATTGCAGCACAAAGGATCCTCGCATTAAAAGTCAGAGGCTCCTTTAGTAAGGGGACAACACATAGAAAGGCCCATAGGAGCTATGCAGAGTGCAGAGCATGGGTTGGATTGGTCTTCAAATGGTCAAACCCTAAGATCATTGGAAAGCCCTAATTGATTCTGGGGTTGAGCTCCAACTAGCAAGAAACTCCACTGCTTGAAGACTAATTAAAGATTCCCCTTTGATAGAGAAGCAGCTCCACCGATTACCTTGAAAACCAGTACCAGTCTGAGACTTCTAGATCCAATTCCTCTCCCTGTCATGGAGGATCATGCCCTGTACAATCCTCTGCTGTGCCTTGACTCTTGTAAAATGTCCAGTGCAAGAGCGCCAGCTTTGGGATTTTATTCCACAACATAATACATTCCATAGTCAAGAATTTCCCTTGGATAGTGAGTTCTGGGCTAAGTAATGTAAATTTCTGTTATTCTGTCCTTCGTGTAGCACTTTTACCTACTGTCCTTAATTTTTCACTGCTGTATTGTAACAAGTTGGGATTTTTGTAATGCTTTGATAGTTGCTGGAGAATCACCCTCAAACTTTAGAGAGGAAACCCCCCCCATGTCACTGCCACCATCCAGCCTACTGAACCCCTACTTTCTATTACCCTCTGCTGTTCATCCCTATAAGCAGATTTCTTGGAAAGTTCATCCATGCAGCTAAACTCTCTGCCTCTGGAGTCATCTGCTCCATTGTTCTGGTGGCACAGCCTGTGCTAGTGTTCCCAAAGGGCCAGCGTGGCAGGAGGAGGCTGGCAGATTTGCCCCCAGAAACATGGAGCTAAGTGGCATTACTGAATCGATCATTTGTTGCCATTACCAGGGGTCACTTTCAATGGCTTCCCACTTAATGAAGCGCATGCTGTTCCTTCCCGTTATTTCATATAACTGGAAATCTGGAGCTGCAGAGAGGGACTCAGATCATATAGGCTGGAGGACACCAGTGCTTTTCCTCATGTGACTTAGGTTCCCACCAGTGGGACCCACTGGCCCTCAAAATATTAATTCAACTTTTTGGTTGTTGCGAGGGCTTTTTGTTGTTGTTGTTGCCTTCTCCCTGTGCCTTGCCCACTGTTCCAAAGAGCGGAGTGAATATGTGATTGCAGTAATTAGTTAATCAGTAACTAGCATAATTTTCCCCTGATTAATGCTTTGAATAATCATTGCAGTCCTGTCGGTAGGCAATTCTGTTATCAGAGTCACTTTGAAAACAGCTTTGAAAGGATAGATCTGTACCCTCACAGATAACAGTAGAGAGGTCAGACATTCCACCCTCTGGAAAACTGCTCCTTCATTTCTTTTGGCAGGGAAGAAAGGAGCTCTAAGAATTTTTTTCCTGTCTCCCATTTCCCTGATCTTCTGCTCCCTATCTGTCAGCACCAAGACAGAAGAATCTGGAAGAGAAGTCCCATCCATAGTCAGTTTTTCTGGCCCACAGGAGAATTGTTGACATGAGATGGGACCATCCTGGGAACCTGAGGATGCAGCAGTAAGGTGAAGGAAAGCACTGATAGCAAAGCCAAAAGCACTCATCTCCCTACGTACCCTCTGAGGATTTTATCATTGCCCCAGAGATGTACTAATGCCTGGAGATCACATGCTGCTCACATAGCTGACTCCTCCCTTCTCCATATACCGGATCTCTTCAGTAAGGACTGTAAGAGAGAGAGAAACACACACAGTAGCATTTTAGTAGGAAGGGACTGTCACACCATGCAGATTAAAGAAGAAACAGGCATGAGCCAATACTCCCAAGACAGTGCAAACTACACAATAAGAATCAGAACCAAAGAAAAAACAGAAGAACCAACAGCCATGCGAGGCCCCTGGGCAAAGTGTGATGGGGGCAGCTCCATGCTCCCAGAAGGGGCAGGGATTCAGGAATAAGGGGTGGGACTGAAGACAGCTGCCCCTCAGTGCCACCCAGACCAAAGCACCTACCACCAGCACTGCCTGGAGCATGCTGCATGATGCCCTGGCTCCTCAGGCAGCCCTAAAAGCTACCCAGAACTCACACTCAGCACTCCAGTGGCAATTTAAAGGGTCTGGGACTCAGGGCCGGCCCACAACATTTTGGCACCTGAGGCTGGGAGCTCAAATGACACCGCCATGCCCCCTCGCTTGGGCCAACACTTTGAAAGGTCTCAATTCTGCCTTCTTCCTGTTCTACTCCTCTCATGGCACTCCACCATCTCTGTGCATCTAGAGCAGAGAGAATACATATGCACCAGCAGCAGACACAATTTTCTACCCTCTGGGTCCTAGTGGCGCCCCCCCCCTGCAGTCTGGCACCTGAGGCGGCCACTTCCGTTCGCCTTATAGTAAGACCAGTCCTGCTGGGACTTTAGGCACCACCGGTTTCCCCTTTGCACCTCCTGTTGGTGGGCCTGGTCAAGAATTAGCATCTTTATAGAAGATATTCATCCTCTCTGGGGGTCTGACTCACACTGACAGAGGCCATCCACAATGATCTAGCCCAATGTGCATAATACCCGCAATGGATGCATCAGAATCTGTGTAGACTTTAGCTCTTCCAAAGTCTTAGCAACATGGAGCATATTTTCCCAGGGTGCATTTTGATTAGCATGACAGTATGACAAAGTCTTATCAGACAGTATAGACTATTGACCTTAGTGTAAGCAGGGGCTGAACTGCTGCTTGCTATCAGCCAGCTAGAAGGAGAGAGCTGTCCTGGGCGTGGGTGTGCCCACTACACTTGTTTAGCTCTGCAAGATAATTAACTGTTAACTGTTGATATGTAAATACAGCTCATGCCAGGAGAGGGAGGGAATATGAGGTGTGGCTATGTAAATCCAATTCGGCCAGGGCTGATGGAGGGTCAGTGTTGGAATGGAATGTGGTGTATTGTAACTAAGTTGGGGCTGTTGTGGGGGTCACAAATCATGCTACCCCTAAATGTGGGAACTGTAAAACATGATACCAGTGCTTGCAGGAGAGACATCATCATTGTAAGAGGTCTCTGAGGAACAAGCCTCCCCCCTTCCAGAGTTGAGTGGATGGAGCTGGGGGAAGGGTTAAAGGGCTTGAGTCAGCCTGCTGCATACTTGCCAGGTGTGAGCTGTAAGGTTGGCCCAACCTGCCCTTAACCCCCTTTGTTTTAAGGACAGACCTAAAGCAGACTCCATGAGGAGTCTTTTTGCTAGTCCAGTGGAAGCTGGAATCCTTTGCTAGTCTAGGTGGTGGCTAAAGAGTTGAAATCACTAAGGCTACGTCTACACTGGCGCGTTCTCACATAAAAACTCTTTTGCGGAACAGTTCTTCTGCAAAAACTATTCCAGAAGAGAGCGTCTACACTGGCATGTGCTTTTGCGCAAGAGCTTCCATGCCAATGTAGACGCTCTCTTGTGCAAGAAAGCTCTGATGGCCATTTTAGCCATAGGGCTTTCTTGCGCAAGAAATTCATGTTGCCTGTCTACACTGGCCTCTTGCACAAGAACAGTTGCGCAAAAGGGCTTATTCCTGAGTGGGAGCATCAGAGTTCTGGCACAAGAAACCCTGATTTCATACATGAGAACGTCAGTTTACTTGCGCAAGAACATGAGGCCAGTGTAGACAGGCAGCAAGTTTTTGCACAAGAGCGGCCGCTTTTGTGTGAGATCGCGCCAGTGTAGACACAGCCTAAGAGCTGAAATCACTGGTTTGGCTGGGAGCCAGACCCATTGCAGCCAGCGAAGCGGCAGCAACCAGCAGAGTGGCTGGTGGGAACCACTGGCAGGCGGCCGGTAGCAGCGGTGGCAGGCGATCAGCGGTGTGATGCAGCAGCAGGCGAGGAGCGGCAACAGACGACATGGCTGGTAGGAGTGGTGGCAGGTGACCAGTGGAGCGTCCAGTGGAGTGGAACGAGACAGCTGGTGGAGCGTGGCGGAGTTGCTTGCGTTGAAGACTACAGCAGCACTCTACGGAGAGGTGGGGCTGTCAGCCTTGGACCATGTAAGGTTCCCCCTATCTATCTCCCTGCTCCCATTTCTACCCAGGTTGGGAAGTAAAACCCTGCGGGTGAGCTTTTGGATTCTGGGTGGCACTGACCAGAGACAGAGACTTTTGGGGTATCGGACTTTGGGACTTTGGGTGATTCTTGGTTGGGGGGGGCTTAGCTCATGTTTGGGATATGAACTCTGTTTGTGGTATTTTCCTAAGTTAGTGCCGTATGACTTCTCTTTCTGTTTCAAACTCTATGGGACCGCAGAAAACTTGGCAATGCCCATGATAAGTAGACGTTCGGCTAACTAAAATCAAGCTGGACCCTGAATGTTGCAAGACCAGATAATAAAGAAGTTCAACCTGTAGTATTATTCACTTCCTAATATATAGGATCCAAGAGTGATACTGAAATAACACAGGGAACTTCCTGGTTATTTGCTGGAGTATAGGAAAGGAGATTACACCTAGTAATAAAGGAATAACCAGACAGTGACTGGCTGTGACCCTCAAATGATCCTTCTCTTTTCCATGCATGGAAGAACTGGATCACTGTGGCAGTAAAGTTAGTAATAAGAGGAGCATTTATGACATAGCAGTGAATTACATTTTTGCTTACATGGCTTCAGACATTGCTCATGTCCTTCAAGGGATGTTTCTGCATTAGAGATTCCAAGTACATATTCCAGCCATGTACAAAAGCTGGATGTGTCTTCAGTGGGAAAGATACAATATCGCATTGGCCTACTGCTTCCATTCTGAGGGAGCAGTGATTCATGCACTAGAGGCAGACAATCATGTATTACTGTACCCAAATGTTCCAGTTGAAAAAGATCTGACTGTAATTTCCCTGTGAAATAAGATTCCACTGAAGGATAGAGTTAGTGGGTGGAGTATTCTGATCACTGTCCAATCCCTTCTGGGGGAAATTTTGCATCATTTTGGAGATCAAATTTCACTGCAATTGGAGGGAGAAGAGCTATGTTAAATTTGGGCATATTTATTTTTGGCATCGGGGGAGTGGATCTCAGGCACATCCTGCAGACCCCATCCCTCTCAATCTGCCCCTCTCAGATTGCAGGGCATTCCCAAAGTCTGAAGTAGGGTGCTATGGAGATTGAAGACTTCATATCCATGACGGAAAGTCCTTGCAATAATCCTGGGGAAAAACAAGCGCACCCCATTGTCATGTTTAAAAATAATTCCTTATATTAACACCTGATCTTATCACTTTCATCTGTGGGAAATAATAATAAATAAATAATTAAACAGCCTTGCATTTTACATAGGTTTGTTTTTACCAAACCGATGCTGTGGATCAAGTTAGACCATTCCATGTCCAAAGACGCACTTCACTGGCCTTGACTTCACCAGGAAAGAATGTTTCTGTGCATTACTGATGCTGGGTTGTTCTGTGCTCTTTCGTCTGAAGTTCTTTCTCCCTGTAATTCAGCTATCTATTGATTGTGCCTGCCTAAGGCACATAAGAAGTGAAGTGAAGGAATCCTGAGGTGGTATCTTTCAGATTGGAAGTACTACAGCCGGGGTGGCCAACCTAAACCTGAGAAGGAGCCAGAATTTACCAATGCACGTTGCCAAAGAGCCACAGTTCTATGTCACCAGCCCTGATCATATCCCCACTACCATTCTCCACACATCCCACCCACTGGCAACCCCACTAGTCAGTGCCGCCTTCTCCTTTCCCTCCTGCCCACTGGGATCAGCTCTTTCTGAGTGAGAGACACTGGAGGGGGAAGCATGGGGGTGACAGGCTCAGTGGAGAGAGTGGGAAGTGGCAGGATCCTAGGGGGAACGGGAAAGGGTGGGGGAGGACAGCGCCTAGGGCAGAGCTGGGGGTTGAACAGTGAGCACCCTCTGGCCCAGTGGAAAGTTGGCACCTGTAGCTCCAGCCCTGGATTTGGTACCTATGTAAGGAGCCACATATTAACTTCTGAAGAGCTTCATGTGGCTCTGGAGCCACAGGTTGGCCACTCCTGTACTACAGAATCCAAGCTAATCATGATTATTGATGATGTGAATGATAGTTCCATGTTCTGCCCAAATGCCAGTTCTAGGAATAGCATTCTGCTGTCGTAAATTTACCATGTAGTTTCAGCTGGCTGACCATTTTTCTTCACTTCACGTCCTTGACTATTGTGCAATGTTGCTGTTCACCAGACAGCTTGCTGCTGTGTTCCACATGAGTTTTATTTCTGTGGTGGGTGGAGTGATACCAGTAAGCATCATTTGTGATCAGTCTGTGATGAGCTTGTTGAAGCTCAGAAATCTTTGGATGGAAGTGGTTACAAAATGGCAGTCATCATTGTACAGACTTTTGTACCATATTCCTTCAACGCTGGAACACAGAAGCTGTCCTAATTTCTCAGACCACTAGTTGAAGAAGTCTGATATTCTATATCCAGTAGTGGCCAATACCTATTAATAGAATCATAGAACCATAGAGCTGAAAGAGACCTCAGGAGGTCATCAAGTCCAGCCCCCTGCCCAAGGCAGGACCAAGCCTAATTAAATCAACCCAGCTACGGCTTTGTCAAGCCAAAACTTAAACACCTCTAGGGATGGAGACTCCACTACTTCCCTAGGTAACCCATTCCAGTGCTTCACCACGCTCCTAGTGAAATAGTTTTTCCTAATATCCAACCTGGACCTCTCCCACCGCAACTTGAGACCATTGTTCCTTGTTCAGCCATCTGTCACTACTGTGAACTGCCATTCTCCAGTCTGTTTGGAACCTCCCTTAAGGAAGTTGAAGGGTGCTATCAAATCCTCCCTCATTCTGCTCTTCTAGAGACTAAATAGACCCAAATCCCTCAGCCTCTCCTCATAGGTCATATGCTCCAGCCCCCTAATAATCTTGGGAGCCCTCTGCTGGACCCTCTCCAACGCATTTACATCCTTTTTGTAATGGGGGGCCCAGAACTGGACACAATACTCCAGGGCTGTGTCTACACTGGGCCACTTATTCCAGAAAATCAGCCGCTTTTCCGGAATAAGCTGCGAGCTGTCTACACTGGCCCTTGAATTTCGGGAAAAGCAACGACGCTCTATTGTACAAAATCAGCCGCAATTCTGGAAAAACTATTCTGCTCCCGCTCGGGCATAAGTCCTTCTTCCGGAACACTATTACGGAAAAGGGCTAGTGTAGACAGCCCAGTAGTCTTTTCCGGAAAAAAAAGCCCCGATCGTGAAAATGGCGATCGGGGCTCTTTTCCGGAAAAGCGCGTCTACATTTGCCACAGATGCTTTTCCAGAAAAAGGGCTTTTCCAGAAAAGCAGCCTGCCAATGTAGACGCTCCTTTTCCGGAAAAACTGAAAACGAAATAGTATTCCGTTTTAAGCAGTTCCGGAAATTCATGCCAGTGTAGACACAGCCCAGATGTGGCCTCACCAGAGCTGAATAAAGAGGAATAATCACATCTCTGAATCGATTGGCAATACTCCTCTTAATGCAACCTAATATGACATTAGCCTTGGCTACAAGGGCACACTGTTGACTCATATCCAGCTTCTCATCCACTGTAATCCTCAGGTCCTTTTCTGCAGAACTGCTACTTAGCCAGTTGGTCCCCAGCCTGTAACAATGCTTGGGATTCTTCCATCCCAAATGTAGGACTCTACACTTGTCCTTGTTGAACCTCATCAGATTTCTTGTGGCCCAATCCTCCAATTTGTCTAAGTCACTCTGGATCCTATCCCTGCCCTCCAGTGTATCTATCTCTCCCTCTAGCTTAGTGTCATCTGCAAACTTGCTGAGGGTACAATCCACACCCTCATCCAGGTCATTAATAAAGATGTTGAACAAAACCAGTCCCAGAACCGAGCCTTGGGGCACTGCGCTAGAAACCGACTGTCAACCTGACATCGAGCCATTGATCACTACCCGCTGGGCCTGACCTTCCGGTCAGTTTACTATCCATCTTACCATCCATTTATCCAATCCACATTCCCTTAACTTGCTGGCAAGAATATTGTGGGAGACCATATCAAAAGCCTTGCTAAAGTCAAGATATATCACATCCACTGACTTTCCCATATCCACAGAACCAGTTACCTCATCAGAGAAGCTAATCAGATTGGTCAGGCACGATTTGCCCTTCATGAATCCATGTTGACTATTCCTGATCACTTTCCCCTCTTCCAAGTGCTTAAAAATTTATTCCTTAATGATCCCCTCCATGATTTTTCCAGGGACTGAGGTAAGACTGACCGGCCTATAGTTCCCTGGATCGTCCTTCTTCCCTTTCTTAAAGATGGGCACTACATTTGCCTTTTTCCAATCATCCAGGATCTCTCCCAATCTCCACGACTTTTCAAAAATAATAGCCAAAGGCTCCTGAATGACATTTGCCAACTCCCTCCGTACCCTCGGATGTATTAAGTCTGGACGCACTTAGGTAAACCTCATTCTACGAGGACTAACGCCTAGTTCGAATTAACTAGTTCGAATTAAGGGGTGTGTAGCTAGTGGGAGGCTAGCCCTCCCCAGCTTTCCCTGATGGCCACTCTGGGCACCACCAGGGAAACTCTTCTGCCCCCCTCCCGGCCCCGGAGCCCTTAAAGGGGCACGGGCTGGCTACGGTGCCCATGCCAGGTGCAAGCCTGCCAACACCCAGCCAGCAGACCCTGCACCTGGCACAGCACGAACCAGCCACCCGCTGCCAGCCAGCCCTCCGCCTCTTCCCGGGACCAGGCTGGCGGCTCCCGGGAGCCTGCCTGGTCTAGTGCAGACATCATGGACCTCATCCATGACCTCCGCACTAGGCACAGGAAAGTGGCTGTCTAGGGCAGGATAACTGCCAGCCTGGCCACCCAGGAGCAGGTTGGCATGAAAATCAAGGTGGTCCAGTGAGACCCCCGACCCTGAGCCCTGAGCTTAGAATGGCCGTACTGGGTCAGACCAAAGGTCCATCTAGCCCAGTAGCCTGTCTGCCAACAGTGGCCAACACTAGGTACCCTGGAGGGGATGGACCAAAGACAATGACCAAGCCATTTGTCTCGTGCCATCCATCTCCAGTCTTCCACAAACAGAAGCCAGGGACACCATTCCTACCCCCTGGCTAATAGCACTCCATGGACCCAACCTCCATGACTTTATCTCACTTCTCTTTAAACTCTGTTCTAGTTCTAGCCTTCACAGCCTCCTGCAGCAAGGAATTCCACAGGTTGACTATTTGCTTTGTGAAGAAGAACTTTCTGTTGTTAGTTTGAAGCCTGCTACCCATTCCTTTCCTTTGGTGTCCTCTAGTCCTTCTGTTATGGGAACTAATGAAGAACTTTTCTTTATGCACCCTCTCCACCCCACTCATGCTTTTATAGACCTCTATCCTATCCCCCCTCAGTCTTCTCTTTTCTAAGCTGAGAAGTCCCAGTCTCTTTAGCCTCCCTTTGGGGGCAGGAATAGCTCAGTGGTTTGAGCATTGGCCTTCCTAAACCCAGGGTTGTGAGTTCAATCCTTACAGAGGCCATTTGGGGCAAAAATTTGTCAGGGTTGGTACTTGGTCCTGCTGAGAAGGCAGGGGACTGGACTCAATGACCTTTCAAGGTCCCTTCTAGTTCTAGGAGAGAGGCAATCTCCATTAAATTAAAAAAGAAATATGGGACCTGTTCCAAACCCCTGGTCATTTTAGTTGCCCTCCCCTCTCCCACCCTCTCTCTTCCCAGTCTCCCCGAGTTTTGTTCAGTAAAGAGAGTTTCTATTTTTGAACACACGTGTCCTTTATTTTGTACATCAGGAAGGGGGGCTAGGGAGGGGTAAGTGGAAGGAGGTGAGGGAGGAATGGGGTACGAGCCCCCGATGGGGAGGACTGGGCTGGCTCTGCGGGCTCCTCGGGGTGGAAACTCTCCTGAAGCCCCTTGATTGTCCCCCCTCCGGATGGCAGCCTGCAGCAAGTGCAGCCGGGCTGATGGCCGAGTGCTGTGATGTGCCCAGTGTGGGTACTCCGGGCAATCCAAGCCAGGACTGCTTTGCAAGCGGGGAACCCCTGAGAACTCTCTGTCCGGGGTGGGGGTCGGGTCCCTTTAAGCACAGTCCTTGGCTAGCCTGAGGCAGCAGCTCCACATTCTAAGTCCTAACCTGATGCCCTGCCGGCACTGCTTCCGGCCATCCTTAACCTCAGTTCAGGGTCCACTCAGTGTGGACATGCTAGTTCGAATTAGCAAAACGCTAATTCGAATTAGTTTTTAAGTCTAGATGCGCTAATTCGAATTAGCTTAGTTCGAATTAACTAATTCGAATTAGTGCTGTAGTGTAGACATACCCTAAGTTACTAACCTCATCCAGAAGGGGCCCCTACTGGATTCAGAGGAAGGTGAAATATCGCCATAACGTACTTGTGCAATGTTACATATGAGTGTATGTGGATGGAGTCATTACTTCCTGACCCCTAAAGGAGATCAGTTGATGCCCTAAAATATGAGAATTGATCATTTTTATTCCTGGCACCTTATATTAAGCAGCATATTAGTCCTGACCGGGTGTACCTGATGTCTTTAGATATGGGGCAGAGCCATGGCATAACTGTACTTTGCCCATAAAGCCACCACTAGATTTAATTCAGCGTCCTCAGCTAACCCATAGTCCTTCCATCCTTTCAGTCACTGTATAAGTATTCATCACACAGAGTACTCATTTAATTTTATTTATTGAGGGACTGATTTGCACAGCAGGGCTCTGCTTTGTTTATTCACTGCTATTATCGTTGTTACCTTTAATGAAGACAATGAAGAATTTAAAATAATAATTTTTTAAAAAATCCCCTTGGTTACTGTGGCAACAAGCTGGAGCTTTTTAACACTGCCACAAATTCCATCTGTTTCTTTCTTTTAAATGACAAAACCACTTCCTCCCCTTTCAGCCCCAGGAGGAGGGGAGGAGGATCTCCAAGAGAGGCCAAGTCAAACTTCAGCTACCAAAGAACTCACATGAATGATCTTTTAGGGAAGCTCCTGTCCAGTCAATAATGGGACTAGGAGTCTTACCTCCACAGCTCTGGGGTGAGGTTATCTTTAGACAGAAATTCAGCACAGGCCTCAGTGTTCTCATCTTTACCAGCCATCTGTCTCCTAGGTAAAATGGGTCATGGTGCTGAACTGGCTGCCCACTTTGTTGCTGCTCATAGTAAACCAGACCCTTGCATCTGTACATTTGAACTGCATCCAAACTTAGTGGCTTGGCCAATTTTTGAAAGATGGATGCAGGGGGAGTGAATTCTTGTGGCAGGTGAGAGACAGAAGCTGTGTCACAACTAACTGCCTTTCACAGGTCTCTGCAGGGGCAGAGCATTGCTGCACTAATATTTTATAATGTCAAAACTTGGCTCACTTCTCTGTCCCTCAGGCCCACTGAATAGACTCTTCTTCCATTTTCTCTTCCCTGATTCTTCCTCACAGTCTATCAACCCTCCTTCCTCCATTTCCAGAAGACTCCTTCAACTTCTTTTCTACTGCCCATCTCTCCACGCAGACAGATTTTTCCATCTTCCACCCCAAAATGGACACATGTTCTCTTCCTTCTCGAGTTCTTAAGCTTCTTGGCAACCAAATCAGTCTAACTCACCCTTACAGATATCCTGGCTACTGCTGTGCCCACGAAAGCTCATGATACCGTCTACATTTTTTGTTAGTCTCTAAGGGTATGTCTACACTACAGCGCTAATTCGAACTAACTTAATTCGAATTAGTTAATTCGAACTAAGCTAATTTGAACTAGTGCATCTAGACTAAAAAATTAGTTCGAATTAGCGTTTTGCTAATTCGAACTAGCATGTCCACACTGAGTGGACCCTGAACTGAGGTTAAGGATGGCCGGAAGCAGTGCCGGCAGGGCATCAGATTAGGACTTAGAGCAGGGGTGTCCAAACTTTTTTCAAAGAGGGCCAGATTTGATGAAGTGAACATGCGTGAGGGCCGACCATTTTGCCTGACATTCTTTGAACCATTAAAATTAAATGCAAATTAACTATTTTATGCAAAGTTTATTGCAAACGGCAAACGACATAACACCAACTATACATGTTGTGTCCAAATATATTTATAACTGATTTAGACCAACTGACATTAACTGAGATTTTACAATGTATTCATCTCAATTGAAAAAAAAACTTGCCTACACTAATGTGAAGAGTGAAACTGAGATCTGGACTGCAGTACATAGGCTAGGTCTGGTTCAAAGGCAGTCCCTGATCTCAGCAGCTGCGGAGTCCGTCCCTGATCTCAGCAGCTGCGGAGTCCGTCCCTGCACTCTCAGCCCCAAGGTAGAGGGCTTGCAGGGTCAGAGGCGGGCGGAGAGCGCAGGGCACGCTGGCCTCACGGCGGCCCGGGGGCAGGGCGAACCCGTAGCCAAGCGGGGGAGCGGGGCTGCGGACGTGCCCTACATGGTGGACTTTAGGACCGCAGCGGCCGCCATGGACGGCGGCGGCACGGCCGGAAGCGGCGCCAGTCAGAGGAGCGCCGGGGAGCCAGGAGAGGGGGAGGAAGCGGGGGCTGTCCCTGCACTCTCAGCCCCAAAGCGGAGTGCAGGGGCAGGGTTTGGGACCGCGGCGGCGGCGGCGGCCCGAAGCGGCGCGCTGAGCGCGCCAGTTAAAAAAAGCACCGGGGAGCCGGGAGAAGCGGGGGGCCGTATTAAATCCGACCGCGGGCCGCATTTGGCCCGCGGGCCGGACTTTGGACATGCCTGACTTAGAGCATGGAGCTGCTGCCTCAGGCTAGCTGAGGGCTGTGCTTAAAGGGACCCGACCCCCACCCCGGACAGACAGTTCTCAGGGGTTCCCCACTTGCAAAGCAGTCCTGGCTTGGAGTGCCCTGAGTGTCCACACTCGGCACATCACAGCACTCGGCCATCAGCCTGGCTGCGCTTTCCGCAGGCTGCCATCCGGGGAGGGGGGGTCAATCAAGGGGCTTCAGGAGAGCTTCCACCCTGAGAAGCCTGCAGAGCCACCCCAGTCCTCCCCATTGGGGGTTTGTACCCCATTCCTCCCTCACCTCCTTCCACTTACCCCTCCCTAGGCCCCCTTCCTAATGTACAAAATAAAGGACACGTGTTCAAAAATAGAAACTCTCTTTATTGAACAAAACTCGGGGAGACTGGGAAAAGGAGGTGGGAGAGGGGAAGAGAGAGGGTGGGAGAGGGGAGGGCAACTAAAATGATCAGGGGTTTGGAACAGGTCCCATATGAAGAGAGGCTAAAGAGACTGGGACTTTTCAGCTTAGAAAAGAGGAGACTGAGGGGGGATAGGATAGAGGTCTATAAAAGCATGAGTGGTGTGGAGAGGGTGCATAAAGAAAAGTTCTTCATTAGTTCCCATAATAGAAGGACTAGAGGACACCAAATGAAATGAATGGGTAGCAGGCTTCAAACTAATAACAGAAAGTTGTTCTTCACAAAGCAAATAGTCAACCTGTGGAACTCCTTGTTGCAGGAGGCTGTGAAGGCTAGAACTAGAACAGAGTTTAAAGAGAAGTGAGATAAAGTCATGGAGGTTGGGTCCATAAAGTGGTATTAGCCAGGGGGTAGAAATGGTGTCCCTGGCCTCTGTTTGTGGAAGGCTGGAGATGAATGGCACGAGACAAATGGCTTGGTCATTGTCTTCGGTCCATCCCCTCCAAGGTATCTAGTGTTGGCCGCTGTTGACAGATAGGCTACTGGGCTAGATGGACCTTTGGTCTGACCCGGTACGGCCATTCTAAGCTCAGGGCTCAGGGTCAGGGGTCTCAGTGGACCACCTTGATTTTCATACCAACCTGCTCCTGGGTGGCCAGGCTGGAAGCTATCCTGCCCTAGACGGCCACTTTCCTGTGCCTAGTGCGGAGGTCGTGGATGAGGTCCACGATCTCTGCACTAGACCAGGCGGGCGCCCGCCTCTTGCGGACCTGGGCAGGCTCCCGGGAGCCGCCAGCCTGGTCCCGGGAAGAGGCGGAGGGCTGGCTGGCAGCGGGTGGCTGGCTCGAGCCGTGCCAGGTGCAGGGTCTGATGGCTGGGTGCTGGCAGGCTTGCACCTGGCACGGGCACCGTAGCCAGCCCGTGCCCCTTTAAGGGCTCTGGGGCGGGAGGGGGGCAGAAGAGTTTCCCTGGTGGTGCCCAGAGTGGCCACTAGGGAAAGCTGGGGAGGGCTAGGCTCCCACTAGTTTGAATTAAGTGGCTACACAGCCCTTAATTCGAACTTGCTAATTTGAACTAGGCGTTAGTCCTCGTAAAATGAGGTTTACCTAGTTCGAATTAAGCGCTCCGCTAGTTCGAATTAAGTTCGAACTAGCGGTTTGCATGTGTAGCGTCTATCAAAGTTAATTCAAACTAACGTCTGTTAGTTCGAATTAACTTTGTAGTGTAGACATACCCTAAGGTGCTGCAGGACTATTCGTTGCTTTGCCTCTGATTTACAGCTCAATTTGGAATCTCTTGGACTATCCAATTCATATCCCAAGCATTTGTGGATTCTGCCTTAACCCATCCTGTGTTCATAAAAGCACAGCAAGTTAGCGCTGGTGATGGGTCATCCTGAAAAGATTTCTTTGGAAAGGCAGCAGATTTGGATGGCGTTTCCGTTTATTCAAACATATCCCCAGCCTCTTTGGATTAGAAATCCCCTGAGAAAAGGTTCTCTTGGGAGATCTGTCATGTCGCCTCCTTTCAACCAGGCTGAAAACACCAGCCATGGTGTAACTGTACTATGCACTTCTTTAGAGATAGACCAAGGATGAATAGAATTCCACATGAATGGCCTCTCTCAAAATACTTAATTCTTTCCAGGGCCAGCTGGAATCAGATCACTCAGAGGCAGACCAACACTATTTAATTAAAAAGTAAGTGAAGTGGTGTGATTCAGGAACCTATTTGTGCCAACTGGCAAGAGGCATAGAAGAGAGGCACAGTGGTTACCAGGATCTCCTGCATCTGGTGTGTACATTCTAGTTCACCTAAAGGTGTCATGTGAGGGCTCAAAAAAAAAGTCAGTGTAACCAATATCATTGTGAAATGCATGCACAGATGTTGTGTAAGGAGTGAGGCATCCACACAGTGGGCAGCCCAGCTCAGTTCCGTCTTGCGCTAGTCCAGGACCAAACCCCGCTGCAGCTCTGCAGTTTAAAACTGAAGTAGGAGCCGGGGGGCAGGCTGCCCGACTCCTACAGCCTTTTAAATTGCAGAGCCACAGCGAGGTTGGATCCCACACCTCGCGCAAGCTGGGACTGAGCTGGCTGCTGTTGACTAATCAAGCAGTCCCTAAAAATTCCATCCACTACTCAATTAGTTAAATACTTGCCTCTTAACATCCCTAGTGCTTACCCACTCTGTGCTAAGCCTCATCCAGTGGCCTCACCCTCAGTTTACAAGCATCCTAACCCTAAGTGCAGGAGGCAGGTGGAGGTGGAGGGTGTCACCTAGCTATGGGGTGGAATGAACAGTCATTAAAGGAGAAGCGGAAAGTGACTCAAATCAACAAAGAGTCACCTCAGTGCATGCTTGAACCAATCAACACCAAACAGCAGGAAACCCACCAGGTGAGGCTGGACAATAAGGTGTGTGGTGATTGGAATAAGGGCTGCCCTTTTGGAGGGACTCAGGAGCTCTGACCTGGGGAGAGAAAGGGGACAAGGAAAAAGGCAGAGATGGAGTCTGTTATAGTTTGCCTGGCTGGACTATGGCTTAACCTCTGCCTCTTTTTGCTAACCTAAGGACTTTCAGATACCATGCACCGAGTGACTAATACATTAGTCCTTGTATTAGTACCTTGTTTTTTGAAAAATACCTTGCTTTTTGAAAAAGCTGCCTGAGTCACTGTAAATACTCCCCGAGAGCATGGTGCCCTTAAGGGTAGGATTGCCAGGTGGTTTAACAAAAAAATACTGAACACCACCCCCCCAAAAAAGGGAAAAAATTATGTTGAGAAAAAAAAGGGGGAGACCAAAGTTATTGAGGGGGAAAAAAAGCATGGTCCCTTTAAGAAACGCTTTTGAGGCTTTTTGGCCCTAACAGGCTGCCGGCGGCCACCCATCATCTTGCCTACCTGTGCTGGGCCAGACAGCTCCCCTGGGGAACCTGGTAAGCACATGGGATTTTTGCCTCCTAGCTGGGAAAAAATCAGAAAGTACCAGACATTTTAGGTGTCTGGTATTTTCTGAATTTTTTTACTGAACAGGAGGCGAAAATACCGAACTGTCTGGTTTAATACCGGACACCTGGTAACCCTACTGAAGAGGAACAGTACAAACCTCTTTCTAGAGATCTGCAGAGAGCTGCAGAGAGAAAGGGATTGTGAGTGCTGAACTCTCAGTCTTAGAAGGCACAGGCCTGCCCTGGTGGTGCATTGTGGGACCTAACACACTATCGGAGTTATTCCGGAGAGAGTGGCTACAGGCTGGGGCATAGATCAGAAGCCTCTGCACACCATGACAGGTTCCCTTTCCTGAGTGATTATGTCACTTGTGCTGCCAACAGCATGAAGACTTGCTGCCAAAAAGCAGCTGGAAGACATTGCATGTTCCTCTCAGCAACAGCAGCTCTTGTTTCCAATTCCCCTTGTCCCCTCTCTCACACACACACAGGAGATGAGATGGGGAGTTTCTATTAACTTTTTGCCAGTTCCACACCACTTGATGAGCTGGATGGGCATGAAACATTATTAGAAATGTTAGGAATCTCACTGTTTATTACCCTGCCATTTTTAGTAATGACTCTGCAGAGGCGGTGGACGGAGACATATGGTTTACAGTAGAATATCCATCTCTGCAGATTTGTTTTACATTGTTATTTATCACATTTGTCCTTCTCTACCAGCATAGCCATTGCTTTTACGGAGTGTGAGGAGGAAAGCAATAAAGCTGAAATGCAGCTCAGCAGTGTTTTTGCCTCTTACACAGGAATTGCCAATGGCCCATCCGGCTGATTCCTTTGGCAGCCACCGACAGATCCTTCAAAGGAAGGATTGTCCTTCCTTTGTCCCTATAGTGGACAATTGTGCCATAGCATGCTCATGAGGGTCATGTACCAGAGAAAGGATATTTCCACCTCTTCAATTGTAGACTCAGAGAATTATGAGATCGGGACCAAATAGAAATTCAAAACAAACAGCTAAGTCACTGTTTTCCCACATGAAACAGAAGAGGAACCTGCTCATATCAAAATCTCATCATGTGTCATTACAGTCCAGAAAGAGTAAACAGCTTCCACTAAAGAAAGTTTCACAGCAGTTTTTACCTCTGCCATAATGAAACAGCTTATTCGTCAGAGCCAGGATATAGGTGGCCATGGGGATGGCTAGTGGTTAGCAACCTAGTTCAGAGGAGTTATATTCTGCTTATTAGAAATCAGGCAAGAGCCAGTTGAACCAATCCGAGCAGGGCCAGATACTAGACTGGTCACCACGAGTGAAGCCAAAGTTAGAATACCAGGACACAAGTAAGTCAGAGTCTGTAGCACCAGACAAAGGGTCCAAACAGTTGGTAGATAGTGCCTACTTGTGCTAGCAACTTCCTGTTTCTCTCTCTCGTTGTCTTTAAATAGGAAGTCCTGACCTATCAGAGGTCTAGATGTTTCTCTAATCAGGGACCAAGGGAAATCTCCCTGATGTAGCTCAGGTTTCATGGTCTCTCTCACAGGCAATTGGTGGTGACATCAAAGAAGTGCCAGTTAACTAGGACCCAGATTTGAGACCTGGGATCTTGATGGTTTGTGTGTGAGAAAGGTCATTGCTCTCTATACAATCATAACTGGTCAACAGTTTGTCATAGGCCATATGCTGCCAAAAGAGGTCCTCCTTCAACTCAAAGTTTAGCAAGTAAGGTTTTTGCAGCAGGAAGATTTGATTCCCTGTTGCCACTGTGGAATGTTAAGTGGCCATAGCAAGCTGGCTGGTCACAAATTCAATACATTTATTTTTCATGCATTTTGAATAGTTATTTCCAGAAATGCAAAAATCGCATGTGAAAAAGTCCCACTCTCCGATGATTTCCAACTCAGTTTTGCAGACCTAAGCGGTTACAGTAATTTGGGAGAAAGCATCTAGACTTTTGAGTTTTTCTGCGACACCCTCCTGTCTCCCCAATGTAACCCATGTACCAACTGGTTCATAGTGATGAGATGGGCTCTCTTCAATATATCTAGGGTTCTTCTTGGCAAATAACTAAAATGGCTCTAGCCCCCACACAGAAACTTGAGAATATTAAATCCATCTTCCTAGACCGAGAAGCTCTCTGAGTCTATGTAAAAACACAGAAATCTTTAGTAGGGAACAGAGAACACAGTCATAAAATTGGGGAAACCAAGCTACTCAATATACATGCCCTTGCCCTACTCGTCCAGTAACTCTGGCAGTAATCCATCTAAGTCTAGCAGTCATTGGTCAGTAGCTTGAGTATCCCACAGGTGATATTTTCCACACCATCACACCTGTCCACCAAAACCAACTCATAGTTAGGATCAGTGAATAGCTGCAATCCAAGTGTCTCTGAGTAGCTCTGTCTCCAGTTTCATGGAAACTGCTTGGTCAGTACTGACCGGAGTTTCCACTGCCAGTAAGTATGCAGCAATTCTCCAAAAAGGGCCATATTGTTGGAGTTTAATATACCCACCTTACATCCACCCACATCGTCTATTATTTGAAAGCTGGGTTGTTTTTTTATGTATGCATAGATGAGGCATAATGTAGAGCAGTACTAGGGGCCATGTAGCCAAGGGGGGCTCCAGGTCAGTGGGGGGCTACTCCGCCTCACTACACCTGCTCAGTCTCTCCAGGGGAATTGGATGAACCACCAGTCTGGGGTCCAGGCCTATGGTTGGGCCAAGCCAACAGTAAACACACCAAGTCCTCATGCAGGGCAGGTGACAGTAGTCCAGGGGATCAGGCGCATGATTGAGCTGAGCCAACTGTCACTAAGCCCAGGCTCTGGTCCAGGGCGGGGCAACAGAGTTCAGGAGTGCAGGCCTAGGCTCAGGCTGAGCAGCAGTCCCTAGGCCCAGCAATCCCTAGGTTCAGGATGTGTCGGGGGCTACAAGCAAACACTCAGGTCTCCTAGCTCTGGTGGAGAGCCAACAAACACAGGCCTAGAATTGCACAGTGGGGAGAGGCTGCCAAACGCTGTTTAGGTGGCAGGGGAGACACAGGCCCACCTGCTCTGCTGCTTCCCAGCCCAGGGCCCTAATAGTGGCAGATCCATCTGCCACTGGCTCAGCGGGGATCCTACCCGCAACATGCCAACTTAGTCACAGGATCTGAGTCACCCAGACTAAGGTTGGCTGTCCTTGGGCTACTTCCAGACTCCCCCCTCCCGGGCATACCTTGCTCCACTGCAGGTCCTCGGAGGTGTGGGGGACTAGCAGGTTGGCACTTCTTCCAGGTCGAAGTCGTCTGCATGCCCAGCAGTCCTGGCCAGTCCTCGGTCTCTTTTAGGTTCACACTCCCCTGCCCCCCAAGCTTGGGAGCATGGGATAGGCATCTGGCTTCTCTATCAGCTGAGGCCTGACCAGGCTTGTGAGCTTCCTTTTTATAGCTCTAGCTACGCCTCCTGACTTCCAGACTTCCGGTGAGGTGATGGGGTGGGTCCGGGCTCTGCCCACCAGTGCCTTATGGAGGTGTTTCTCCTTCTTCAGGTCAGTGGGTGGCCAGTCTACCTCCCTACAGGTCATAAACCACTAGGCAAAATGAAACAATAGTATCCAAAGATGAGTGTCATTTTTTGCACAGTTCCAGAACACTGTAACACAACTATGATTATAGTTTTTACTGTGTATGTTAATTTCAACACCTTAAACATGGTGTTCATTTGTCAAAGCTCTGAAAGGACAATGTATTAAAGGATTTCTATTGGTTTTGCATGGGCCTATTTTCAAAAATGATGATGCTGCTTAGCATGTGGCAAAAATGGCAAATATCAGCATTTTTCAACATACCAACGTGGAATATGTTTACATCGTATATTCTTCATTTTCAAACTCTCTCTCAGGTGATTATAATAGTTTTCTATATTTTCAGTTGCAATTTGCTGACCAGAACAGCCTCCCACTAGCAGCAGTAGATACCCTGCTCACAGTTTGCACTCCACAGTGGATAGATATAAATGTACATGAATTCTTAATGTAAATGCTTCTCCATTTTTAACCTTGTGTGCATACAGAATAGCATAGAATAGTCTCTGCTGGGTAGAAGGTTTTAATTTGTAATTTCCTATGCATGCAGTAGCAACCTTTGAAATATTCTAGAAAATAGCTTTTTCACTTATTCACAGATCAGTTTTAGCGTTAACACGACTCCACACTGGGCTTCAATCAATATGCTCACTAAACAAAAATGGTAATTTGGATTCTAAAATATAGATGGAATTTATATCCAATTTAGCACCAGTCTGTATACTTGTGCAAAGGAAAAATGGTAGTAATGGTAAGGCTAACAATATCCTTAGGAATTTTTCCTCTGCAGGGAAGTTACTGTACATGAAGTCATGGAGGATACAAGCCCTTTAAAGCTTACATCAAAGACAAAAAGACTCTTGAAAAATGTGTTAATTTGTCAAGAAAATCAAAAGAATTAAATACTGTCAACAGCCACCGGTGCTGCACAGAATTCGGTCAAGCTGGCAGCAGACACCAGGAGAGATGAATTGTATTGGCGGTTACTGGATGAGTTTTCTAGTTGCAATGACGTGCCATCAATACTCTATCACTGGGGTTGCTTGCAGAAATAGACAAACAAGTCACATTTGGCACATGTCACAGTTGTATTGAACCCAGGAAAGAAATCAGACTCTGAATCTGATCAGCAAGCATCATGTTCACTTACTTCAATAGCTACCAGAGCAAGCCCGCCCACCAGTGACTCGTCCTGTTGCACTATTTGCTTGAGAAAAAAACCCACAAGACAAACCTCATAAAATAGAAACCTGGGAGAGAGTAACCAATCTAAGGAAGGCAGCACTTCAAAGAGGAGATGATGACATGTTGCACAGACGATCTGTGGCGTACCTGATTGCTAGGGATTCAGTTTATCACTCAACGTGCCTTTCTTCCTGCTCGAGTAAAACAAACTGGAAAGCAAAATCATCTAGTTACACTGCAATAATACCATCATTACACGACACTACACTTTATCACCTGATTGACGAGACAATGATCTTACTTTCAAGAAAGCTCTGCTCCTGTCCAAGCTACTACAAAGATATAACTCCCCTCAGATGCAGAAACGCCAAGCTATTCCAGTAGCAAATTACAGGCAAGATTAGAAAAACCCTACGGTTCTGCCACATCATTCCAGGCACAGCCTGGTTGAGGCAGGTGGCAGTCTACCATTGTTCCCTGTGACACAATAACATAAACGGATGCTATCCCAGCTGCTAGTTATCTGAAGCAGGAATTTAAGTTATCCAAATGTTTTATGGATGTTCTGCTGGTGAGTGACCCTGATGAACAGCTTTCAAATGAACAAGTGGCTTCATATAATGCTACTTCAATCCTTCTGTCTGAAATAGCCAAAATGAAAGCCTTGGGATATTATCCAAAGCCAGGTGATTGAAACCAAGTCAGCTACTTTTGTGGTCCCAGTTGGTGCAGGAGTTTGTCCTTGGGTTGATAGAGAAAAGAGGCGTATAATTCAGCTAGCAATGCGTGTCATTGTTCAGAAGACATTCAGAGAAAGTGCTTCTCAGCTGCAGTGTATTTCACAGTTTCCAAATTACCATACCTGTGCCCATAAGCCTTGCTGTACAGCTGCACCATCAGTTTGGGACTCACAATTTAATTAATATATGCCACCTTCATGGATCCTGCATCTCTTAGGAAGAACCTAGGCAGTTTATCACTAGAGCTGCAAGAACTGAAGTAGAAAGACTCCAGGGAGGTTTGTTCATTCCACATGGAATTGAACCACTTCATGCCAGTGTAAATCTCTTCCACAAGGGAGCTGATAATATAGACATCAACACAGAGACTGTTGATGGAAATAATACCTTCCATGCAATGGCTATGGTGGTATTGCAAGAACAATCTGCAGAGTGTCCTAGTATCACTAGAAATATCACTGAAGCATGGGGGAAAAAAAGTTACTTACTTTTAAAGCCCTTCACAGATGCAAAATTTGTGTCTGTATCTGCAAAAGTGAGCTGCAGGTATCTGCATCCACATCTGCAGATGCAAAGACCCACGGATATAAAGCAGATATCCACAAATTTGCAAGGGTTTAGATAAAAAATGTGTATCTGCCTCTGTATCCATATCTGCAAAAATGAGCCGTGGACCGCCACATGTACATCTGCGGATGCAGAGACCCGTGGATATAAAGCAGATATCCGCAGATTTTCAGGGCTCTACTTACTTCCCCAGGTAATCCAAGTCTCTTATGCAGTGTACAACATTTGAAATACCTAGAGCACATCCTGAATCAGCTTGCCATGAAAAAAGACGTGAAAATCCACTCTCTCAATTAAAACAATATGCTCTTCACAGACCTGTGTACATGCCAAGGTAACAGGTAACCCATGTGCTCTCGATAGAGATCATGAGGAACAAGAGGATGATAATGGTGTTGACTAGAAATGTCATCAGCACTATTGCATTTCAATTTCACCTATGCCAACTTATTATTAGATGTTGTTTTTCCCTTTCAATGATTACTGTGATGCTGTGAACCAATTTTATGTCTTGAAATAAAACACAGAGTAATTAAACTAACAGAAAATAAGTGCAAATATTTCAAAGTGGTGATTGTACTATGCTGGTGGTGTCATAGTTTATCCCCATTTGTATAATACTAGCACTGTTTGACAGCTCCACACAACACTTCCTTTTAAAGTATCCATACTCAGCATTCAAATGATGCATGATGTACAGGTGTGTAAAGAGCAGGCCCTATCGGGGAGAAGGGAAAAAGGGGAGGAGCAGGAGGGCCCTCAAGAGAGAAAGGGGCCTCAAATTGTGACATTTTTCTACCAAATCAGTTCCATTTATTCTACACTTTGCAGTTATAACGGAGACAACAAAAGAAGCTCTATATACCTGCAAAAAATTGATTTAATTCATTGTGGGACCTCAGACCTTCTCCAGATTTTTGGTCACATCCGAGTTTTTATCTGTGTGACTGAAGACTGGAGTAGCTTCTGTGATTGGTGATTCTACATTCTGAAATGCTGTTTACAGTCTCTGTTTAGAGGTTTTGAAAGTTGTAATTAATTCTGTTACTGTAAACTGATTTTTCTGGGTCTGAGGGTGAGTTTAACCTTTAAATTAGATGTTTATCTCTGCATAGGATACTTTCGTATTCCTGTTTTTTCTTATGTGTCCTCGTATACAATAATCATATCAGGCTCAGCTGAAAGCTACCTCTTTGTCCACTTTTAGATTCACCTTTAAAAGCTTTTTTGGGATAATAAACTTTTAATTCTAGTTGTTGAATAAACTTTATATTTAATCTGGCAATCACCCCATGTTAATATTCATAATAACACACCAGTTACTAGAGGAATTTAATAAGGGGAACATGTTAGCAGATGAAATTTCAAGACTTTGAAATAAGGCTGCTATAAGGGTCATAGTGAATAACACTCCCAAACTGTTATTATATAATATTCATTGCGAAGTATATACAATTAAAATTTTGTATAATCAATAGCTTTTAGCGAATTAATTTATTGTGTGTTACCGTGTTTTAAAAGAACCCCTTTATAAAAATGAAGCAAAGATTTGAAAGTGGTGCAAATAAGAGACGGTGAAAGCAACAGAGTAAAGCATCAGTTAAGCGTTTAAAGTCAATAACATCATTTCTCGTAGAAAAGACACCTCAGCCATTAGACAGTGACCATACAGAGAGTGACACTTCGAGTTCTGCTGATAAAACTTTGTACCCACAAATGACATTTCAATGTCACTGCCTCAAAATGTGGAGGTCATTAATCAAGACAGAAATGCCAACAGTAGCAATAGATGCAGAATCTACGCTCGATTTAGAGACTGTGCAGGCAGAAAATGAGGACCTCAGAGATGCTGTGCAAGAGCAAGAACTTATGACTAGCACAGGACACAGTGTAACAACGGTGGCATCAGATCCTGATATTGGGCTTCTTGATAAGAACAATGTTGCTCAAATGCAGTCGTTTCTCAAAGTTAGTTGTTTTCAGATTCCAAGTAATATACTGAAAGATGCTGAAAATCATGCTCCTCCCATACGTCTGCTGACAAAAACTCTTCCAAATGGAGGGCTCTACACAAGAGACTGGCTCTCCTGGAATATGGAAAAGCAGGCTCTGTACTGTGTACCCTGTTTCATTTTTAACAGTAATACTTCAAATGAATCAGTGCTGTCTGATCCATCCCATTTGAGCCTCAGTAGAGGTTGGAGGAAGTTGAAAGACCGAATACCTGCACATGAAACTTCAGTATTGCATAAAGAACGAGGTGTACCAGTAGTTTGGAATAGGAAGCCTAATCCGAACTACCTAGTTCGTGCCGCGTGTAGCCGCGGGCACGGAGTCCGAACTAGTGGACATTTAAAAATGGCGGCGCCTGGCAATATGCAAATGAAACCCGGGAAATTCAAATCCCGGGCTTCATTTGCAACTCTGGTAGACAACATTAACCACCCTAGTTTGAACTAGGGTGGTAGTATAGACATACCCGATGTTACATGGAGATCAGCTAATAGAGCAGTACTAGCTGACAGTTCAGTTGAAAACTTACTCCTGAATGAAATAAACATAGAATCTGATAAATGGAAAAAAAAAATCCTTGAACATACATTGAATGTGTGACCCACTTTTATCAGGCCATGTTTAGCATGTTTGTGAATCATGAGAGAGCAGAAAACAAATGCAAGTCCATTATCTGATTACCAGAATACAAAACGGGTTTATTGACCTGTGTAGAACATTTGTGCAAACAATTCTTGAAGAGATACATGTGAAGTACTTTTCAATTATTATTGATGCAACTCCAGACTGTTCTCATAAAGAACAGATGACCTTGGTTGGTGAATGTTAAAATTGAAGGAAGTACAAAGGTTTCAATTGAAGAATGATTCAGTTTGTTCGATAATTTCACAAAACAACCTGGAAAAGAAATCACCACTCATATACTAGAAATTATGGAAGGCTTTAAATTAAATTTTCTTGTCTCCATTGGCCAAACCTATGACAATGGATCCAATATGTCTGGGAAGTACAACGGAGTACAAGCAATCCTTCCTGAATGAAATCCAAACTGTATTTTCTCCACCAATCACAGCCTAACATCGCAATCTGATACAGAGAGGCACTATCGAACCAATGGGTTTTTGTTGTTTTTTGTTATTATTGACTCCATCAAATCTGGTCATAGACATTGATTTGAGTCACTGTAACATATCTGTACCCTTTTGGGATTCCTTCGGGAGTTCAGAGAACTAAGGCTACGTCTAGACTAGAAGCCTCTTTCGAAAGAGGCTTTTTCGAAAGAATCTTTTGAAAAAGCCTCTTTCAAAAGAGAGCGTCTAGACTACAAGCAGATTTTTCGAAAAAGCGAGGTGCTTTTTCAAAAGAATCTAAATGCTCTCTTTTGAAAAAGCACGGTTTGCATTCAATAGCTCCTTTTTTCGAAAGATTTTACTTTCGAAAAAAGGCGTTATTCCTCGTAAAATGAGGCTTATGATTGAAAAAACTGCTGCGTTCTTTCGATTTATTTTCGAAAGAAAGCGGCTGCAGTCTAGATGCAGGGGAAGTTTTTTTCGAAAAAAGGCAACTTTTTTCGAAAAAGCCCTGTAGTCTAGACACACCCTATGTGATGAAGATTTATATTTAGTGCCTGAACAGTTTCAACAAAGGTGCAACAATGAAATTTCAAGAGATCTCTGTGATGAGATTGTTTTCCTGAAATGTAAACATTCCACTAACTTTTAATCGGACTGCAAGCCAAAAGAATTGCTTCAAGAAATATTTGATCTTGGCCTATTGACTGTATTTCCTAATATCACAATTGCTTTATGTATTTTTGTCAATCTCCCTGAATCAATGACTTCAGGTGAATGCACATTCAATATGTTAAAACAAGTAAAGAACTATCATCATTCTATAATAGGACAAGAGTATTTGAATGGGCTCACAATGCTAAACATTAACAGTGATGTTGCACATAAATTAGATTTTTCTTCAATTACAAAGTTTGCACGCAACAAAGCCAGAAAAGCATTGCTAAACTGAAGAGTTTTGCTTGCAGTGGGAACTTACAATTAAAGTTACATTTTTAATATACATGCTATTGGCATAATGACTTAATTGTTAATAAATAAATGTCTCAAGTGTTCATGTTCATATATTCTTTTGGTTTTAGTGTGACTCTGTGGATGAGAAGTTAGATACATCAGGGGCCTGAGGCTGGGCTGGGGCCTCTAAGCTTAAAGTGGCCCGGGCCTCTGTCATTCTCTGAGAGGCCTTGTTAAGTCACTCAAATCAGTGGAGTGTGCCACTCACCTATTAACCCCTTTTTAGCTTTATCAAGGCAGGAGGTGTCCAGGACCTGACCAGAGTCCACTCAGCTTTAGTGCTGTCCTCTGTGATGGCTCTCACAGTGAAGCCCTCATTCTGTACACCTTGATCTGCAGCGAAACCACTGAAGCCCACACCACAGCATCCTCACTGCTGTTTTAGAAAGATAGCTAAAGAACAGCTACTGCATGGATACTGAAGAGCTGCAAATAATAAATGCAGCTGCAGTGTAGAGATGCCCTGAAAGTCACAGTGGTAAATGAGAGTATAGTCCTTCCTGGGAGGTTCAGGGCCTAATTTTTGAAAGGTCAAGCCTGCCTGGAGCTGTACATCAGCCGTACATAATTCTGTACCAAATTTGCACTGCAACTGCAAGCACTGGTCGGGTATGTGCAAACACCCATTTGCACACACAAATTCCCAATTTGCACAGGCAATTTGTATCAAAGAAGGTGCAAATTATGCATGCAGCTATGCAGACATTTGAACTCACCACCTAAAGGTCCTCTTGCAACAGAAGGCAAGTGTGATCCATTTGGAATAAATTACGAGCATGTAGATGAATATTTCAAGAAATCCATTTAACTGACACAGATCCCAACGCACTCATGAGGAGCTGGGTTCAGTAGGATTAAATTACAGTTTAAAACTCATTTTCCACGTACTCGTCCAGAATTTTTTTAAAAATCCACATATGATAGCACCTTGGACTGGTGTCGTTAGGAAAGCAGATGGGTTTTGCTGGCATGCAACTTGGCTTCTTTGGTGATTGGAGCTTGTTACATGCCGTTGACAGGGGAATGTAGTTTCCAGTGGCTGGATGGGCTTCTCACTATTCACAATTGCAATAGCTCCCTTCCCAATTCTCAGGCTTAGACATTGCCAGATGGGGCACTAGCCCACTCCCAATTCACTGGGTTGTACATGTGACAATAGTCTGATTTCTGCGTTGAGTTTCCAAAACAACTAAGGGTATGTCTACACTACCATCCTAGTTCGAACTAGGGTGGTTAATGTAGTCATACGAACTTGCAAATGAAGCCCAGGATTTGAATTTCCCGGGCTTCATTTGCATGTTGCCGGGCGCCGCATGTTGCCGAGGCGTACAGATAGTTCGGAATAGGAAGCCTAGTCCGAACTATCTAGTTCGTGCTGCGTGTAGCCGCGGGCACAGCGTCCGAACTAGCGGACATTTAAAAATGGCAGCGCCCGGCAACATGCAAATGAAGCCTGGGAAATTCAAATCCCGGGCTTCATTTGCAAGTTCGTATGACTACATTAACCACCCTAGTTCGAACTAGGGTCGTAGTAGACATACCCTATCTGAGCCCAGAGCACACATATGTATATGATTTTTTATTGATTCCAACCCTTGCTACTGCTGTCATAGAATCATAGAACACTAGAATTGGAAATCATCAAGTCCAGTCCCCTGCCCTCACGGCAGGACCAAACACTGTCTAGATCATCCCTGACAGATGTCTATCTAACCTGCTCTTAAATAACTCCAGTGATGGAGATTCCACAACCTTTCTAGGCAACTTATTCCAGTGTTTAACCACCCTGACAGTTAGGAAGTTTTTTTTAATGTCCAACCTAAACCTCCCTTGCTGCAGTTTAAGCCCATTGCTTCTTGTTCTATCCTCAGAGGTTAAGGAGAACGATTTTTCTCCCTTCTCCTTATAACACCCTTTCATATACTTGAAAACTACTATCAATCTACTCTAAAATCTTCTATTTTCTAGATTAAACAAGCACACTTCTTTCAGTCTTTCATCATAGGTCATGTTTTCTAGATCACTGGTTCCCAATCGTTTTTATACCGTGAACCAACAAACCCATTCAGAAATTTTTGGCAGACTGGTTACATTTTATATGCTTATTTGCATATTCATTATATTTAAATAAAGAATATACAAATAGGCAAATAAAATGTTACCGGTCCATCAAAATATGTACCCAGCCCCAGCCCCCAGAGCTGCTGCGAACAGCCAGCTTCAGCTGTGGCCGCCACTTGCCATGTGGCAGCTGCCGGAGCTGAAAGCCAGCTGCTCTATGGCGACTCAGGGGGTTGGGGTGTATTCCAGCCTCAGCCCCCAGAGCTACCACAAACAGCCGGCTTCAGCTCCGGCAGTAGCCAGCCACACACCCTGGAGCAGCCAGCATGGGTGTGGCCTGGCAGTATGCTGTGGCTTGGCAGCCAGTGGTTCGCAGTCTAGCATCAGTCCAGGGACCAGCAGTTGGGAACCACTGTTCTAGACCATTAGTCATTTTTGTTGCTCTTCTCTGGATCTTCTCCAATTTTTTCACATCCTTCTTGAAATGAGGTGCCCTGAACTGGACACAATACTCCAACTGAGGCCTAATCAATGCAAAGTAGAACAGAAGAATGACTTCTCATGTCTTGTTCACAACACTCCTGTTAATGCATCCCAGAATCATGTTTGCTTTTTTTGCAACAGTGTCAAACTGTTGCCTCATATTTAGCTTGTGACCCCTAGATCGCTTTCTGCAGTACTCCTTCCTAGACAGTTGATTCTCATTTTGTATGTGTGAAACAGATTGGAGTACTTTGCATATATCCTTATTAAACTTCATCCTGTTTACCTCAGACTATTTCTCCAGTTTGTCCAGATCATTTTAAATTTTGACCCTATCCTCCAAAGCACTTGCAACCACCCAGCTTGGTATCATCTGCAAACTTAATAAGCGTACTCTCTAACCTATCATCTAAATCGTTGATGAAGATATTGAACAGAACCTGTCCCAAAACAGACCCCTGCAGAACCCCACTTGTTATGCCCTTCCAGCATGACTGTGAACCATTAATAACTACTCTCTGAGAACAGTTATCCAGCCAGTTACTCACCCACCTTGTAGTAGCCCCATTTACATTGTAATTGCCTAGTTTATTGATAAGAAGGTCATGAGATACTGTATCAAATGCCTTACTGAAGTCTAGGTATACCACATCCACCGCTTCTCCCTTATCCACAAGACCTGTTATCCTATCAAAGAAAGCTATCAGATTGGTTTGACATGATTTGTTTTTTACATGTTATCACCTTGTTATCTTCCATATGTTTGCAGATGAATTCCCTAATTACTTGCTCCTTTATCTTCCCTGGCACAGAAGTTAAACTGACTGGTCTGTAGTTTCCTGGGTTGTTCTTATTTCCCTTTTTATAGATGGGCACTATATTTGCCCTTTTCCAGTCTTCTGGAATCTCTCCCGACTTCCATTACTTTTCAAATATGATAACTAAAGGCTCAGATACCTCTATCAGCTCCTTGAGTATTCTAGGATGCATTTCATCAGGTCCTGGTGAATTTAAGACATCTAACTTTTCTAAGTAATTTTTAACTTGTTCTTTTTTTAACTTCTAAAACTACCCCATTTCCACTAGCATTCACTATATTAGGCATCCCATCACCCTCAATCTTCTTTGTAAAAACTGAAACAAAGAAGTCATTAAGCACCTCTGCCATTTCCAAGTTTCCTGTTATTGTTTCTGCTTCTTCACTGAGCAAAGGGCCTACCCTGTCCTTGATCGTCCCCTTGCTTCTAATATATTTGTAGAATGTCTTCTTCTTATCTTTTATGTCTCTAGCTAGATTGAGCTTACTTTTTGCCTTTGCCTTTCTAATCTTGCCCCTGCATACTTATGTGGTGATTCTTTGTCTCCTGTATCCAGGACAGCATCACAGTTCCCTAGTACCACAGTGGGAGGGTTGGGAGCAGGGGTGGAGAGCTGCCAGTGTCCGCCCCCCCCCCCCCCCCCGAGCCATCTCCTCCTTCACCAGTGGTGTGTCAGCAGTCTTTTGTGATGGGACAGCTTCCTCAGCCTCAGTGGTCTCCATATGAATACTCTCCAGGAATTCCTCATGGACTTGGATGCTCCTCAGCCTCCTCCTGTAGTTCTCCAACCTGATTCCTGAAAGATTCCATCAGTAGGCACCTTGTACATTGGATGGTTCCCCCAAGCTGGGTTTCTGTAATTGGGAATTGCAAGTCACAGTCCCTGCAAAATCACACTAGGGTCTGGGTAGAAGCATCCATGGTCAGGTGGTCTGACTGGCTACAGGCACAGGCAGAGACAGAAGCAGTGCTGGCAAAGGTGTTGTGGGTCTTCCTAAGCATAGTAGGACTCCCTCTTAAACACCCCTGTCTGCAGTGCCAAATAAAGGGGAATAATCACTTCCCTCAATCTGCTTGCAATGCTCCTCCCAATGCACCCCAATATGCTGCTAGCCTTTTTGGCTATAAGGGCACACCGTTGATTTATATTCAGCTTCTCATCTACTGTAATCCCCAGGTCCTTTTCTGAACAACATCTACTTAGCCAGTCAGTTCCCATCCTGTACAAGTGCATTGGATTCTTTCATCCCAAGTTCAGGACTCTGCCCTTGTCCTTGTTGAACCTTATCAGATTTCTTTTGGTTCAATCCTCCAATTTACCGAGGTCACCCTTCACCTTACTCTCCAGCATATCTACCTCTCCTCTACCCCCAGCTTAGTGTCATCCACAGACTTGCTGAAGGGGGAATCCATCCCCTCTTCCAGATCATTAATGTTCTGGATGTTGAACAAAACTGGCCCCAGGACCGACTCCTGAGGCACTCCGCTTGATACCATCTGCCAACTAGACACTGAGACGTTGATGACAACCCCTTGAGCCTGATGACCTAGCCAGCTTTTTATCCACCTTATACTCTATTTAGGTGGAATGAAGGAAGCTGTCCCTCTGTGTTCCCCATTACCAGCTAACAAAGGCTTCGTGTCACTGGAGGCCTGCCTGGATTTGTGTTCTGCCCCATGCCTCTTTGAAGCCCTTAGTGGCCATGGTCTTAATTACAAATGCCTAAAATCTCAACAGTTTGGTTATCTTAATATTCTACTCTTCCCCAGAGACTTTATTTTAAAAGGACAATGCAAAGGCAAAACCCCGAGACGGGCTGAGCAGGTACAATTCCAATTGAAATGAGTGGGAATGTTAAGTGTTCGGTGCTATGACTGGGAATTTGGCTTTTTGTAACAAATAAACAGCCCTCTCCCGCTCAGTGCAGAAATCAATCACTTCCAGAGAAAAACATGGAAGCTGTTTCATAGAGCACAGCAACAGGACTTCAGGGCAGGAAGTGAGGAGCAGTGCTGCATCCAGCTGAAAGTGCCAGGAGGATATAAGGAGGCAGATTGTAATTACCCAAACAAGATCCAGGATTTCTTTGGTCCAGAAATCCTGCCCACTGCCCCAATCTCTCTGGGGAACAGACTGTGTCCTCCTATATGTGAGAACAGTGCATAGTATCTTGTGGATACTACCAGAATATTAATAATGCTGCCATCCATGTGTGTCTGTGAGGCACCACAGGTGCAAACAGAAAGGCAATTGCAGGCCAGGCAGGACCCATCATCACCCTTGTTTCTTAAAAGCTCCAGGCACTTTGCATTTTGTCTACCACTTGGAATATATATGCTGTCCATAAACTGCTTCTGAAAGAGTTCCTGCACTTTGTACAAATGGCTATTTATGATGGGCTGTCAATATCACTCTACAGAGAGAAGTGTGCTGGGGATTGATGGCACACAGCACCTAATTCATCCGTCACTTTTGCAACCATCTCTAAACAGATTTTAATTGTGGGGCCAGATTTACTCTCGTCATCTGTGCAGCAAACACGTCTCCTCACTGAAACAGAAAGAGACTTGATTCAGGGTGCTCCTTTGCGATGTACGTATTGTATCAATGCCGATAAAATATTTGTTCCCGCAAAATGTAAGCTTGTCTCCAGGATAATATAAAGCTCCCGTGAAAGGCAATGCTACCAGATTTAACACTGTGTAAACTTCTCCATTTAAAATGAAATGAATGGGACCTGAAACAGCCAGGCAATTAAAGGCACAAGGCTACAAATCCTTGCCTCTCCTCTTCTTTATTGGAATGAGCTCAGTGCTGGGGAAAAGTGCTAGATTAACAGTCCTAATGACCCAAAGCCTTTATCCATAGAACAGGGTCAGCACAGACAGGGACACTGCAAGCTTCCCCCCTCTTGCCCCCCCCCCCCCCCGACACCCTCCTCTTTTCTGCCCTTGCCAATGTGCTTCAGTCATGAGGCAGATAGAGATGAGTTCACCCTGGATGACCTATTCAGTTCTTGGCCTCTCCGCTGAGACTGCCAACATGGGAGCCAATTAAAACTAGCAGTGATGGTAGCTTGCAGATATTGATGACTGTGCACAGAGATCCATCAGCCCATTTAAAACAGCCCCCCGAACAGCTTTTAGTCACTCCTGAGCTTAGCTAGACCTGTGTGCTGTGGTGTTTCTCTGCACTACCCCATCCTTTATCCTTACAGAACTGCTATTCTGATTGGACCTGCCATTGCCTACAAGAAATCATTTACTTATTCTGGTCCTCATTGCCCCACATCACAGAATTGCGAGTGAAGTGCTAGTGATGATTTTTATGTTAACACATCTTTGCTGTTTGCATTGAAAACAATGCAGTTTGGGTACCTAAATGCCTTTATAGAGCTGGACTATACAGTTACCTCAACTCTCCAGAACAGTCCTGCACTGTCACAAGACTTGAGACTCAATACCTGGTCCTGACACACCCCTCCCTCTCTCTCTCTCTCTCTCTCCTGTTTCTTTATGACAGTATCCTCAGGCCCTTTTTCCAACGACTCTTTGCAGCTCTGTGTCCCATTTTTAACCCAGTTAGAGCAGTTTTGTTTTACAGTGCCTAGGGCACTTCCTAACAATATATAGCTCAGGTTAAGAGTGCCCAATATGGCCTGACAGCTTGTTTACGCTGGGGAGGTGCAGCTCCAGGACTCCAGGTATCACCACTCAGGTGAAAAATTAATTCTTTGGAATCAATTGCCAGGCACTTACAGGCATCATAGTTATTGTCTGTGAAAGTGGAAAGCTCTAGCAGACCCATTTGGAGCCAAATTTACATATTTTTCCAGAGGCATTATGGGTAGCGTTGGCAAATCTGTTGGGGTTTTCAAAAGTTATCTGGACAGCTGATCTTGCAAAAATGTAAAGTAATAGTTACTGGTAACTAATAGACGCTGTCAGGTTAAAATTCTTATGTTCTCTATGTTACAAATAACACCTCATAATCTTGACAATGAGTGACTTTTCAGAATCGAATTTTATTTTCCTTCTTTCTGCTGTTCGCTTGTTTTTGGCCTTTCTCTCCAGTGGCCAATGAAAGCTGACTGGTCAGTTTCACTTTAGCGTCTAGTCACTTTCACTTTTTGATTTTCATGAACTAACCCTGTGCAGCGCAGCAAGGGAGATTTAGGTTAGACATTACAACAAACTACTAACGGGTAGCTAAGCACTGGAACAAATCATCTAGCCTATGTCTACACTCGCGGCTTCTTGCGCGAGAAATATGCAAATAAGGCTAAGCATGGACTATCGCTGAGCCTCATTTGCATACCTAATGAGCCACCTTTTTTTCAGAAGAGGCTCTTGCGCAAGAAGGAGTGTCTACACTGACCCTTCTTGCGCAAGAAAAACCCTCTTGCGCAATGCCGTTCTTCCTGAAAAGTAATAGGTGTAACAGCATTGCGCAAGAGGGTTTTTCTCGCGCAAGAAGGGGCAGTGTAGATGCTCCTTCTTGCGCAAGAGCCTCTTCTGAAAAAAAATGGTGACTCATTAGGTATGCAAATGAGGTGTGGCAATATTCCATGCTTAGCCTCATTTGCATATTACTCGTGCAAGAAGCCGCGAGTGTAGATATAGCCCTAGAGAGGCCGGGGTATCTCCATTGTTGGATGTTTTAACAAATAGGTTAGATAAAAGATAATCAGGGCTGTCCCTTCGGGTGGGGGTAGGGCCTAGGACAACCCTCCCTCTGCTCAAGGCATGGGGCACAGGGTAACCTCCACATCCCAGGCTCCACCCCCATCCCGCGTCTTCCTGCCCTTGCTCTGCACCCCTTTCCAAAGCCCTCTACCCTGAGTTACATTTCCCAAGAGATTACCTGGGGGGCCTGTCATGGAGTGGCAGCAGGGGTCCATCCCTCCCTCCCCCCCGCACTCACCACAGAGACAGGAGTAAGACCCAGTATCCTGCACCGCTCTGCCGCCATCTCCCAGCCTACTGTGCTCCACTTCATGGCGGTGGCAGAAAACAGGGCACCCTCGCTGTAGCCTGCTCTCCACTGCTCCCTCAAGCCCTGCATTGCTCGGGGGAGGGGAGTGAGCCAGGGCCTGGGCCAGAGCTGGGTCGCTCCACTTGCTGCCGCCACCGTGAAATGGAGCACAGAGGGCTGGGACGGCAGCAAAGCGGCGCAGTCGCTGTGGCGCTCCTTTTCCTGCAGCTCCCACTGCCACCATGAGTGACAGGGTGACTGTGCTCACCAACCACCCCAAGTAATCCCCCAGGGTGCCCTGCCCCCCAGGTCCTGCCCAGAGCAGAGTTGGGATGGCTGCCACAGGGCTCCCCACAGCGCAGCTGCCCCAAACCATCCTATGGACAGGACAGCTCTATCGCTAATACTTAATTCTGTCTCAGTCCTGGGGACTGCACTAGATGGCCTCTCGAGGTCCCTTCCAGTCCTCCATTTCTGTGAAATGTTTGGGGAATGATCATTTATTTTAGGAGAACTGGCTCTCTTGGAATTTTTACAAACAAATCAATAGGGGCATTTGTATTGGTCTTGGGCTTTTTGTTTCTTGGGTTGGGAAGCTTATTTTTTTTACAGAAACCTAACTTTGGGGTCAAATGTGAGCTGATCGTACCTTTTAAATGACAGCCCCAAGGTAGTGCCTGGGTAAATCTGAAACATTTCTCAAAGGCCTCCTGTGTCTATAAAAGGGAGAACAGATATTGACACTCGCTCATCTTTATTTCTGGACAATAGCAGGGCTGACTTGTTGAAACAGTTTGACATGACTCTTGAGCCACTGGGCCAGGAAGGAGTTCTGCACAGTGTGAAGCAGAGAGATCTGTCAGAAAAAACAGAACAGATGATCTTTCAATGTCAGTGTGGCTAAGGTGGTTACAAAGGCAAGCGTGGGATTCCTGAGTGATAGCGTACAGCCCAGGAATTACTTCTACCCCCTTGGTTTACCTCTTAGCAGCCTGGCAGTGCCTTACTCGCTCTTTCCATTAATGGAGAATATAGACAACAAGAGTGTGGACATAAAGAAGAGAAGGAAGGCCAGCAATACAGGCTGTCGTCTGGCAGTTAAATTCACCATCAAAACATCCTAATGTATTCTGGAGGCATTTTAAGTGCATTGCATTAAGCACAACTGGTCATATAAAAGCTGAACAGAAATACGGTTTTGATTCCCCCGTCTGTGTTTTATTGCTCTGTTCTGAGAACTATAAAGCACACGGACATTTGCATGCAAGATGGGGCATTCGGACACAGTGCCACTCAACCAGTAACATTCTAGCCTCCAGACAGGAATGAGTGTAGTGTAGTACGTAAGGGTATGTCTACACTACCCCCCTAGTTCGAATCTAGTCATACGGAGTTGCAAATGAAGCCCGGGATTTGAATTTCCTGGGCTTCATTTGCATAAAGCCGGCCAGCTTCCTAATCCGAACTAGCTAGTCCGTGCCACGTGTAGCCGCGCGGCACGGGGTCCAACCTAGCCGGCATTTAAAAATGGCGCCGACCAGCTTTATGCAAATGAAGCCCGGTAAATTCAAATTCCGGGCTTCATTTGCAACTCCGTATGACTACATTACCCCCCCCCTAGTTCAAATTAGGGGGGTAGTGTAGACATACCCTAAGAGAGGTGCTGGGTTTTGAGATACTGAACTTTGGACCTGTCTCCCCATCTTGGTGTGGCCGGGGAGATGGATGCTGGGGACTGAGTTGCGTGCGCAGCGGAATGGTAAGACGTGGCAATACTGGGATGCATATTAAGCTTCAGAGAGTGCGCTAGAGCAGTGTTTCTTAACGTTTTTTCATAAAGTACCCCTTTTAAAATATTATCAATATCTCCAGTACTTACAGTTTTCAGACACACTAAAATTTTCTACCTTTGCAACACATTTGTTTAAACAACCGAATCATAGCTGAGCGGGCAATGACATTTTTGGGTGAAAAAAATACAAAAATAATAAAGCGCTGTAAAACTTAAAACAAAAATGCAGTTTTCTCCAAATTTCAGTTGTGTTGACGTACCCCCCCAGATTTCTCTTGAGTACCCCTTAGGGTACTCGTACCACTGGTTGAGAAACACTGCTCTAGTGGGACAGACTTTTCTGCCCCTGCCTTCCAAGCATGACTCTTTCTGCCTTCTCCCCGTCAATGTGTCTCTGTCCCTTCCCTGCTCCATAAATCCTTTTGCTATTCTATTCTTCTGAGCCAGATCATCCTGGCCTCCACTGCTCTGGCTTAGCCCCAGTCTCTTTGGTCACCAAGTCTTATCCTCTCCCATCCGCATTCCCCATCTCAGATTTCTTGCCCAGCCAGTCTCATTTCCTCTCACCCCAGCTCCCTGACTCTCATCTCTTTGCCCAGCTAGTCCCAGTTCACATCCCTAATTTTTCATCTGCTGCGTCTGTCTCCCCTATCTCGGTGCACAGGTGCCTCCCTGCCAATATTCTCTCTCTCAGTCCCAAACTCCCCACCGTAGGTTCTTTGTCTAATTTCAATGTCCTCATCTTTCCCCCATCCCATCCCAGCTAATTGTACCTGGCTCTTAGATCAGACAGTTCCAGTTCTCATCAGAGCCATCTTCATTCCTCCCTTCTCCCTAATGTGTCTCCGTTCCAGTTCCCTTTAAATAAATCAGGCTGAGATAGACACTTGATATGAAAAATGTCAGCCAAAATATTTAAAATTTGGCCAAGTTATAAACTACTGAACACAGGGGCTTGTAAATGGGACATGTCAGGCAACCTTACTAATCAGTAGTTTTACCAATCCTGCCTATAATAAAAAATAATAAAGCTGAGGCACTGGCAGGGATTGATGCGTCAAAGGAAGAGATGCTGAAACAAAGTGATTAACTAAGTAGCAATATATCACCAGGGCCAAGAGCTCTGAAGGAGCTTAAGAATCAAGCAGCTGAGCTTCTAACAAAAACATACAATAAAATCAGCTTCTGAACTTGAGGACTGAAGGGTAGCAAATTCTGAACTTAATTTTCAAAAAGCATTAGGACTGATCCTGGGAATTACCAATCAGGCCTTAGTCAGGTACCTGGTAAACTTGTAATGCTAATTTACAACACAATTACATAGCTCATGATCAGGATACAATAGGGATTAACCAGCATAGCTTTTGCAACAGGAAATCATGTCTAGCCAAGCAATTAGAATCCTTTGAACTTCCAGTAAAATGGTAGTGGAAGTAGTTGATGTAATTTATTTGGGCTTCTGAAAAGACTTTCATACAATCACAGAAATATAGGATTAGAAGGGATCTCGATAAGGCATTCTTAACCTTTTTTTATAAAGTACCCCTTTTAAAAATATTATAAATATCCCCAGTACTTACAATTTTCAGACACACACACAAATGTTCTACCTTTGCAACACATTTGTTTAAACAACCGAATCATAGCTGAGCGGGCAATGACATTTTTGGGTGTAAAAAATACAAAAATAATAAAGCGCTGTAAAACTTAAAACAAAAATGCAGTTTTCTCCAAATTTTAGTTGTGTTGACGTACCCCTCAGATTTCTCTTGAGTACCCCTTAGGGTACTCGTACCACTGGTTGAGAAACACTGCTCTAGTGGGACAGACTTTTCTGCCCCTGCCTTCCAAGCATGACTCTTTCTGCCTTCTCTCTGTCCAGTCCCTTGCACTGAGACAGGACTTTATATTATCTAGACCAGGGCTACTCAACACCCAGCCCGTTTGTTTGCGGCCCACCAGGCAGTTTGGATTTATGCAGGGCTCAACACATGGTCCACAGGTGGGATCCTTTGGACATGGCCTCCACTGGGAACACGCTCCACAATGGCAAGGCCTCTTCCAAGTGGGGTGAGCAATGAAAGACACAAGCGGACAGGCTGGCTGGAACAGACGGGTACAGGGTGTCGGCATTTCTAGCCCCCAGGGAGGAGGTTCCAGGGGCATTGTGGGAAGTGCTTTGTATTCATGTCCATCCATCAGTGTAAAAGAAGCAATTTGCATATATCTGCATATATATTTGCATGTACATGCAACCACACTTAAGTTGCAGCCCTTGGCATGTGCTGTGAGTATCATTGTGACTCCTGAGGCTTCCAAAGTTGAGTAGCCCTGATCTAGACCATCCCTGACAGATATTTGTCTAACCTGTTCTTAAAAACCTCCAATGACAGATTCCACAGCCTCCTTTGTCACTTTTTCTAAAACTTAATTACCCTGACAGTCAGGATATTCCTAATGCTAAACCTAAATTTGTCTAGCTGCAATTTAAGCCTATTTCTTCTTGTCCTGTCCTCAGTGGTCAAGGGGCATAATTTATCCCCTTCCACTTTATAACAACTTTTTACTTTATTTGAAGAAGGTTATCAGCCTCCCTCCTCCCCATTTTTCTCTTTTCCAGACTAAACACACCCGGTTTTTTCAATCTTTTCTTGTGGGTCCTGTTTTCAAAACCTTTCATCGCTTCTGTTGTTCTCCTCTAGACTTCCTCAAAATTATCTACATCTTCTCCCTAGTGTGGTGCCCAGATTGGACACAATACTCCAGCTGAGGCTCCATCATTGTTGAGCAGAGTATAATTATTTCTCATATCTTCCTTGTGACACTCCTGACAATAAATCCCAGATTGATGTTCGCTTCTCTTGCAGCAATATTATATTGTTGGCTCATATTAATTTGGTAGGCACTATGACCCCCTGTACTGCACTGCTCCTTCCTAGACAGTCATTTCCCATTTTATATTTGCCTAATTGTTATTCCTTTCTATGTGCGGTCCTTTGCAGTTCTCCTTATTACATTTTATCCTATTATTTCAGACCATTTCTCCAGTTTGTCCAGATTATTTTGAATTCTAATCCTGTCCTCCAAAATTCTTGCCACCCCTTCCATCTTGTTATAATCTGAAAACTGTATAAGCTTACTCACTATGCCATTATCCAAATCATGTACGAAGACATTGAATAGGACCAGATCCGGGATAGATCTCCGTGGAGCCCGCTCAATATGCCCTATGCTTGAATCATAGAATCATAGGGTATGTCTAGACTACATGGGTCCGTCGACGGAGCCATGTAGATGAGTTTACTAGACGTAGGAAAGTGAAGCGGCGATTTAAATAATTGCTGCTTCATTTACATCAAAATGGCCACTGCGCTATGCCAATCAGCTGTTTGGTGGCACAGCAGGGCAGTCTGGACACTCCGCGGTCAACAAGGGAAGCCTCTGTTGACCGCTCCGATAAACCTAATTTCACGAGGCATAACGGAGCAACCAACAAAGGCTTCCCTTGTCGACCGCAGAGCATCCAGTCTGCCCCACTGTGCTGCCAAACAGCTGATCAGCACAGCGCGGTGGCCATTTTGATGTAAATGAAGCAGTGATTATTTAAATCACCACTTCATTTTCCTACGTCTAGTAAACTCATCTACATGGTTCCCTTGATGGAGCCATGTAGCATAGACATACCCATAGAGCTGGAAGAGACCTCAGGAGATCATCGAGTCCAGCCCCCTGCCCAAAGCAGGACCAAGCCTGCTTCTTTTATGGTGTGAATCCAGAGACTATCGTGCCTGCAGCATGGGAAAATTTCCTGGGGATGAGAGTTGGATGCAAAGGGAATGATGCAGAGGAAACTGATGTTGACCCCAGGAACTAGAAAAGTCTCCAGTGGTTCTACCAAGATCTCCTGGAAGTCACACTATCAAAAATCTTACAGAAGTTGAGAGATATCACAACCACTGCTACCCCATCTATCCGCCAGCGTTGTTGCTCTGTTACAGAAGGATATTAGGTTGTCTTGATGCAATTGTTCTTGACAAATCCATGCTGCCTGCTATTTATTATCTTACTAGAAGACATACCGGACATTGCTCGGGTCCTTCAGGGCAGGGGGCAGGTAGTAGGGTGTGCAGAAGTCAGGACAGGGGGTTGGGAGTTGTGGAGGGCTCAGGGCAGGGGGTGGAGGGCTCAGGACAGGGGGATGGAAGATGTGGGAGGCTCAGGACAGAGGGGTGTAGGATTCAGGGTAGGGGGCTCAGGGCAAAGGGCTGGGGCTGCCTGCGGTGGTGAGGACAGCACTGCAGATGCTGCTCCTCCCTGGTTTCTCCTGGAGGAGCTGCAGTGGCAGCTGGATCTACATGGGGCCCAGCCCCAATGGGGCTCCTCTGGGGGCATGCAGCTTGGGGGGAGGGGCACGGCTGCGCAGCTCAGCTCTGGCCCCCAGCAGCGCTCCTCAAGGGCAGCAGGGCTGCTGGCTGGTGGAGCTCCACCCATCCACTCCCATCTGGTGCTGCATCCAAGGGCTGGGAGGAGGGGTTTGGGGGAGGGCAGTCACTTACCTGGGCCCTCCAGCAACATGCAGAGTCCTGGCCCCAGCTGGCCACTCTCTTCCCAATGCAGCCACCCCTGTAGTCACTTTGCAGTACAGCTGTCTCCTGCACTCACTGTCTACTGTGGTCACTTTGCAGTACAACTGTTCCTGTTAGCAGCCCACTCCCCCTTTCCAGGTTATGGAACACAATTCCTTTTCAGGCACATTCCATTTTCCTGGCACAACGAACGCTTGACCTTGCTTTAAATTAGAGGAGGAAGCTGTGTACCGCATTTGGTGGTCCTATCTCTTACGGTTTAGGACGAGATCTTGAACAGACAGACTCATAGATACATGGACAGATGGACTCATGGGCAGACAGACAGATGCACAAATTCTCTAAAATATCATAGAATCATAGAACACTAGAACTGGAAGGAACCTCGAGAGATCATCGAGTCCAGTCCTCTGCCCTCATGGCAGGACCCAGTACCATCTAGATCATCCCTAACAGGTGTCTATCTAACTTGCTCTTATATAGAGAGATTTTCTTCTAGGTGCTTACAGATTGTTTGTTTGTTTGATTATTATTTGCTCTGTTATCTTTCCTGGTACCAATGTTAAGCTGTCTGGTGTATAAATCCCTACATTGTTCTTATTCATCTTTTTATAGATAGGCATTATATTTGTCATTTTCCAGTCCTCAGGTATCTCTCTCAGCCTCCATGAATTTTCAGAGAGAATCCGTAATGGCTCAGACATCTCTTCAGCCAGTTCTAGGCTGAATTTCATCAGACCATCCCAACTTGAAAACATCTAACTTATCTGAGCAACTCTGAACTTGTCCTTTTCCTCTTAACGTGTCCTTTTCCTATTTTGGCTACAGAGCTTACTCTATTTACACTGATGTTCACTATGTTAGCTGTCCAGTCTCTAACTTATTTGGTGAAAACTAACAAAACCAGCACTTAACATTTTAGCTATTGCTGTATTTTCTGTTATTGTCTTTCTCTCCTCACTGAATTATGGGCCTACCTTGTTCTTGGACGTTCTCTTGTTTCTTGTGTATTTGTAAAATGTTTTAGGTTTTTTTTTTTTACCTGTTGTGTTCCTAACTTGTTTAATTCAATTTTTTGCCTGGGTCTTTCTAATTTTGTCCCTACATGCCTGTGTGTATGGTTTTTTTATATTCATCCTTTGTAATTTGACCTAGTTTCCTCTTTTTTCCACTTTGGCAAAGCATCTCACAAACAAGTATTTATACAACTAAGTAGCCATAGTGTGAGAGACCAAGTACTGTCACGAATCAAATACTGGCTAAGACAAAGAAAAAAAGAATAGAAAAAATGGTCTTGTTTTCATCCTGGAAAAAGACCATCAGGGAAGTACAACAAGGATTTGTACTAGAATTTATGGTTAATACATTTATTAGTGATCAAGGAAAAAGAGTGAACAATAAGGTGGCAAAAATTACAGATGACACAAATTTATTTAGGCTAATCAAGGCCAGATGAGATTCTGAACTCTGGCGTGTGCTCTGAGCAGCTCTAACTTACACAGGAGCCACAGTGTTCCCTGTACGTTGAGTGCTTGGTCGCAGGAGAGAGTCAAATGCCACACAGCTGATTAGTAAAGCACACAGAGCATCCCACAGTTAGTAGCATGTGCTTCTCTTGGTGGTGCACATCTTCACATGCTTTGGTGCACATAACAAAACTTATTCCACATGTGGATGGGGAGAAAAATAGAGGGAACCTTGGACCATGCTGGCTTCCAGAGCTAGGCAGACACCAGAGGGTGCAAACATACTGTAAAGCTATCTCGCCCCTGTCTCCTTCTGGTCTGTACCTGTTGTGCTGCATCTCTGAGGCTTTAGTGAGTAAAGATAACAGCTGGATTCCAATATATATTTTCTCTCCCATTAGAGATCCTGGTTCCTCCCAGGTGTAAGAGCACTCAAGTCAATGGAGTTACATAAGAGATTACTTTGGTCTAATATTTATGGCAAAGTCCCTCAAGTCTCAATGCAACCCTTATACAGCACCTTCCAGACTGATGTGTTAAAAGGAGAGTTGTCTATGCACTTCAGAATACACCCTTCCCAGCAAACTCTTCTCTTTGAAACATTCAAGCTCCAACTACTAGTCACCTCTATGCTTGCCCTGTTAGTGCACTAGCGCAGGCTGCAGGAGACTCAGGTTCTACTCCCAGCTCTGGCCTGTAGTGGACAAATCACTTCACCTCCTGGTGATTTAGTTTCCTCATCTGTAAACCGGGGATCATGATACCGACCTAACTGATAAAGAGCTTTGAAATCTACTGTTGAAAAGATCAAGGGATTACTAGGCTGGGTCTTTTGCATGAAAGCTCTCCGGCCTCTGATCTGCTCATTTCCATATAGTACAACACCAGGTATATCTACTGAGGAACATAAATTGATATTTTTAACTCAGTGGTCACCTCGATTCAGGTCCCTTGTTCCTATACATTTATGACAGTGGTTGTTTAACTTCTCTATGGGGAAAGGAAAATTCAGAGAGACTCCGACCAAGCTGCCCAGGAGGCTAATAACTCTTTTGGAACACCCACACTAGCACTGCCGGGGACGGGGCATCTCCTTCCCCAGCAGATGGTGTCGAGGGGGTGAAGCTGGGCATGTATGCATACATCACAGCTTCCAGTCTGTCAAACTTATCCCCAGGTTGAACTGCGCCACAAACCGATAATTGATGGTGGGATTTGCATCCAGCAAGGCTCCGAGTGCAGGGGATGACAAATACTCCCTGCCCGCCCATGAATATTTCATTGCAGAGAGCAGCGAGCAGACAATTAGAGGCCGTTTCCCTAAACCCTCAAAGTATTTGGTTTCCTATGGTGGGATTATCCTCCTGTTAAAAGGGAGGAGAGCACCGCCCAGCTTCCCAGGGAAGTGTCCTGCTGCACACACCCCTAGAGCAGTGTGTGGAAGAAGAGAAAAAAGAGGCAACATCAAGAATGAACAGCACTGGTCCCAAGGGCAGCAGGACCTGAGGTAAAATGTGCCCCAAAACTAACTGCCAATGTGATTTTACAAATGGTCACAGTCAACTGAGAGGCTGGGTCATGATAAACATCTCCTGACTGCTGCCAGGTAAAGGCCCAGGGTTCAGTCCCTGTCCTGCCCAATTGCAGCATGAAAATATCTCAGCCAGTCCCCCCCATATGTCCTGGGTTCATAGAACAGAGGCTGCTGCCAAAACCACCCGGATGAGTTTCCACATTGAGGAGCTGCCACCTATCTTCTCCTCCATGTCCTACTCCTCCCCACCCATACACATTGTCCCCGGAAGGTTACTGTACAGCAGGTCTTGGGGGCTGTGTTTTCTCAAAATCCCTTATGGTGCATTGTGGAGCCAAATCCATCTCACTACCCCTCTCCTGATGACTTGGATGGCTCCTTTCTTGGCCATATAGGTGGCCATCTGTGTTCTCCCCAGACTGGGGCCACTCAGCCCTCAGTTGTATGCCACATTGCCATGGTTCACAGTCATGCTGCAAGGGCATAACAAGTAGGGGTCTGTTTTGGAACCGGTTCTGTTCAATATCTTCATCAACGAATTAGATGATGGCATAGAGAATACGCTTATTAAGTTTGCAGATGATACCAAGCTGGGAGGATTGCAAGTGCTTTGGAGGATAGGGTCCTAATTCAAAATGATCTGAACAAACTGGAGAAATGGTCAGAGATAATTAGGATGAAGTTTAATATGGATATATGCAGAGTACTACACTTGGGAAGGAACAATCCGTTTCACACATACAGAATGGGAAGCAACTGTCTAGGAAGGAGTACAGCAGAAAGGAATCTAGGGGTCATAGTGGACCACAAGTTAAGTATGAGTCAACAGTGTGACACTTGCAAAAAAAGCAAACAGGAGTCTGGGATGCATTAACAGGAATGTTGTGAGCAAGACACAAGAATTCTTTTTTCCACTCTATTCTGCACTGATTAGGCCTCAGTTGGACTATTTTTTCCAGTTCTGGGCACCACGTTTCAAGAAAAATGTGAAGAAATTGGAGAAGGTCCAGAGAAGAGCAACAGGAATGATTAAAGGTCTAGAGAACATGACCTATGAGGAAAGACTGAAAGAAGTGTGCTTGTTTAGTTTGGAAAGGAGAAGACTAAGAGTAGATGTGATAGCGGTTTTCAGGTATCTAAAAGGGTGTCACAGGGAGGAGAGAGAAAAATTGTTCCTCCTGGCCTCTAAGAGTAGGACAAGAAGCAATGGGCTTAAATTGCAGCAAGGGAGGTTTAGGTTGGACATTAGGAAAAACTTCCTGCCTCTCAGGGTGGTTAAACACTGGAATAAATTGTCTAGGGAGGTTGTAGAATCTCCATCTCTGGAGATATTTAAAGGCAGATTAGAAAGACACCTCTTAGGGATGGTCAAGATGGTGGTTGGTCCTGCTGTAAGGGAAGGGGCCTGGACTTGATGACCTCTCAAGGTCTCTTCAAGGTCTAGTGTTCTATGATTCTATGAAAGTGCTGCCCTTCCATGTTCCACTTCCACCCTTTTAAAACTGAAGCTATGGACACAAGAATCCCTGCCTGCCCCACGCTTCCTTCTGTTCCCTCGAAGATTTTCCATCGCAGAGCAGAGTGAGTTTTGTCTTGTGCTCCAGTATTAACATACTGCATTTGTTTAGATGGTGACACCGTGGCACCCACCAGTTAATAACAAAATTATATATGTAAATTGTAATGTAAGAAAAAAATACTAAAACAAGGGATAATTAACAAGATGCATGACTCTGTACCCACCCACCCTGAAAACCACCCAGCTTGGAACCCCAGTCTCACTCCACCCAGCCTTGCTTCCACCGGCTCCCCAAACCCTATCCCCCCATCCTGTGTACCCTTTACCACTAAACCTGCATGGTGCCCCTTTCACCCTAACTTCTGCACAGTGCCCCCTTCATCCCAACCCCAACACTTTCCTTCCAGCTGTATCCCCAACCCCCTAATGCATATTTTCTGGCTTCTAAGTGCTTAATGCAACTGGAGCAGGTAACATTTTCAAAATCTGAATTTCAAAAAACAGGGTGAAAATTGAAAATCCATGAAATCTCATCTTCTTAGCCAAAATGTATCTACAATTTTAATATTCTCTTAAACTAGTCTTTGGAAAATTGACGACTGGTAAAGTGAGCATCAATATGTTGGTCAAAAGTACATAGACCAAGTAAAAATGTGAGCACCGGAAACAAATCTTTACTTTCATCAAAAATAAAATAGAGTGAACGTGTGAGGTAGCGAATAGCAGATTTTTTAGCCCTCTAAGTGTATTTCCCCTTTCAGAAAGCTAAAGGAAAATATTTATATTTAACACAGATCATCAGGGAGAGATTTCAGATCCATTTTAGACAAGCATTCAGAAAGCATGTCATGATACAAAATGAATAAAACTATTTCCTGCCTACAAGTCCCAAGCTCTAACCAAGAGATGAAACTGCCTCAAAATTAATTTACCTTTCTGCAACTCCCGACCAGAAATCCATACACACACTGAACTCGTTTCTATGTTCCCTATGTGACACTGCTCCTGACCTTTTATTTGACCACTGGGCAGGAAACTTAAGTTCATCACTTGACTGTTTGCAGCGAATCATTGGTTAGGATATTTCTACACACAATACAGACAATACTTCCCGCACAGGAGTCGTGGGCAATGCATTGTGGGCTAGGCTTGAAGGAAAGTCACTCTACAGGTCTCTGATATATGAAGATTTATTGGAGCATAAGCTTTTGTGGGCAAAGACCTACTTCATCAGCTGCTCTCGAAAGCTTATGCTCCAATAAATCTGTTAGTCTATAAGGTACCACGGGACTCCCCATCACTTTTGCAGTCCCCTCTGATACTTGAAAGTCATTTTCATGTAAGTCTGTGTGAAGGAAAGTCACTCTACAGGTCTCTGATATATGAGGGAGCCTGGCTGTGCCCCACAAAAACACCCTCAAAGTGGGGTAGCAACCTGTCCCCACGCCGCACAGCCAGCCAGCCGTGACGTTCAGCCTGCCAGAGCTGGAACCGGGGGAACAGCCTCACTGTGCCCGGCTCCAGCTGGAGCAAGCGGGGCAGCCACCTGCCACCATGTCACCTGGCCAGCCAGCCACAGCATTCTGTCCGCTGAGGCTGCCCCAGCAGAGACAGCCACATCGCACCCCAGCTCCAGCCAGAGCAAAGGGGGACAACCACCCGCCACCTTGCAGCCTGGCCAGCCAGCCATGGTGTTCCGCCTACCGCCACATGGCCCGGACAGAACCCACCAGGCTGTCACCACAACCTTCTGTTTCAGCAGGAGATTGAGTGGTGGTGAGTGCTGCTGCACAGCTCTGAAGATGAACTGGGCAGTCTTAAAATTTGTTTTGTGCAGCCACAGAGGTACACAGCTCAGAGGGAACCCTGTGTCTGTCCTCCTGTGTGTCGATAGCAGAGGGGAGGGAGATTATCCCCTCGCTGGCTGTTTATAAAAGTGAACTGACACTGGAGCAGGGAGAATAGCATCCATCCATAAGGAAAGCCGGCTTGGCTCAGAACCACCTACTGCCCTATGTCATGGGTCCCTGTTACACATGTGTGACTGAATCCCCATGTGCTCTAAGCCTAGGGAGTCTGAACAAAGTCTAGATCGTGACCCTGCTTTGAAGGCCCTAGACATGCTCTCAGGGGGTATGTCTACACTAGAAAGTTAGTTCGAACTAACGGACGTTAGTTCGAACTAACTTTCCTATGCGCTACACTAGCGCTCCGTTAGTTCGAACTTAATTCGAACTAACGGAGCGCTTAGTTCGAACTAGGTAAACCTCATTTTACGAGGACTAACGCCTAGTTCGAACTAGCTAGTTCGAACTAAGGGCTGTGTAGCCCTTTAGTTCGAACTAGTGGGAGGCTAAGGCTTCCCAGGTTTCCCTGGTGGCCACTCTGGCCAACACCAGGGAAACTCTATTGCCCCCCTCCCGGCCCCGGAGCCCTTAAAGGGCCACGGGCTGGCTACTCACTTTGTGCCAGTTGCAAGGCTGCCAGCACCCGTGCCTGCACAGCCTGCACCTGCCACAGGATGAGCCAGCCATCCGAGGGCTCCCAGCCCTCCACTGCTCCCCACGACCAGCCTGGCGGCTCCCGGGAGCCTGCCCGGGGGCGCAAAAGGCGGGCGCCCGCCTGGTCAAGTGCGGAGATCGTGGACCTCATCGAGGTTTGGGGGGAAGCCTCAAATGTCCACGATCTCCGCACTAGCCACCGGAACGCGGCCGTCTATGGACGCATGGCTGCCAGCCTGGCCGCCAGGGGCCACCAGCGCAGCCGGGAGCAGGTGCGCTGCAAGATTAAAGACTTGCGGCAGTCCTACTCCCGGGCCTGCCTGCCAGGGGCTGACCCGGAGGCCTGCCCCCACTTCCATGCCCTGGACCGCATCCTGGGGCCTCATGCCGTCCCTGCCCCCCGGGACGTGATTGACCCCGGGGCAGAGGGACCGCTCCTGGACACCGAGGAGGAGGAAGAGGGCTCTGAGAGCCAGGAGCCTGCCGCCAGCCTTCCCAGGACCCGGGACCCCCGAGGCACCCCACAGAGCCGCTCGCCTGCATCATCAGAGGCCGGGGAGGCATCCACCTGTGAGTACCCTCGTGTTCCCCTTATGTGTACGGGGGGCTGGGGCGAGAGGGAGCCCCGGGACCGTGCGCCTGGGCCTTGCCCACTACGGAGCAGCAGCTGGGGATCCTGCAGGGGCCCTGGCCTTGCAGAGGGGAGCTGGGTTTCACACACCTGGGCCCCTGGGGTAATTGACCGCTGGTCTTCTTGCACCACAGCTGCAGCACCGGGGACTGCAGGGCGCACCACACCGCCTGCAGCAGCCGCCCGCGCCCGGGCAAGCAGGACAGCCAGGAACCAGGAGGACTACCAGAGGCGGCATCTCCGGTTCCTGGACCGACAGCTCCGTCTCCAGGACCACTGGGTCCAGGAGGACCTCAGGCTGCGCCAGAGGAGTCTGGAGGCCCTGGAGGAGCAGGGCCGTGCCCTGCGAGGCCACCTCCAGAGCCTGCTAGACCGCTTTCCATTTCCTCCTCCCCCTGCTCCCCCTCTTGCTCCCCCTCTTGCTCCCCCTGCTCCCCCTGCTCCTCCTGCTCCTCCTGCTTCCGCTCCTGCTTCCGCTCCTGCTTCCTCCACACCCCCTGTCCTCTCTGCCCCCCCCTCCACAACCATTCCCCACCGACGCCCCCGGACCCGCAGTGTGGCGAGACGGGAGAGGCACCCAGACTCCCACCCCTGAGCTTTCCTTTCCCTTCCTCCCTTCCCTCCCCTCCCCTTCCAGCTCCCTCGTCCCAGGTTTCCCCCTCCCTTCTCCCACCTTCATTCCTCCCTCCCCCACCCCAGTTCTCTGAAATAAACAGACGTTTTTGTTTGAAAAACAGGTGTCTTTATTGTACAGTAGATAGGGAGGGGAAAGGGGAAGGGGGGGGGTAGGGTGGAAGAAGGCCCCGGTGGGGCATGCAGGGAGAGGTCAGTCCTCCTCCTCCTCCACCTGGAAGCTCTCCCGCAGGGCTTCCCGGATCCGGATGGCCCCCCGCTGGGCTTCCCGGACGGCGGCGGTGCGGGGCTGACCGTAGTGTCCAGCCATGCGGTCAGCCTCAGCCATCCAGGCTGGCAAGAAAGCCTCCCCCTTCCGCTCACACAAATTGTGGAGCACACAACATGCCGCCACCACGGGAGGGATGTTGTGCTCGGCCAGGTCCAGACGGGTGAGGAGGCATCGAAAGCGGGCTTTCAGTCGCCCGAAGGCCCCCTCCACCATGATGCGGGCCCTGCTCAGCCTGTTATTGAAGGCCTGGCGGGAGGGATTGAGGTGTCCCGTGTAGGGCTTCATGAGCCAGGGCTGCAGTGGGTAGGCGGCATCCCCCACCAGGCAGACGGGCATGTCCACGTCCCCGACCCTGATGTGGCGGTCGGGGAAGAAGGTCCCGTCCTGCAGCCGCTGGCACACGGAGGAGTTCCGGTACACCCGGGCGTCGTGTGCTTTGCCGGACCAGCCCACATTTATGTCCGTCAACTGTCCCCGGTGGTCACACACGGCCTGCAGGATGACGGAGAAGTACCCCTTGCGGTTCACGTACCGGGACGCCTGGTGTTCCGGGGCACGGATGGGGATGTGCGTCCCGTCGATGGCCCCCCCGCAGTTGGGGAAGCCGAGGGCGCCGAATCCCCGGATGACGGCATCCGGGTTGGCGAGGCGGACCACCCTGCGGAGCAGCACCCGGTTGATGGCCTTGACCACCTGCGGAGAGAGACACAGCAAAGCGTCAATCAGTGGGGCGCCCGGGTGGCTGGGAGCGTGCGTGCCCTGGCAGTGCCCCGCGCCCCACTCCCGGAAGCAACCCCCCTGGCGGCGTGTAGTACGGCCGGGACAGCCCGACCCCTCCGGTGCGGGGCGCTTTCGCCTCCTCCCGCCCCCCCCTTTGTCCCTGGGGCGGCCCATCCCCTCCTCGCAGCCCCCCTCCCCCCCGGCTCGGTGGCCGACGAGCGCCGTACCTGCATGAGCACTGCTCCGACAGTGGATCTCCCCACGCCGAACTGGTTCCCGACGGATCGGTAGCTGTCCGGCGTGGAGAGCTTCCAGAGGGCGATGGCCACCCGCTTCTGGAGGGGGATGGCGGGCCTCATGCGAGTGTCCCTTCTTTGCAGGGCAGGGGCGAGCCACTCGCAGAGCTCCAGGAAGGTGTCCCTCCTCATCCTAAAGTTCTGGGTCCACTGTCGGTCGTCCCAGTGCTCCAGGACGATGCGGTCCCACCAGTTGCTGCTGGTGTCCAGACGCCAGATGCGGCGGGGCACGCCGGTGCCGGGGCGCCGCCGTGGCTCCTCCACGGCCCCCAGGGCGGCCAGGCGGAGAGGCAGGGGGCTGACGTTCCCCAGGTGGTGCCAGGCAGCCTCGAGCCATTGCTGGCAGGCTTGCAGCAGCAAGTCCAGAACGTGCACCAGAAGGTGCAGGGCGAGCCGTGGCTCCATGTTGCCACCTGCGGCGGTCCCCCCCGAAGGGAAGCACCGACACAGACGGGCACAGAGACCGACGCTTTGCTGTCCCTCGGCGAGGTTGGCAAGCAAGCAGGAAAAGCTGAGAACCGGCTGTCCAGGGGGGGTCCCTTTAAGCACGAGCCTCAGATAGCCTCAGACAGCAGCCACACAAAGCAACTGCTGACCTGATGCCCTGCCAGAACCGGTTTCAGCTGCCCTTAAATGCCCCCCTGCGTCCAATCAGTGTGGACGCGCTAGTTCGAACTAGCAAAACGCTAGTTCGAACTAGTTTTTAGTTCTAGATGCGCTAGTTCGAACTAGCTTAGTTCGAATTAACTAATTCGAACTAAGTTAGTTCGAACTAGCGCTGTAGTGTAGACATACCCAGGGTGCAGATTCTCAGAGTAGTACACTTTCCTGAGAGTCGAGAGCCATGGTCCCACTGTCCAGCCCATGGGACCAATGCTGACCCCGAAGATTCTCCTAAAGCTTAAACACATCCTTTGCCACAACTCCAACTTCATGGGCTCTCTTGGGTGACAGAGTAACTCTTCAAGGGTACTCGACAAGTGTAACACACACTATAGACCGTCAGATCCCTTATGCCTCCTTCAAGGAAGTTTACAGAATCTGTCGAAAAAGGCTTTCTTTCTCAACAGGTCCCCCTCTAGACTGCCACTTTTTGCCAACAAAGTGCTGAGTCGGCAAAAATGGTGGCCATTTTTATGCAAATTAAGCACGGGATATTTAAATCCCCACTTCATTTGCAATGTCAACCTGCCTAATCTGCATCCCTCTGCTGACAGAGGGATGCAGTCTAGACTTACCTACAGAGATGAACATAATTAGTTGGCAGAAAGTCAACATGGTTTCTCTAAAGGGAAATCATGTCTTAGTAATCTACTAGGCTATGTCTATACTGGTAGCTTCTTGCGCAAGAACAGCCTGCTGTCTACACTGCTGTCTACAATGCACGAGCATTCTTGCACAAGTAAATTTACAGTATAGTATTGTAAAACAGAGCTTCTTCCGGAAGAATTATTCCTCTCCCCACGAGGAATAAGCTCTCTTTCACAAGAGCTCTTCCACAAGAGGGCAGTATAGACAGGCAACATGAATTTCTTGCACAAGAAGCCCCTATGGTTAAAATGGCATCAGAGCTCTCTTGTGCAAGAGAGCGTGCACACTGCCATAGACGCTCTTGCGCAAAAGCACATCTCTTGCGCAAAAGCGCATGGCAGTGTAGACATGCTCTTGTGGAAGATTTTTTGCACAAGAACTCTTCCGCAAAAGAGTTCTTGCACCAGATGCCGCCGGTGTAGACATAGCCCTAGAGTTCTTTGAGGGGGTCAACAAACATATGGACAAGGGGGCTTCAGTGGATATAGTGTACTTAGATTTCCAGAAAGCCTTTGACAAGGTTCCTCCACAAAAGCTCTTAAATAAAGTAAGTTGTCATGGGATAAAAGGGAAGGTCCTCTCATGGGTTGATAATTGGTTAAAGGACAGGAAACAGGGTAGGAAAAAATGGTAAGTTTTCTGAGTGGAGAGAGGTAACTAGTGAGGTCTCCCAAAGGTCTGTCCTGGGACCCATCCTATTCAACTTAATTATAAATGATCTAGAGAAAGGGATAAACAGTGAGGTGGCAAAATTTGCAGAATATACCAAACTGCTCAATATAGTAAAGACCTAAGAGGACTGAAGAGCTTCAAAAAGATCTCACCAAACTAAGTGATTGTGCAACAAAATGGCAAATGAAATTTAATGTTGGTAAATGTAAAGTAATGCAGATTGGAAAAGATAATCCCAACTATACATTCAATAGGGTGGGGACTAATTTGGCTACAACTACTTAAGAGAGAGATCTTGGAGTCATTGTGGATAGTTCTCTGAAAACATCCACTCAGTGTGCAGCAGCATTCAAAAAAGCAAACAATGTTAGGAATCATACCTCTATATAAAACCATGATACGCCCACATCTTGAATACTGCATACAGATGTGGTCACCTCATCTCAAAAAAGATATATATTGGCATTGGAAAAGGTTCAGAAAAGGGCTACAAAAATGAGTGGGGGTGTGGAACAGGTCCCATATGAAGAGAGATTAAAAAAACTTAGACTTTTCAGCTTAGAAAAGAGAGACTAAGAGGGGATATGATAGAGGTCTATAAAATCATGACTGGTGTGGAAAAAGTGAATAAGGAAAAGTTATTTACTTATTCCCACAATATAAGAACTAGGGGTCACCAAAAGAAATTAATAGGCAGCAGCTTTAAAACAAACAAAAGGAAATTCTTCTTCACTCAGTGCACAGTGAACATGTGGAACTCCTTGCCAGAGGATGTGGGACTTTAACAGGGTTCAAAAAAGAGCTAGATAGATTCATGGAGGTGAGGTCCATCAATGGCTATTAGCCAGGATGGGTAGGAATGGTGTCCCTAGCCAATGTTTGTCTGGAAATGGGTGACAGGGGAGGGATCACATGAGGATTACTTGTTGTGATCCTTCCCCCTGGGCCATCTGGTATTGGTCACTGTTGGCAGACAGGATACTGGTCTAGATGCACCGTTGATCTGACCCAGTATGGCTATTCTTATGTTCTTATGTAAGTACAATATTTATATTCAAGTCGGTTTATTTTATAATTATATGGTAAAATGAGCCAGTAAGCAATTTTCCAGTACTAGTGTACTGTGACACTTTTGTGTTTTTATGTCTGGTTCTGTAAGCAAGCAGTTTTTAAGTTAAATGAAACTTGAGGGTACGCAGGACAAATTAGATTCCTGAAAAAGATCCAACAGTCTGGAAAGCCTGAGAGCCATTGATCTAGAACACCATTATTCTTCAATTTTAATCATACAAGAAAGGCATAGATATATAGAACAATAGTAAACTTGACACGCTTTTTCCTCCCTCTCTTTCCTCACCATTCTGGAGTTTTCTTTGGGTTGGAGGCTGGGCAGGAACAATCACAGGCAATTTGCTGGCCAGGGCAGAATATTCCTCCAGCCCCAGGCCCCATCACAGCTAAGCAAAACCAACCAAACAAGGAAGGCCATCAATCAGTGGCGGCCCGTCCATAGGCGCAAACTAGGTGGTCACCTAGGGTGCCAAATTAAATGGCTGTTGAGGGGTTTGGAGCTGGGGGCGCCAATCGCACACGGATCGCGCGTTTTGCCTAAGGCGCTAGTTGCCAACAGCTCGTCTAGGGCCGCTCCTGCCACCAATCAGTGTACGGGAGAAAAGGCCAAACTGAACAGAAGGTCGTTGGCACCCAGGGCAACCCAGCCCTGGTCTGAGTTCTCTAGAGCTGCCCAGGATCCTTCTGTTGCAGTGTCTGGCTTGACTTCTCAACCCAAGGGCATATGCCTCTCCGTAAGTCAGCTTCTTTTCTCTGACTTTGCTTAATCCCATAGCTAAACAAGGCCCACCCTTCTGCAAAAGCCTGCTCATCTCTTCCCTTTCCTGCCCAAACAATCCCATGTAATTCTCTTCACACATTTACCCCCCATCCCTGGCCCATAGAAATACTTTGGATTTTAAACACCAGCAGGAGAAACACTCTGTTTTCTTTGGGCCACATTTGGGAATATTCCATTCTCCAGGTGCCTCACCAACCTCACTACAGGCAGCAAGGAGAAAACTGGTTCTACTGGATTTCCTTCAGCTAACTCATTCTCCACAAAAGTCTCCACCTGACTTGGCAGTTGCTGAATTCTTACGAAATGCCTCCCCCCCACTCCGCTGCCCTTGGCACTGCACCTGTTCTGGGAGGGACGTGGCACAGCCTTTGTCAAGGATAGATGCCCCATATACATCAATATGTATGAGTAGGGTACAAAACATCCGGGCCAGGCTGGGTCCCTAGGGCTCTCTCCTACCCCTCACCTCACACACACACGCTGGTCAGGATCAGATCACTAAGAGTTTATTGGCCAAGCACAGGAGAGTCCTTGGCTTGCAACAATGGGGAAGTTTGGAGTCAGACAGGCTAAGACTTGATCACTGGATTCTTTTCTCTGGTGCCAGGAGAAGCAGACACAGGCTGTGGGGAGGATGGCACCAAAGAAGCAAGATGGAGATTCGGGAGCGCAGTTCAACAACACGGTTGAAAATACTGAAATGCAGCAATAAAGAATGGCCAGAGGGGCACAGCCTCAGGTCACAATCCCAGCTGATAGACCATTGTCAAGCTGAAAAAAGAAACCTACTCTTACCCCCTCTGCCATGTCTCACTCATGAGGCAGGACACAGAGGCTACGTCTAGACTGCATCCCTCTGTTGACAGAGGGATGCAAATCAAGCACATTGAAATTGCTAATGAAGCAGGGATTTAAATATCCCGTGCCTCATTAGCATAAACATGGCCGCTGCTTTTTTCAAAATGGAGTTTTTTCAAAAAATATGGCAGTCTAGACGCAGATCTGTCAAAAATAAACCCTTTTTCGACAGATCCTATATTCCTCAAAAAATGAGGTTTTCAGGATCTGTTGAAAAAGGGTTTATTTTCAACAGATCCACGTCTAGACTGCCGTTTTTTTTTTTTAAATAACTCCTTTTCGGAAAAAAGCGTCAGCCATGTTTATGCTAATGAAGCGCGGGATATTTAAATTCCTGCTTCATTAGCAATTTTGATGTGCCTAATGTACATGTCTCTGTTGACAGCAAGGTGTAGTCTAGACACACCCAGAGAAGGGTTATGCCTACCTGGCTACTACCCTACACATAAAGCATCTCCTCCAAGCAAGGGAATAAGGATCAAGTCATCTGAGGCCTGGTGCACATAGGTCTCCCAGGGAATGAATATAAATGGACTCTATTTGGGTCAAAATCATTCTGGGGAAGAAAGGTGACAGAAGATAGTGTGTGGGGCCTGCACCAGAACCCCAGGACCCATTAGGATACTGGTTACCCATTAGGATTTGGGCCTGCACCAGAACCCCAGGACCCATTAGGATACCCATTAGGGATGCAGTCAAGACATACCCTCTGCTATCATATCCCGGAATGTCTGAGTCCTACCACTATTAGTAGACTTCTCTTCCAATTTATACCTGAGAAATTAGTGTCTACTGGCAATTATGTGATTATGGAAGACTTTCATTTATCAGGTATAGATTGGAGGAGAAGTCTACTAATAGTGGTAGGACCCAGACATTCCAGGATATGATAGCAGAGGGTATGTCTAGACTGCATCCCTCTGTCGGCAGAGAGATGCAGATTAGGCAGGTCGACATTGCAACTGAGGCAGGGATTTAAATATCCCGCACCTAATTTGCATAATAATGGACGCCGTGTTTTGCCAACTCAGCACTTTGTCGGCAAAAAGCGACAGTCTAGAGGGGGATCTGTCGAGAAAGAAAGCCTTTTTTGACAGATCCCTTATGCGTCCTGCAAGGTAAAAGGAGCAGTTGCCCCACAGCCCAGCAATTTTAAAGGGCTGCAGGCTGCTGGCTACTGCAACAGCAGCCATGGCCAACGTCCCAGACTCTTTAACTCACCGCCGGAGCCCACGTGGCAGGATTCAGGCTGTGCAGAGGGCTGGCCACTTCCTCCCGACAATTCACGGCTTCTGGGAGTCCCAGAACTGAGGTCCCCATCACCAATTGCGTAGTGCCCAGTGAAGTCTGTCGCCAGCCCTGCAGCGGGTCTTGGATTTCAAAAGAGCAATCTTTAAAAAACGAAGGGAATTAGGGAAGGGGATTGGACTGAAGAACACATTCAATTTGAATGTGACAGCGGTTTGGACTTAATTGTAAGTCACTGTTGCAGAAACTGTGTGAAGTCTGCAACCCAAGGATGGGAGAGAAAAAATCCTCGGGAAGGGTTGCAAACCAAACTGGATGAACATACATCTCTAACAGGTGAGTAAGTGAAAGCAGAAAGCTTACAACAAACGGAAGGAGGGATGGATCAGCAAGGAAAGCTACCTCTTATAAAATGTAGGTGAAAAGTCAGAACTGACACAAGCAAAGTGGAGTTGGAACTTGCAAGGGGAATTAAAAGAAATAATAACAGACTTTTTAGCCATATCAATAAAAGGTAAGCAAGGAAAGAAGTGAGGCCACTAAGCACTGAGGATGGGGTGGAGATTAAAGGTAATCTAGGCATGGTCCAACACCAAACTTAATATTTACCTCTGTTTCTAATAGTGTAATGAGGAGTCTGGGATCAATGGCAGTGTGGCTAGTGAGCAAGGATATGGAAGGAGAAATTAGCCTGTCTGAAGTGCAAATCAAACTCAAACATCTTAATAGGACCAAATTGGGGGCGGGTCTGAATAATTTCAATCAAAGTACATTAAAGGAACTGGAACATGACATTTCCAGGCCAACAGCAATGATATTTCATGAAGCCATACACTCAGGGATTGTCCCCAATGACTTTAGAATGGCAACTGTAGTACCTATATTTAAGAAAGGAAAAAGAATTGATCTGAAAAATTACAGGCCTCTTAGTTTGACCTCAGTTGTATTCTAGGGCCTTGCCTATACTGGCATGTTTTGTCACCAAAAACTGCCTTTTGCTGACAAAACAGTGAGAGCATTCACACTACAGTGTGACTTTTGTGGGGGAGAGGGAGAGAAGACCCAGTTCTGGCGACAAAAACCTTCTACCACTATGAGAGACTTTTGTCTTTTCCCCTCCCTTTATTTCTGACAAAGAGCCAGTGTGGATTCTGTTTGTTTTGTTGAGAGAACTGGCTTCCCTCAGTGTCCCACAATGCCTGCCCAAGTGGCTGTGTTCAGTGTTTTGTGATCTCTGCTGCTCCCAGGCATGCACTCCTCCCTTTTCAAAGCTGAGGGAAGTATCTGGCAGCTGAGTAAGCTGCTCTGTTTGGGGAACAGCAAAAGAGCAAATCATTGGAATGTTCCTGGTCTGCCCTGCTAGGAACACAGAAGCAGCCAGACTGCTGCTGCAGGGGGAGGAGGACCGATGCTGTGCTTTCTTTGACATTCCTCAGCACGGAGACCTCACAGGGATACTTACGACGCTGCTGCCAGCAACTGAGTATGTTGTGGAAGAACTTGGAGAGAATCCCAAGAAGTACAGGGATCAGCTCTGCCTTCCTACCACACTGCATTGTGGGAGGCTTACCCACAGTTCTTTGCTCTATCTATCCACAAGGGAGCTAGCTAGCAATGTGACCATAAAATGTCTACAATGAGAGGCAGAAAAAACAGTTTGATCAGTTTTCACTTTTGCATGTCACTTTTGTCACCAAACCTTCCCAGTCTAGACATAGCCTAAGTCTTAGAATGAATTTTGGAAGAGAAAGTACTTAAGCATATAGGGCAGGTCTATACTGGGGGAGAAAGTTGACCTAAAGTTTGCAACTCCAGCTATGAGACTAGCATAACTGGAGTCAATGTACTTTAAATCAAATTTCTGCAGCATCCCATTGTTGGAAATCAATGGGAGAAACTCTCCCACTGACTTCCCTTACTCCTCACGATGACGGAGAGTATAGGGGTTAATGGGGGCACCATCAGCAGTCAACTGTTTGGGTCTTTACTAGACCTACTAAATCCAACTCCGGAAGATCGATCTCCGGAGCATCCATCTCAGGGTAAGTGGAGACGAGGCCTATAGAGATGAATGAGAAATGGGATAAAATACAGTAAGATTTTACAACATATAGATCATGCCAGATCACCTGATCTCTTTATTGAGAAGATAATTGATTTTCTAGACAAAGGAAATGCAGTAGATCTAATCTACCTGGATTTCAGTAAAATATTTGATACATTAACACATGGTAAATTATTTGTTAAATTGGAGGAAATGGGGATTAATACAAAAATAAAAAAGCTGGTGAAGAACTGATTAAAGGGGAAACTACAATAGTCATATTGAAAGGTGAACTCTCAGGCTAGAGAAAGGTCACTAGTGGAGTTCCCTGGGGATATATCTTGGGATCTATCTTATTTAACATTTTCATTAATGACCTTGGCACAAAAAGTGGGAGTATGCTAATAAAATCTGTAGATAACACAAGAGGAGATATTGCCAGAATATCATATAAGAAGATTTGGATGACCTTGAAAGCTGGTGTAATAGATATGGGATGAAACTGAATAGTGTAAAGTGCATGGTCTTCCATTTTGGGACTAACAAGAATTTTTGTTACAAGCTGAAGTATCAGTTGGAAACTACAGAGAAGGAGAAAGATTTGGGTGCATTGAATAATCACAGAATGACTACGAGGAGGACCATACCAAATTCACCACCATGAAAATTGCATCGTAGATGGTGAAATCTGTTATCCCCCTGTGAAATCTGGTTTTGTGTGTGCTTTTGACCTAGATTATTCAGATTTCACTGAGGAGACCAGGGTTTCTTAAATGAGGGGTCCTGACCCAAAAGAGAGTTGCAAGGGAGTCACAAGGTTATTTTAGGGGGGTTGCACTGTTACTTCTGAGCTACCTTTAGAGTGAAGGCAGCACTGCCACTGGCAGCAGTGCAGAAGTACCACAATGCCCCCTACAATAACCTTGCAACCCTCCCCCGCTTCTTACGCCAGGACACCTACAATTACAACACCATAACATTTCAGATTTAAATAGCTGAAATAATGACGAGTGATTTTTTAAAACCCTCTGGCTATGAAACTGATCCAAACATGAATTTGGCAGGGCCCTAACGATGGGTCATCATTGTGATGCAGCTGTAAAACAATACAAGTGCAATCTAAAGATGCACGGGGGGAGGTACTCCTATTAGAGAGAGGGGATGTTATTACTATTGTGCAAGACTCTGGGGAGACCTCCTCTGGACTACTGTGTGCAATTCTGGCCTCCCATGTTTAAGAAAGATGCATTTAAATGGAACAAATGCAGAGAAGGGCAACTAGGACAAGCAGAGGAATTAAATGTCTGCCTTATAAAAGAAGACTTAAGGAGTTGGGCTTCTTTAGCCTAACAAATCAAGGACTGAAGGGAGCTATGATTGCTCTCTATAAATGCATCAGAGGAATAAATCTCACAGAGAGAGAGGAATTATTTAAGTTAAGGGCTGACGTTGACACTAGAACACATGGATATAGTTTGGCCATTAATAAATATAGGCTTGAAATTAGATGAAGTTTTCTAACCATCAGACCTAGAACAGCCTTCCTAGGGAAGAAGAGGGGGCAAAAAACTTGATTTGTTTCAAGACGGAGGTTGATAAATATATGCAGTGATTGGTAAAATGAGATTGCCTGCAAAGGCAGAGGAGATGGCCCATCCATGACTGCTATTAGCCAATTGCTTCAATGGTTGGATATGGGGTACCAGATGGGGAGGACTCTGAGTTACTACAGCAAATTCTTTCCCAGGTGTATGGCTGGTAGATCTTTATCCACATGCTCAGAGTCTAACTGGTTGCCATATTTGGGGTTGGGAAGGAATTCTCTCTCCGATCAGATTGGCAGAGACCGGGGGAGGGGAGGATGGCAGGGGCAACGTGTTTCTGTCTGAAAGGTACTTGAGTTGGAGTCACAGTGTGCAGAGTTCAAAATGGCCACCTTAAAAGGGCAATGCCTGCTCAGATCTTAAAAGGGTGGCGGCGGGCCTTTTTTTTTTTTTTTTTTTTTTTGCCTGATAACTTTTTCCCCCTCGGCTCTTTGTGCTATATCCATCATTATTTTGGCTCTTTGTCTATAACGTGTTGGCCACCCCTGCCGTACATGGTGGATTCTTTGTAACTTGAAGTCTTTAAACCAAGTTTTAAGAACATCAGTAACTCATCCAAAGATTAGGCATCTATTACCAGAGTGGGTGGGTGGTATTCTGTGGTCTGTAATGTGCAGGTCAGACTAGATGATCACGATAGTCCCTTGTTGCCTAATAGTTTAGGAGTCAGAGGAGACTCTTTCTGCTCAGCTGAACATTTTATTAGTCTGGATCCACTGTAAATTCCAGGCAAGACAAGCTGGCACAAAAAGTACCCCATAGGAGTATATGAAGACATACAGGTCACACACCCAGGGAACCCTTGGCAGGGAGGCACCTTGCTTGCCACCACCTGCCCCTAGCATGTGCAAGTAAGCTCCCCAACTCCGCTGGCTATGGGCAACATATGCACACCCCTCTTGGCCTGCGCAGGCCTCACTCTGTCTCTACAGGTCAGTAATAGGCACTCCAGCCTCCCAAGCACTTCTCTGGAGTGTCTAACCCAGTTCCATTGGACACTCACGGTATTTACAGATCCACTATCCCCAGCAAAGCACTACATCCCAGCTTATCAGATACACCTCAGTTCACTGCTTCACTTCACTCCACTCACAGCACGTAGAATGTTTATAGTGAAAGCAAGTAGAAGTTCATTGATCACAGTATAGAGATTCTAATGGTAGCAAGTAGAAGTATTGGAAACAAATGGTTACATATAAAATGAAAGCATAGCATGTATTCTAGGCCTAAGACTTATTTTACTAGTTATTGTTATATCTTATAGAGCAAAACCTCACACTTGGCTGTGATTTTCTGTTCAAGTAACCAGCCCTGCCCTCAGCCTGCCTCTTCCATGGAGAAGATCTAGAGCAGTGTTTCCCAATTGGTGCTCCGCGGAACCCTGGGGTTCCGCGGAGCACAACGAGGGGTTCCGCGAGGAGCCGGCGCTCCCCCGCCCCCTCTGAAAAAGAGAGAGAGAGAGCCTGTCCCTGCCGTGCGCCACCTTCCCTGAGCTCCCCCTGGCTGGCTGCTGCTGCCCTGTGCAGCACGCTCAAACCAGCAGGTGGAGAGACGCCCAGACGTGACATAACGTCACAGCCCGGGATTTTAAACTTGCTGGGCGCTGTGATAAGCGCATGGCTGAGTTGCAGGTTCGGAGTGTGGGGACAGAGCACAGACTTCGGCCCCACAAAGTGGAAGGCAGAAGGTATGGGAAAGGGAAAGGGAGGGGAAGGGAAGGGAAGGGACTTGTGCAGAGGGAAAGGGAAAGGGCTGGGAGAGGAAGGTGCTTGTGCGGAGGGGAAGGGGAAGGCACTCCAGGAGCGCCACAGATTGGCCGCCCACGCTCTGGGTGCACGGTGCTTGGGGGGGGGGGCGCCGGCCCCAGGCACGCGGCGCTTTGGGGGGGCACCAGCCCCGGGCGCGCAGCGCTTGGGGGGGCACCCCCAGGCATGCAGCGATGGGGGGGCCCTGCCCCCGGGCACGCAAGTGTCCCCGCCCTCTGGCGCCCGGCGGGCAAAAGGGACAGGGGTGGAGGAGAGACAAATGGCAGGGGGCCAAGCGCAGACAATGAGGAAAAGGGCAGGAGGAGAGGTGTCAGTGGGAGGGGGACAGGGTGATGCTGGGAGGGGAGAGGGTAAGGGCACTGGGGGGCTAGAGGAGTGAGGGGAGGTGCTGAGAGAAGGCTTGAAAGAAGGGGTGGGCATGAGGAAGGTGGGGATGGAGCAAGTCATGTGAGAGGGCAGAGGGACATGAGGGGAATGGGGCCAGAGGGTGGTGAGGGGTGGGTATCAGGGGAAAATGGACCAAAGGGAGCAGGGGAAGTGAGGGAAGGGGGAGGTACTAGGTCGGTGCAGTGGTAAGAGAAGGTGCAGGTGCCAGGGGATTCTGGGCAGACACCTGCCCAGTGGAGGGACCACCATCAGAGGAGAGACGCAGAACAGGTTTGTAGAGGGAGGTGTTAGAAGAGGGGATGAGGAGGGGTAGCTCACATGATCAGAGTGGGGCTACTGGAGAAGTGGGCACAGGGAGGAGAAAAGGGCTGGTGGAGGGGGGGGTTGCAGGAGGGCTGAGGACAGTGAGAAGAGCAGGAGTCAGGACAGCAAAGGAGGGTGAGGAGTCAGGGGGCAGCAGGCACCAGGGGAGCTGACATGGCAGCAGAGGGAAAAGGCAGAGGTAGGTTTAAAAATATTAATAACTTGGGTGGCACATCCAAACAATCCACATGAACTCAATACTGGTGCACAACACAAAATTCATTTTACTCATGTAAGGAAACTCTTAGGCTATGTCTACACTGGTTGTTTCTTGTGCAAGAACATCTTGTGCAAGAACACATCCACACTTCCACGTGCGAGCTGTGCTTTTGCACAAGAGCATCTATGGCAGTGTGGACACTCTCTTGCCCAAGAAAGTGCCGATGGCCATTTTAGCCATAGGGCTTTCTTGCTCAAGAAATTCATGTTGTCTATCTACACTGGCCTCTTGCGCAAGAATAGTTGCTCAAAAGGGCTTATTCCTGAGCGGGAGCATCGTAGTTCTTGCGGAAGAAGCCCTGATTTCATACATGAGAACGTCAGTGTACTTGTGCAAGAACACACGGCCAGTGTAGACAGGCAGCAAATTTTTGCGCAAGAGCGGCCGCTTTGGCGCAATATCGTGCCAGTGTAGACACAGCCAAAGGAAGGGAGGGAGGAAGGCAGGGGCAGGGAATCAGCACTGGCTCAGCATGCCTACATGGTTTGGGGGAAGGTGCAGGGAAACTGAGCTCAGCTGGGTTGCAGAGTGGGGAGGTCTGGGGAGCTGGGCTGGGCTGTGGGGTGTGTGTGTGTGTGTGTGTGGAGCTCAGTTTGACTGCAGGAGGAGGGAGGTGCCGGGAACCGGGGCTAGACTCAAGGGGAGGGAGGGACAGGGAATCGGCTCCTGGCTAAGCAGTTTTGTGGGGCTTGGAGGAGGTGCAGGGAAACGGGGATCAGCTGTGCTGTGGGGAGGCATGCAGGGAACCAGTGCAGGGCTCAGCTGGGCTGAGGTGGATAGGGGAGGGCATACAGAACAGACAGGAAGCTCAGCTGGGCTGTGAGGGGCTGCAGGGAACTGGTGCTGAACTCCCTTGGATTGTGAGGGATGGTTTTGGGGGAGGTGCAGGGAACCAGCAGGGGTGGGCAGCTTAGTTCGGTTGCAGGGGATAGAGGTGCAAAGAAGCCTAGTGGGGAAGGGGGGGGGGACCAGGAGCCCTGAAATGACCTCCCCTGTCCAAAAATTCCTCATCTGGGACCAGTCAGGTCTAGAGGGTGCCAGATCAGGGAGGTCCAACTCCTACCCAAGTCCCCTCCTCGCACCCTCCCTCGTAGCCAGACACCCTACATCCAGCCTGCTTCTGCACCCTACCTATCTGGTCTGCACCCTACCTAGACCTTGCCCCCTTCCATTCCCCAGCTCCCTCCCAGATCCTGCACCCCATCCCTATCCCGCTCCTTGGCAGCCCTGCCATCCACCCTAGCACTGCCCTGACCCCAGCACCTTGCCTCACACCCCAGGACTCAGCACCACCCTGGCCCTGGCCCCAGCCCCAGCACCCTGCCATCCACGCTAGCACCCAGCAGCACCCTGTTCCTTGTCCCAGCACCCTGCCACCTGAGCCAGCATCCTTCCACCCAGAAGCACCCTCTCCTCAGCCCCAGCACCCACTAGTACTCTGTCCCCTACCCCCACCAGCACATTTGGGACCACATTAGTGAGGCTTGGGGGTTTTTGGAGGAGCTTTTTTTTGGTTTTTTGCATCTCACTTGTGTGGCCCCAACTGACTTTTCTGTGGGTCAGGGACCCTTGACTCAAAACAGGTTCCTCACCCCTCTCATATATAAAGACAAAGCTAAAACCTTTTGAGTTTGACATAATATTTTATTTAAAAATGAAGCCAGGCCAACAAGCCCCCAATTGGGACCAAACCCCCATTTCACTACAACATCATAACATTCCTGCACCCCCTGACCCCAAATCTGAACCTATCATACACTGGAACCCCCGTCCTGAGCCTCTTACATCCCCACACTCCTGCATCCCCACATCCTCAGTCTTCTGCCACAACATTCCTCCACCATCCACACATCACAAATCTGTGTCCTGAGCCCATCATACTCACAAACTTCTTTCCCTGAGTCCCTCACATATCCAGCCCAAACTCCTGCACCCTCACACGTACAAACCCTGGCTTGCTCAGCACCCCAACCTTCCACCTGAACCTAACACTCCCCAGCCTAGAGCCCCTTCCCTGAGTCAACAGCCCTTTCTCCTGCATCCAAATTCCCTCCCAGAGTTTGTACTTCGCACCCCTTCCCACACCCAAATCCCTCATTCCCACCTCACACCTCACTCTCACTAGGTTGAGACAAGTATAAGGGCTGGGTATAGGAAGTGATGGAGAGGAGGGGAACAGAGTGGATGAGGCCTCACAGAAAGGAGATGGGGGGGTGTCTTGGGGAAGGAATGTGAATTTCATGAATTGGTGGGTCCCTCTCTCCTCCCCTGCCCTGCCCCACCCCACCCCTTTTTTCCTTTTTTTTTTTTTGCTTGACAAACCTAGGGGTTCCTTGAAATTTTGAAAAGCTGAAAAGGATTCCTCAGCCAAATAAAATTGGGAAACACTGATCTAGAGTATCTTTCTGTACCTCCACTGATGTCACCCCCCCCCCATAATCCAGTGTTTTTACTCGTAAAAAAGACAGCCACTGATAAGTGTTTTTCTGGTGCCTCTCTTGTCAATTTCAGAATCTCTTTACTGGCATTAACAAAAAGTAGAAATGCAGTCAAATTACAAAGAATGAACATAAACAAATATCACAAGTATGCAGAAGCAAAATTAGAAGGGCCAAGGCACAAAACAAATCAAACTATCTAGCGATATAAAGGGTAACAAGAAAACATTCTACAAATACATTAGAAGCAAGAGGAAGAACAAGGACAGAGTTGAGCTCTTACTCAATGAAGAGGGAAAAACAATAGAAAATGTGGAAATAGCAGAGGTGCTTAATGAATTCTTTGTTTCAGTTTTCACCAAGGAGATTGGTAGTGATTGGATACCTAACACAATGAATGCAATGGAAAATGGAGTAAGATCAGAAGCTAAAATATGGAAAGAACAAGGTAAAAATGACTTAGACAAGATAGCTATCATCAGGTCACAAAGCCTGATGAAATGCATCCTAGAATACTCAAGGAGCTGACTGAGGAGATTTCAAAAATAATAGCTAATGGCTCAGATAAATCTTGGAAGTCAGGAGAGATACAAGAAGATTGGAAAAGGGCAAATATAGAGCCCACCTATAAAAAGGGAAATAAGGACAACTTATGGAATTACAGATCAGTAAGTTTAACTTCTGTACCAGGAAATATAAGGAACCTAATAACTAAGCAATATATTTGCAAACATCTAGAAGATAATAAAGTGATAAGGAATAGTCAGCATGAATATGTCAGGAATGGGTAGCAGGTTTAAAACTAATAAAAGAAAGTTCTTCACACAGCGTGAAGGCAACCTATGGAACGCCTTGCCACAGGAGGCTGTGAAGACTAGGACTATAATAGAGTTTAAAGAGAAGCTAGATAATTTCATGGAGGTTAGGTCCATAAAAGGCTATTAGCCAGGGGATAAAATGGTGTCCTTGGCCTCTGTTTGTCAGAGGCTGGAGAGGGATGGCAGGAGACAAATTGCTTGATCATTGTCCTCGGTCCACCCTCTCTGGGGCACCTAGTGCTGGGACAAACTGTGTCAAACCAATTTGTTAGCTTTTTTTGACAAGGCAAAAAGTCTTGTAGATGGGGAGAAGCAGTAGATGTGGTATATCTAGTCTTTAGTAAGTCTTTTGATACAATTTTGTTTGACCTTCTCATTGAGGGAATGTCTACACTAGCCCCCTAGTTTGAACTAGGGAGGCTAATGTAGGCATTCGAAGTTGCAAAGGAAGCCCGGGATTTAAATATCCCGGGCTTTATTTGCATCTTCCCGTCCGGGCGCCATTTTGAAATCCCCTTAGTCTGAACTAACTGCCTGCGGCTACACGCAGCAGCCAAACATTAACTCGAACTAAGTCTTTAGTTCGAGTTAACTGTTACACCTCATTCCATGAGGTGACCATTCCAGAGGGGAAGGGTCATAGTGGAACACAAGCTAAATACGAGTATAATAGTGTTGCAAAAAAAGCAAACATCATTCTGGGATGTATTAGATATGTTGTAAAGGGCCGGCCCACAACATTTTGGCACCTGAGGCAGGGAAATCAAATGATGCCCCCATTCCCTCTCGCTTGAGCCAAAACTTTGGAAGGTTTCAATTATGCCTTCTTCCTGTTCTACTCCAGAGCAGAGAGAATACATATGCCGTCTGCCACTTTGCACCAAGAAGTTCCTGGGTCACACATACAGGTCATGCAGCTTGCAGGATGTCAGGATGGCTGGGCCTCGTACTGGGTACAACTAAGAAGAGCATAGATAACTTGGGTAATTGTAACTGATTATAGGCATTGATCTACGATTCTTTTACTATTATGCATATTGTATATCATTTAAAGTAGACAGATACCACAACAAAAAGTGACTGACTCCACAAACATGGAAAGATAGCATCTGAAAGGGAAGGAGAAGAACTCAAAGGGTATGTCTACACTGCATTCTTCTGTTGAGAGAGGAATGCAAATGCAGCTGAGCAAAATTGCAAATGCAGCATGGATTTGAATTTCCCACACTTCATTTGCATAATCGCAGCCGGCCACTTTTTCAAAATACCCTATTTTGAGATAAAAATTGATATTTAGACATGGTTATTTTGAGGAAAAAACCCTTCTTTTGAAATAACCCTTAAACCTCATTTTATAAGGAGACATACCCAAAGAGAACAAGGGAATATGAAATCCCATTCTGCCATTCTTAGGAGAGCGTGGTTGGATTTGTTACCGGGGTCCTTTATATGAAGAAAGGTTTCACTTACTTTTTTGAGTGATCAGAAGAGTTGGTCAGACAATGGATTCACCCACACACAGGATTCATCAAAAACTCCCCAAAAGTGAAAAAAAAATCAGTTTTTGGACAAAATTGTTTTGGGGTGTCTGGTTTTCTGAAAATAATCAAAAATTTTCAAGGCAAGTTGACACATTCGGTAAACATTTTTCTTTTAATCAAGACCCAATTTTTTTTAAAGTAAGATGATATGGAAAATGTTTGACTAGCCCTAATGATTGGATACATGATCAAAAGCAGATACTGGGAAAGCAGAGAGTGTCTATCTCTGTATGTCTTCCTGTGTGATTGAATGAATATGACATGTCTACTAAAGGGTAACACCAAATCACTTGCCTGTTGGCAAAACCGCTGGTGGCTTTCCTCCTTGCTTTTCAGGGATCAGAGCTTTGCCTCTTGTTAGCCTGACACTATCCTCCCTTTTTGCAGAGCAATTTCACCAGGTAAAACCCCCCTAAGTTTGAGCATGGCCTGCACTATCCTTCGCTCTGATGGAAATCCAAGCCAGGAGAACACACAGGGCCAAACTCAGAGGCAAAATTCACAATGGTATAAATTCTTTTAGACCAGGGGTGGGGAACTTCAGGCCCAGGGGCCAGATGTGGCTCTCGGCATGCTTGGATCTGGCTCCCGAGGCTCTGGGCCGCTCCCTCCCACACACACACACCATTGGAGAGTGCGTGCTGATACTCCAGCACCCCTGCTGCCTTCCTGGGGGCTGGAGCACACAAAATCTATTAGGCTGGGCTCCCCAAAGGGAATGTGAGGAGTATCTTTCTCCTTCTCAGTCAGGGGCCACAGTGAGGGTTGTTTTTTTTTTCTGCTTCTCACTTGTGTCCCCCAACTGATTTTTTTTATGGGTCAGTGGCCCCTGACCCAAAGGTCTCCCACCCCTGTCTTAGACCTTTTCATGGGTAAATTGATGGAACTTACACACCTTGGGGCTGCAAGATGATGCAAGTTACTAAAGGGAATGGATGATTTTGCTTGCACATTTTTGTACTCTCCCATTAATTGCTTCCTCTGGTCCAGCCCTCATTGCTTCACTAGCTCCTCTGTGTGAGTCAGATCAATGTGGCTCCCTTAGGGCATGTCTACAGTTTTTTAGAATATTGTCACTATGTTGGTTTATAAAGAAAAAAAAAAGGTACAACCCTTTCCCATGGACACATTTGTATTTATATAAAGGTTCTGGTTCTGCTCTAGTTTATGTAGCAGCGAGAGGCCATTTAGGGCAGTGTAACTGCAGTCTCACTAGGGGCTGTACTGCTTTAACTATAGTGGTATGAAATCAAGCCCTGAATTGAAATAGTTAAATCGGTACGAAGACTGTTTGCAGCCCAGACCTTAGACTCAGTGTGCTGGGGTAAGAGGTCTAAGGGGTTAGAGTGAAAAAGTCTGGAGAGAGTTTAATTTGGAGCAACATTCTACATACACTGAGGAGCCCAAAGGAGGTGGAAGTTATATCAACTCAGAGGCTTTCTGGACTCCCCTGGATATAAAGGTCACAGACCTTAACGGTTGGAAATCATGTCACAGGTTTAGATAATCACACTTTTTTGTGATAATTGTCCCTCCGCTTTTCCTCTCACGTCTTACTTTGGACTGCTCAACGGCCCCTCCCTCTGTATCACCCCTTCTATAGTGGAAATAGCCAGCTGCTCCCCAGAATCACTGCGTTCTGACTAGCCCCCCTCCTCCCCACACACACACAGTGCAACATAATTTCACATTTATCACTCCCAGGCTATTTCCCATCCACCCTGATTTGAGATTTCTATTTCAGGAGCTCCACGCAGAAGCACTGCTGATTAATTCCCCTGTAGGAACTAAAAGTAGATGTAATCCCAGGGGCTGCAGGAGGAGTGGGGGGAAGGGACCCTGAAACATCCACTGTGGGAATAGACAGCATTAACTGTGACATGGAAACCGTAGCAATTGGACTGTCTGCAGAATGACTTAATTTGCTTCTTAATGCGCTTGATGTTTTGCCGATAAAAGCCCTGAAATGCATTTTTTAAAAATTAAAAATGATTGTTCTGTCACTGCCGGATGAAGGTTCCACTTGTAATGTTTGTCCTCCTGCTCGGGGCTGCAAGGAGTATTGGGAGATTAGACCACGCATTTGCATATCTGCCCGCTTGTTAACTTTGAGGTACGGGGAGGCGAAGGGAAGAACCAGTAAACAGAAGTTCTCCAACCCTGTGAGTAGCACTATGGGTAGGGCGAGGAAAACCAGAATGCTATGCATCCGCGCTCAGTGGGGTCAGCTATAAGAATCGCAGGGATGTTTAACAAGGCTTTGCGGATGTGTTGGAATTATGCTCATCTCTAATTCCTGCTAGCCATGCCTGCTAGGGGAAGATATGTTGGGGGTCAGGAAAGAGCAGCTCAGATGATAGTCTGAACTCTGATTTCAAGTATCTCCAAATATTAGGAAACTAATTTTCACCCAACTCCAAATATCAGCATAATCACCCATTCTGGTTATTTCGTAATTGTCCACTATGGCATTCCTTCCCATGTGATATTGACCATTTCCACAGATATGACACTGGGCCTGTTTTTCATAGTGCCCAGTGAATATTAAAGTCATGGAGTCCCCTGCACTGCTCCCCAGACCCAGCACCCATTTCCCAGTACCCTGAAGCAGCAGGAGCTGTTGACACCTTCTCTATTAGCTAGAAGTTGCTGGGGAATTGCAAGCTGCAGTGTTGTCTCAGGCAGTGAGTTTCCAATACACATTTTTCAGGCACGGTAGCTGTGGGATTTTGTTGCCTTGGTTTTGCTCTTGCCCATGCATTCCTACAGGTTATCAGATCACATCTTTCCTGCTTGTCCTTAGTTTAAATTAAGTGTTCTGTTTTTGTTTTGCTGGATTTTTTTTCTGCTGCTTATTCAGCTCCCTGCTGTATGGCAAACAAGGATAAGAGCATGTTTCTTACAGGTCTCCATCCCCCTCTGCTGCACAGGCACTTACAATAAAGGAATCAGTGGAGGAGGGGATTGGTGCCCATTTGAAGGAAATAAAAAAAAAAGTTAATGAAATGTGGGCAAATAGCATGGTGAAAGTCAAAATACCCAAATGATCAAAAGTCCCACTTTAGTCCAAGTCAGGGAAACCTTGGGGCAATCAAAGGAAAATTGAGTGTATCTTCGAAAAGAAAAAAAATAAAATAAAGACAAAAGACATCTGAAGGAGGAGATGAAAAGAGCCAGGAGATGCTGAAGGGAGAAGGGGCTGCTCAAAAGGGCCGTGAAGGAAGCAGACTACATTAATATAGCTATTACAAAGCAAAGAGGCAAGATACATTCAGCAAAAGTTGTGATTTTTCAGCAAGGGAGGGCTAGGTCTCCCGGTTGAAAACTTAGGTGAAGTCAGGTTCTCTTAGCAACACAGGATATGTATCCTGATGATGGGTGCCAATACTCAATAAAGAAGATTTCCAAACTAAGTGAAGGTAGCAGAGGAGCCAAGCCCAAAAGATTGGGACCCACAGAGCAAAAATTAGAATCTGAGAAGATTTAGAAGGATGAGCAAAGGTCTGATGAAGACCCAGGCTCTAGGGGAGGCAATGCAGCAAAATAATGTGATTAGGTACTAAAAATAAAGGCCTGTGAGTCATACAGTTGTTGTTCCAGAGGCTTCAGGAGGAAATGAAAATCCCCATGAACACATATAGCGATGAGATCCAGAGATGAAGCATTTAACGCCAAGAAGATGAAGGGGTCAGAGCTTGGGTCAGAGCATATATGCAGTCATGCTTTGCTATCCTTTTCTCCTGATATCTCCATGAGGTTCCCAGAATGGTTGGAGCGGTGTATCTTCCTGCCCATCAGAAAGCAGGAGGATGGAGTATGGTGCACTCAGTTACACTTATGTCAACAAAGTGGGCAGAAGGAAGGAGGGAGATGAGGTGTGATGATTGTAGCCCTGCTCCCATTCTTACACAGTCTAGCAGGCTATGGTCCAGTGAGAAGCCCCCTGCCCTAGACATATAGTAATTCCAAGTTTTGAGTGATGTAGAAAATACCACTGGGTTTCGTGGGCTCTCCCTCCTCCATCTGAGCAGTGCTCAAATAAATAATAATTCTTCCAGAAGTGGGAAATCCTGTCCCACAAAATCCAGGGTCTGCACCTGACTCCACTTCCACTGCGGTCAAACAGAATAGAGCATCTCTGGATCTTCACCAGCATCACTGAGATCAGAATCAGACCCTCAATAATCTGATATGGGGAATGCTATTCCTCCCCTCTCTTCTGTATGTCCCTGCAGTCAGTAATGCCATTTATTACAACGGGCTATTTACCAGCCTGCCACTTTGCGACCTTTGCATGCCTTCCCTCTCTGCCCCTCCCACCGTGGGGATTTCACAAATCACTGCAGATTAGACTCACCTAACACAGGAACATGCATCACCTCAATACCCTCTTCACAAACTGCCTTTCACCTCAAGGACAAAAAAAAAAAAAAAAAAAGAGGCTCCTGCTGGCTGGTCTGCATCTCACCCGGACACAGAGGATGTGTGAGAAAAACTCCAGACGCAGCAGTATATTGATCTAAATTAAACACACACACACACAATCTAATTGAACTGACAGGGAACTGGTGTTTAAAGGAAGAAAATTAGGGCTGTTAATACAATAATGAACAGTTGTGCTTACTGTCTGTGCCTCTGACATTTCATATTGTCATCCCACCAGTTAATCACCGCCTCTCCCCCTTTTGTGGGAGCTAATGTGTTTTCATCCATTCACCCAACAAGGTAGTTCTCCCATTGTTTGACAGTTAGTAATCTATTCTACCTGTTAATGAGGCACCAGGCGGGAGCAGCACAGGGGATGGCGTTAATAAGCGTGTGTCTCCCCACAGCAATCATTGTCAGGCAAGGTTTGCTATGGGCTCCTCCCTTCTTCTTTCAGAGCTATTTAGGCCCACTCACTTGGCCTGATCCATCTCCTCACGTGGTCCACGTTGGGAGTTTCACTGTTGAAACCAGCAGAGCTCCACTGCTGAGAAACACAAGAGGAGAAACAGGTCCACTGCCCATGGTCTGGGAGACGTGCGAATTGGTGGTTAGGGCACAGGCTGGCCAGTCAGAACTCCTGGATCCTATTCTTCTGTGCGATCCTGTCCAGTGCCTGCCATGCAACAGCTGCTGAGACGATTGCAGGGCACAGTGCTAGCATTTCACATTGTCCTGTCTGAATAGCCATATGCCACTAGCTCTTGAAGTATTACGGAGATTGAGCAAAATAGGAGGCTTAGGTTTTTTCAGAGGTGCTGTACATGTGCAGCTTCTGTTGCCTTCTGTGGTAGCTCCAGGTGCTCAGTGCTTCTGACAGGCAGGTCCCTCAGACATTTATTTTTTAATGCACAGTAGGACTCATGAGATTGCTGACAGCTGACGCTGGTCAGCTAAAAAAGGGCTTATATAATACAATCATATTACTTAATACCTGGATTAAACAGTCTTTTTTCACTCAAGGATCTCAACGCACTCATAAGTGAGTAACTATTATCCCTATTTTATAGATGGTGACACTGAGGTACTCAGAAAATAAGTGACTTGTCCATGGCCACACAGTCAGTCAGTGGCAGTACTGAGACTTATGGGCAGTAGAACCCATAAATCCTACTGTGATGGACCGGGCCGGGTCTGGGCACAGCTGAGGGTGTCCACTCAGGGTGAATTGCTCAGAACCAGGGCACCTTACAGCCCCAGACTGGAGATCTTTCCCAAATAGGCCACAAACCAGTCACACCAAGTGCTTCAGCTGCCAATCCGGCCAGCAGGAAGCCTCATGAGCAAAACCCCTCAGACGCCCCAGCTGTCCCTGTGCCACAATCAGCCTAGGGCCTTACAATCTCACCTACCCCGTGCTGCATAAAAAAGCCTCCGCCTGAGCTCACTAGATTGATATACATGGATTTTCTAAAGCTACACCAAACTGTAAAGTCTAAGGTTTTAAACTTATTATGATCCTTGTCAATCTTTGCAATCTGTGTAACTCTCAAACTTACTGTAAACTGCAACTTTGTAATCTTTGTAACATGCAGCCACCTGGCTTGTAACTTTCCCTAAGATGCATTCTCCCCTGAGCGAATGGAGAGAGAATGTGAGTGTGTTTGAAGAAGACTTGGAACAATGGAGCACATTTCAATGAATCATCACAGTCTGGGCATGCTCCTTGCTGGTTAAAAGGGAAGTCTGGGCATGCTCCCTGATGACAAGGTGAATGAGTCACAGGGGCCATTCAGACACAATATAAGGAGAAGGAGCACATGTGAGATTCTCTCTTTTTCCTTCCACTGATCCTGAGAAGCTCCTCTCCAGTGTCTTTTCTCCTGACCAGCTTCCCCAGCCATGATGAGCAGACAGACTCTCCAGGATCCACATGCCTTGGCTCCTTCTGCAACCCATGTCTGTGTAAGTGTGTGATTGCCTGAGGGCAGGAATGAATGGGTGTGAATGAATGGATGGGTGTGTGCTTGCTTGCTTGTCTGTGTGGCTGTGTCTAGACTGGCAAGTTTTTCCGCAAAATCATCTGCTTTTGTGGAAAAACTTGCCAGCTGTCTACACTGGCCGCTTGAATTTCCGGAAAAGCACTGATGATCTCATGTAAGATCGTCAGTGCTTTTCCGGAAATACTATGCTTCTCCTGTTCGGGCAAAAGTCTTTTTCTGAAAGACTTTTGCGCAAAAGGGCCAGTGTAGACAGCACAGTAGTGTTTTCCGCAAAAAAGCCCTTTTGTGGAAAAGTATCCTGCCAATCTAGACGTGCTTTTCCGAAAATGCTTTAACAGAAAACTTTTCTGTTAAAAGCATTTTCGGAAAATCATGCCAGTCTAGACATAGCCTATTTGTGTGTGTGAGAGAGAGAATTCTATCTTCTTTAGCTCGCAAGCCAATGACATAGGGAAGGGTAAGAGAGATGTCCTGGAGGCCAAATTTAGGCTGCTAGGAAAGAGACTGAAATCCAGGACCTCTATGGTGGCATTCTCGGAAATGCTTCCAGTTCCACGCGCAGGGCCAGGTAGGCAGGCAGAGCTTCAGAGTCTCAATGCGTGGATGAGACGATGGTGTAGGGAAGAGGGATTTAGATTTATTAGGAACTGGGGACACTTCTAGGAGAGGGGGAGCCTATACAGGAAGGGTGGGCTCCACCTAAACCAGGGTGGAACCAGACTGCTGGCACTAAACATTAAAAAGGCTGTAGAGCAGTTTTTAAACTAAGAGGTGGGGGGAAAGCCGATTGATGCGGAGATGCACGTAAATCGGAGGGAGACTTCTCTTAGAGGAGAATCGATTGATAGAGACTCTCTAAGCTGTAGTCAGAAAGAGAGGAGGGGAGAGGACAAACCATGGGCCAGAGCAGACAAAAAACTGCTTTCAAACGAATCCAATGCATCAGGGAAGGGCAGACAAATAAGCAGTGGCAAATTTTTAAAGTGCTTCTACACAAATGCTAGGAGTCTGACTAATAAGATGGGTGAACTGGAGTACCTCGTATTAAATGAGGAGATTGACATAATAGGAATCACTGAAACCTGGTGGAATGAGGAAAATCTGTGGGACACAATCATACCGGGATATAAAATATATCGAAAGGATAGAGCAGGCCGGGTGGGTGGCGGAATGGCACTGTATGTGAAAGATAATGTAGAATCAAACGAAATAAAAATATTAAATGAATCAACATGTTCCATAGAATTGCTATGATAGAAATTCCATGCTCCAATAATAAGAAATTAGCAGTAGGGATATATTACCGACCACCTGACCAGGACAGCGATACTGAGATTGAAATGCTGAGGGAGATTAGAGAGGCTACCAAAATAGAGAACTCTATAATAATGGGGGATTTTAATTACCCCCATATTGACTGGATACATGTCACCTCAGGAAGAGAAGCGGAGATAAAATTTCTCAATGGCTTAAATGACTGCTTCTTGGAGCAGCTGGTGCAGGAACCCACAAGGGGACAGGCAATTCTCGACTTAGTCCTGAGTGGAGTGCAGGATCAGGTCCAGGAAATAACCGTTACAGGACCGCTTGGGAATAGTGACCATAATATAATAACATTCAACATTCCTGTGGTGGGAAGAACACTTCAGCAGTCCAGCACCCTGGCATTTAATTTCAAAAAGGGGACTTACACAAAAATGAGGAGGTTAGTTAAACAGAAATTAAAAGGCAAAGTGACTAGAGCCAAATCCCTGAAAGCTGCATGGAAACTTTTTAAAGACACCGTAATAGAGGCCCAACTTAAATGTATACCCCAAATTAAAAAACATAGCAAGAGACCTAAAACAGTGTCACTGTGGCTTAACCACCATGTAAAAGAAGCAGTGAGGGACAAAAAGGTATCTTTTAAGAAGTGGAAGTCCAATCCTAGTGAGATAAATAGAAAGGAACATAAACACTGTCAAATCAAGTATAAAAATGTAATAAGAAAAGCAAAAAAAGATTTTGAGGAACAGCTAGCCAAAAACTCAAAAAGAAATAACAAAATGTTTTTTAAGTACATTAGAAGCAGGAAGCCTGCTAAAAAACCTGTGGGTCCCCTAGATGTTCGAGCTATAAAAGGAGCAATCAAGGACGATAAAGCCATTGAAGAGAAACTAAATGATTTCTTTGCTTCAGTCTTCACGGCTGAGGACGTTGGGGAGATTCCCGAATCTGCACCATCCTTTATGGGTGGTGAATCTGAGGAACTGTCCCGGATTGAAGTGTCATTAGAGGAGGTTTTGGAACAAATAGAAAAACTTAATGTTAACAAATCTCCGGGACCGGATGGCATTCATCCAAGGGTTCTAAAAGAACTCAAATGGGGAATTGCTGAGCTATTATCTGTAGTTTGTAACCTATCCTTTAAATCGGCTTCCGTACCTAATGACTGGAAGGTAGCCAACGTGACACCAATATTTAAAAAGGGCTCTAGAGGCGATCCTGGCAATTACAGACCGGTAAGTGTAACTTCAGTACCGGGCAAATTAGTCGAAACAATAGTAAAGAATAAAATTGTGAAGCATGTAGAAGAACATAATTTGTTGGACAAAAGTCAACATGGTTTCTGTAAAGGGAAATCCTGTCTTACTAATCTATTAGAGTTCTTTGAAGAGGTTAACAAGCATGCAGATAAGGGGGATCCAGTAGATATCGTATACTTGGATTTTCAGAAAGCCTTTGACAAGGTCCCTTACCAAAGGCTCTTGTGTAAATTACATGGCCATGGGATAAGAGGGAAGGTCCTTTCTTGGACTGAGAACTGGTTAAAAGACAGGAAACAAAGGATAGGAATAAATGGTAAATTTTCAGATTGGAGAGGGGTAACTAGTGGTGTCCCCCAAGGGTCAGTCCTGGGACCAATCCTTTTCAACTTATTCATAAATGATCTGGAGAAAGGGGTAAGCAGTGAGGTAGTAAAGTTTGCAGATGATACCAAACTGTTTAGGATAGTCAAGACAGAAGCAGACTGTGAGGGACTCCAAGAAGATCTCACCAAACTGAGTGATTGGGCAGCAAAATGGCAAATGAAATTTAATGTGGATAAGTGTAAAGTAATGCACATTGGGAAAAATAACCCCAATTATACGTACAGCATGATGGGGGCTAATTTGGCTACGACAAATCAGGAAAGGGATCTTGGAGTTATCGTGGACAGTTCTCTGAAAACTTCCACGCAGTGTGCAGCGGCGGTCAAAAAGGCAAATAGGATGCTAAGAATTATTAGGAAAGGGATAGAAAATAAGACACAGAATATCTTACTGCCCCTGTATAAAACTATGGTATGCCCACATCTGGAATACTGTGTACAGATGTGGTCTCCTCACCTCAAAAAAGATATTTCGGCTTTGGAAAGGGTTCAGAAAAGGGCAACTAAAATGATTAGGGGTTTGGAACGGGTCCCATATGAGGAGAGGTTAAAGCGACTGGGACTTTTCAGTTTAGAAAAAAGGAGACTGAAGGGGGATATGATAGAGGTCTATAAAATCATGAGTGGTGTGGAGAGGGCCGATAAAGAAAAGTTATTTATTAGTTCCCTAAATAGAAGAACTAGAGGTCACCAAATGAAATTAATGGGTAGCAGGTTTAAAACGAATAAAAGAAAGTTCTTCTTCACACAGTGTGTAGTCAGCCTGTGGAACTCCTTGCCAGAGGAGGCTGTGAAGGCTAGGACTATAATAGAGTTTAAAGAGAAGCTAGATAATTTCATGGAGGTTAGGTCCATAAAAGGCTATTAGCCAGGGGATAAAATGGTGTCCTTGGCCTCTGTTTGTCAGAGGCTGGAGAGATATGGCAGGAGACAAATCGCTTGATCATTGTCTTCGGTCCACCCTCTCTGGGACACCTGGTGCTGGCCACTGTCGGTAGACAGGATACTGGGCTAGAAGGACCTTTGGTCTGACCCAGTACGGCCGTTCTTATGTTCTTATGTTTTTAGCTTAAACCTTTGGTGGCTGCTTTCTCCTCTTTACTTTTACCTAGTGGAAATAAACCCATACTAGTGTAACCCTGGGTGGTCTCCAGTGAGAATATTTTTTAAGGTAACACCCCAAACGGGTTCTCCCGGTCCCAAAGAACCAGACACAGATCCCTGGTCAATTTACAATTTAGATCTAAATTCAAGATCACGCTGGGCCAATCCTTTAGTATCTAAAGGTTTATTAAAAAAAGGTTGAAAGTAAGGTTGTTAAGGCAAATACATTACCTGCACCAATCACCAAGTCCTTGATGCAGGATCTTAGCAGAGATGTTACAAACTGCTAGCTTAAAAGTCTCTGGTGTATATCCTATGTCAGGATGGGTCAACAATACTTCCCAGCTCTCTGTCCCTCGCAAGGCTGCATCTAGGATCAGTAGTAAGATTACAGACAAGATGGAGTCCACCTCATGGCATTTTTATATCCATTCCTGGTGTCTTCCAAGCCGGAACGGGTCACATGGTCAAGTGACCTGTCTGTGTTTCACATGCTGGTGGCCATTATGCCCTGATTGGTTACTTTCCAGACGCATTGGCCACCTTGAGAGCCATTGTCTTTGGGGCTGTGCTAATTAGCAGAGTCATTCATTGGACATTCCTTCCTTACAGCAGGCAGTCCAGGCCATTGCTCTGTCTCTGACAGAGAACGTTCACAGTACCAGCCCAGAGCCCATATTCTTAACTCCACATATAGATATCAAAAAAGTACATGAGTAGCATACATAGAATCAGCAGAACATAAGCTTTTGTTTGATACCTCACATGGCCCCCTTTTCACAGACTTTGAGGCAAACACCTCCCCATGAGCACAGCAATGATTTGGCTGCTCCCTTTAAAATCCAATAAAGTGACACCTACTCCCCAGATTTCTGCTGTAACAGTTCTTGTTTTCACCAGTGGAGGCAGCATGGAGAGACTGGGTTTCCCACTCATGGAGCTTTGTTTGCTCTATCCATCTTCCACGCTCACTTGTGAGTAGGTTGTCTCCATGGTTTTTCCGATAAACTTGGTTAAATCGCTTGAATGGGTTCTTGACAGCAATAGTGAAACAGAAAAGGGCATCATCCTTTCATAGGGCAGCCCCCCTGAGATCTTTCACTGGCTCACAGCCTTTGACATAAATGTTCCATTACCCAGAGCAAACTGCCTGCCAGCGATATATAGCACAGTGCATACCTACCTCCGCACCAGCAGCCGGGGGGCGGGGGGAGGATGGTGTATACCAAAGTGATTTCCTACTTCTGTTCCTCACCAACTCCTAAACAGGGACAGGACCATCACACTTCTGGCTTCACAGTCAGGTTCCACAGAATTGACTTATCTCCATTGCCCACGTGGAAAGGAGGAAATCAGAGGGAAGGCAAGAGCAGAAGTCCCAATGGCAGCTATCATGAAAATCAAAGCAAAGGGAATTGTATCACTAGGGAGAAGGAACTGGCTTTGGAGTAGCTCAGGCCTAGATTGCTAGTTTGAATCCAACACAAGCTGATAGAAAGTATGACTACATGTTGTTACCCACGAACATAAAAACGGTCATACTGGATCAGACCAAAAGTTCATCTAGCCCAGGATCCTGTCTTCTAACAGTGGCCAATGCCAGGGGCCTCAGAGGGAATGAACAGAACAGGGAATCTGCATGTGATTGCTCATTGCCCATTCCTAGCTTCTGACAAACGGAGGATAGGGACACCATTCCTGCCTATCCCAGCTAATAGCCATCGATGGACCCGATCCTCCCTGAATTTATCTAGCTCTTTTTAAAACTGTGTTACAATCTTGGCCTTCACAACATCCCCTGGTAAAGTGTTCCCCAAACTGATTATGCATTGTGTGAAGACATACTTCCTTTTGTTTGTTTTAAACCTGCTACCTACTCATTTCTTTGGGTGACCCCTAGTTCTTTCATATTATAAGGAGGAAACAACACTTCCTTATTTACTTTCTCCACACCAGTCATGATTTTATAGACCTCTATCATATCCTCCACCTTAGTCATCTCTTTTCCAAGCTGCAAAGTCCCAGTCTTATTAATCTCACCTCAGATGGAAGCTGTTTCATACAGCTATTTTTATGGCCCTTTTCTGTACCTTTTCCAATTCCAATATATCTTTCTTGAGATGGGGTGACCACATCTACACACACTATTCAAGATGTGGGTGTACCATGGATTTATATAGAAGCAATATGATATTTTGTGTCTTTATTTTTTTCTCTCTTTCTTAATGATGCCCAACACTTTGTTGGCTGCCGCTATACATTAAGTGGCTGTTTTCAGAGAACTCTCCACAATGGCTCCAAGAGCTCTTTCTTGAGTGGTAACTGCTAATTTAAACCACGTCATTTTATATGCATTGCTTTGCATTTATCAACATTGAATTTCATCTACCATTTGGTTACCCAGTTCTGTGAGATCCATTTGTAACGCATGGCAGTCTGCTTTGGACTTAATTCTTTTAAGTAATTTTGTATCATCCTCAAATTTTGCCATTCTCAGGCTACGTCTACACTGGCATGATTTTCTGGAAATGCTTTTAACGGAAAAGTTTTCTGTTAAAAGCATTTTTGGAAAAGCGCGTCTAGATTGGCAGGATGCTTTTCCGCAAAAACACTTTTTGCGGAAAAGTGTCCATGGCCAATCTAGACATGGTTTTCTGCAAAAAAGCCCCGATCACCATTTTCACGATCGGGGCTTTTTTGCAGAAAACAAATCTCTGCTGTCTACACTGGCCCTTTTGCGCAAAAGTTTTTCGGAAAAAGACTTTTGCCTGAACGGGAGCAGCATAGTATTTCCGCAAAAGCACTGACAATCTTACATGAGATTGTCAGGGCTTTTGCGGAAATTCAAGCGGCCAGTGTAGACAGCTGGCAAGTTTTTCCGCAAAAGCAGATGATTTTGTGGAAAAACTTGCCAGTCTAGACGTAGCTTCACCGTTTAGTCCCTTTTCCAGATCATTTATGAATATGCTGAATGTAGGGCCCCAGCATAGACCTCTGGGGCCACCACTATTTACATCGCTCTGTTCTGAAAACTGACCATTTATTCCTACCCTTTGTTTCCTGTCTTTGAATCAGTTACTGATCCATGAAAGGACCTTCCCTCTTATCCCACAACACAGGGGTGAATAAAGGGGCTTGTCAAGTGGGTTGATCTGGCCCATGGATGCTCTGCTGCTCCCCTATCCCCAGGCCAATCAGGGCCTGGGGACCGGTCCACTCTAAGCACCATGTGGGTGGGAGAGCACCAAGTCTCTTCCTGCTGCCAGGGGTGCGGGTGTCTAGAGGGAACCGCCAGTTGTTCAGAACAGCTGGCAGTTCTCACTAGGCAGGGAGTGGGTGGGGGCAAAGACTTCATGTGATCCCCTTCCCCAGGACAAACAGGGTCTATGGGTAGGGGACCACAGAGGTGTCCTGGCCCTGCCCCTTCTGACCAAGACCCCAACCGTACTGGGACAGCCAAGGCTACTTGAAAAATTAGTGAAGCCCCCCCCATCTAAAATTATTGCCCACCCGTGCCATAACAGTTTCCTTGGCTTAAGAGCTTTTGGTGTGGGACCTTGTCAAAGGAAATCAAAGGATGTTACACGGCTGTTCAGTATTTTGTGGGAAGTAACTCTGGTCTCTGTCCATTCCATGAATACTGCTTTCACCATCCCCGGGAGCACTAGTTGTCCAGTCTCACCCATGAGACCAAGGACTGCCACAGAGACTGATCTTCCCATTTACTCCTGGAGAAAGCTTCTCCAGCTCACTTCTAAGCCACACTGGGAGGAGAATTTGCCCTGCTGCTGCACATGCTGTAACTATTGTGGGGTTAAAAGAAAACCCACCTCAGCCCCCAGAGCTATCAAGCCACCAGATACTACCAAATCTACCCATTCCAGATTTATCTGTGCTGGTGTCTGTTATAGCAACTGTCATGGTCATGAGGGATGGCCAGCAGCCTGGGGACTAAGGGGTTAACTGTACCTAGCCAGGTAGCAGTTAGCCAATAGAAATGCAGATAGAGATTTCAAACTGAGACAAAGGAATTTGGGGGGTTTCCCTCCTTTGTCTCTGGGCAGTTTTTTCTCTCCAGGTACTGAGGGGGACAGACAACATGTCTCTCTCCAAGAAAAGACTCTTCACTATCTGTAAGTAGGGTAAAGTTTAGATGAATCCATTAGGTTTTATTGTTTTATGTTTTGGGAATGGGAATCTGATGTCTGTGCATTTAAAAATGGGGTTTCCTCTCCTTTGTAACTAAGTTTTTGGCCCATAGGAGTCCCACGTGAATATATTAATTGGTGACTGTTCCATCTAGTCATTATGCTTGTAACAGGAGTAGTGTGATGATAATAAAAGTTCTTTCTTTTTTATTAACCTGGTATAGGTTAATTTTTGTGTCCTGGTTTTACTTTGGGACTGAGATTTCCCAAGTGATCTCTTTCCTGGTTTTTCTTACCATTACTTGGGTGGCGGCAGCCGATTTGTATCCCCAAAATCTTGTTTTTTAAGATTTTGGGGGCAAGTTTTATATCAAAGCCTGGAAAGATAAGGTTATGGGGTACTTTTGTGGACCCCCACTTCTGCATTCATCGTGCCAGAGTGGGGAACCAGCCTTGACAGCAACTGAGCTGGCCATGCCAGGAGACCTGGCTGAGTGGCAGTAAGTGCCAAGAAGAGCAGGCTCAGCAGGAGGAGAACTTTTCACAGTGCCATTCATAGCGCCACTGGATTAACTGCCAAATAGACCAAACTCACTTATTGCCTTGTGTTCATATCCTAAAGCTCCTTGATCTTCAAGCCAGGCTCAGCTTGGGAAATAAGCATTTCTGTACTCCTCCACCTAGCCCAGTATCCTGGCTGTGCCACTGGACAGCTCCCGATGTTTCAGAAGAAGGTGCAGGAAACCCTGCGTTAGATACTTTTACAATAACCTGCCGGCATGTAGAGGATGTTTCTTCCTCGCCATCACTTGTGAGAGGTTGGCTTCTTAATCCTGCTTAGCTCTTGCCCTCAGTGAACTCTAGTGATAATCAGTTCGGCAGAATAAACATGCATTGTGTAAAAAAAAAAAAAAAAATTCCTTGGACCGGTTTTAATGTGTTGCTTTTCAGTTTTATTCATTGCCTTCTCATTATTTTATAATGAGAGGAAGTAAACAGGAACATCCAATCTACCCACCCTAGACCATTCAGCATTTTGTATCTTTCCATCACATCTCCTCTTACTCATCTCTGCATAATAAACATTGACAGTCTTTTCAGTCTCTCTTCATTCAGAAGTCTGTTCTGGCTTCTGATCATTCTTGTCACCCTTCTCTGAACCACCTCCATTGCTGCTGGAGTCTTTTTGAGCAGAGAGTGTCTAAAAGTGAACACATCACTCCAGGTGATGACATACCAGTCATTTACATAATGGCATTCTTGTATTCGCTGTATTGTTTTTATCTCATGTCTAATGGATCCTAGCACTTTGCTTACTTTGTTTTACCGTCACAACACATTACATACAGCGTTGTACTTATATTGAGCTTTTTCTGCAATTAAGGTAAAACACAGAAACATGAAGGAATAGTTTAAATAGTTTAATAACCCTTCCCTCTTCCTTATGGACAATGGCCCCATGATCCTTTACCGACTATTCGCTTTGTGTCAGTTACTGATCACCCCTTCTGTGTCTCTCCATCTGCCTGTCAAATATACTTCCAACTTTCACTGTCAGTTTCTGAGGATATCTGAGTTCCCCAGAAGCCCAATCTAATCCCATCAGTCCCATTGCACACTGATTTTGGAAGCCTGGGTACTTTGCTTCAGTTTGTATACACGTCCACGCCACCAGCAGCAGCTCACAGCTGAGCCAGTTGGAGCATTCCTGGCTTTCCCCACTGTCACTTTCAGTAAACTCTCTGATGCAGGCTAGAGCTGCTGGAAACTAGTTTCTAAGCCAAACCTTCCTGTAGGCAGAGGCAGGCTGTTTGCTTCAGACCTAAAGACAAAATAAATCTCTCTCCCTTGAGAGAGGAGCAATATTAGTGGGTGACATTCAGTCTCCTACAGGGAGAAGGAATCAGTCAAATAGCCCAGCTGCTGCTGCCCTGGCAGCTTGAGCTAGTCAGGTTTCGCTTCAGTGACTTGGGCTGATAAAATCCAGAGGACAGTCAGCAAAGGCCACTGTACAATCAGGGACAGCAGAAATATTGTTTGAGAGAGAGAGGACAGCAAGGTGGGGGCGGGGGGAGACCAGGGAGAGGTGCTGACTCAGCAGCCCGGGGGTGAGAGCAGCACAAAGAGCATTAGCACATTGCTCCCCGAGGGAGAACCAGTCTAGAGACATGTTCCAGACCGTAAATACACTCCCTTCACCTCATGTTAGCAGTGTCCTTTGGCCTCACCTGCCCTACGAGTGACACCCAGGCTGGGGTTGACGAGGATCAAACCATCTGAGATGGGATGAGCTTGGGGTGAATTGGTTGTTTTGCCAATCAAGCACCTTGTTTCAAGACTGCACTCCTGACCCCGTGGAATGAAAGGTGGGCTGGGGTGTGAGTAAGGTGTGTAGAATCAAAGATCCCCCCCTCAGTGGGCAACCGGTCCCTTCTTTTTCCATCACATCAAGACTGAGCTGAGTATCCCCAAACCACCCTCGGACAGGCGGATGTCAGGTCCTAGCCTGCCACAGCCCTGGTGAGGGCAATTTTACCAACTTCCAGAGCAATATCTTGTTCACCGAAAGCATTCAGAGATAGGTGGCTTTTCTGGGGCTCTTCCCAGGCTAGAAATGAGTGCAGCGCTGGCTTCCACTAGGAAGCTGGTAATTTCTCCTTCCCAGTGGATACAGTTCCCTTTCCTAGCTTTGCAGGCACATGGACTATCTCTAAAGTTGCAAAAGCTTCAGAGGGGTTGCCGAGTCAGTCTGTAACTGGAAAAACTTCCAAAACAACCAATGATCTAGCAGCAACTTACAGACTAACAAGACATGTAGATGGTAACGTTGCAGGGCTTGATTGTCAGTGTTCTTGTGGAAATTCAAGCGGCCAGTGTAGACAGCTGGCAAGTTTTTCCGCAAAAACAGCTGCTTTTGCGGAAAAACTTGCCAGCTGTCTACACTGGCCGCTTGAATTTCCGCAAGAACACTGACAACCTCATGTAAGATTGTCAATGTTCTTGCGGAAATGCTATGCTGCTCCCATTCGGGCAAAAGCCCTTTTCTGGAAATGCTTTTGCGCAAAAGGGCCAGTGTAGACAGCTGAAAACTGTTTTGCACAAAAAAGCCCCGATGGCGAAAATGACGATCAGGGCTTTCTTGTGCAAAACCGCGTCTAGATTGGCATGGACGATTTTCCGCAAAAAGTGCTTTTGTGGAAAAGCGTCCGTGCCAATCTAGACGTTCTTTTCCGCAAATGCTTTTAACGGAAAACTTTTCTGTTAAAAGCATTTGCAGAAAATCATGCCAGTCTAGACGTAGCCATCCAGTGTTGCTGCTTTTTCATTGGGGCTCAACTCAGGAATATATTGGGGGCCTTCATACAACATATACAGTAATGAATAAGGGTCCATCTTGAACTGCTTGGGGCCCTAAGCAATTGCTTAGTCTACTTATTCCTAGTGTTGGCTCTGTTCTCATTTACACTAGGCTCCCTTTAAACCACTCTGAGGGCTTAACTCAAAATAAGTTATGCAAATTGAGCTATGTCAGTTGCATATCTTATTTCGAAATAGGGATCATCTGCACAGACCTGATTTCAAAATGCAGCACTCTTCCTCAGACTTCCTTTACTTCTCATACAATGAGGGTTACAGGAGTCAGAGTAAGAAGTCCTCCAGCTTGACAGTATTTTGAAATAGCTGCCTGCTGTAGACGAGGACTAAGTTATTTTGGAATAGCGCTTGTTATTTCAAAATAGTGTTGCAGCATAGACGTACTCGGACAAAATAAAAGCAATCAGTGTGACCTTTAAGGCCTCTTTACACTGCCAAAGTGGTGTAAAAGGAGCTTAGCGTAAATGAGAATCAATCTCCTGACAATTGTATACACTGGACACCACCATTTACTGGCCTGGTGCTAATTTGAATCCACTGAAGGCCTTGAGCTGGGATAACTTAAAGGAGACAGGAAAGGAGAAATTCCATATTCAGGGAAACAAAGGAGGAAATATTACTCTGACAGGTTGATTTAAAAAACACCATGAAAAACAGGGTCTGTTTGAAGCTGCTGAGGGGTTTTTAGTGGTCAGAGAAATCACATGGAGATGAATGGGTGGGCAGTGATGTGGGTGCTAAATTCCACCAGGGCATGCCATAAAGTCATCACTTGGGTACTGACGCCCAACACACGGCATGGTGATAGCCTGATTTTTTTTAGAAAATCATTTTGAATTTGTATGGAGCGGCACAGAGACCTAGTGGATTTCTGATCACCGAGAGTTGCCCTTCCAGTATAAGATAAATCAGTTTCACAGACTCTGTAAGCAAATTTGTCATGCAATTACTTGGTATAGCTAGCAGTAACAGTCAGTCACATTGGAGATTTATGTATTAACAATGTTAGCTCAAACGTCATCTCAGTTTGGATAACTTGACCAAGCTGGTTATTTATGCATTTATTTATTTTACTGCAAAAGCATGTGCTGCAAGAGGGGCAAAGCTGTGAACAGTGTTGTGGTTTTGCTACTTATTCAGGTGCCTATGTCACCAAACTGAACATCTAACCTGTCAAGCATGGAAATATCATTGTGTTTTGTGTGCACTACACATCTTTCTGTCATCTATTCCCTGCCTTTGGCAACAACTCTTTTCTGACTTACCCTCTCTTATGCATGCAGAGGCAAATCAATAGATACTTGTGTGTGTGCAGGAGTAGTTGGGGATTCACCCAATGCTATGGAACAGTGGTCTCCAGCCTTTTTAAGCATGAGATCACTTTTTGAATTTAAGTGCAATCCAAGATCTACCTCAAATATAAACACCCTTGCCCCACCTCCTGCCCCCGCTCACTCCATCCTCCCTCTCTTGCCCATCCTCACTCATTTTCATCAGGCTAGGGCAGAGGGCTGGGGTGCAGGCTCTGGTCTTGGATTAATCTGGAGTGTGAGAGGGGCTCTGAGCTGAGCTTGGGGCAGGCAGTTGGGGTTTTAGGTGCAGGCTCTGGGAGGGTGTTTGAATACAGGGGTGCTTGGGGTTGGGGCAGGGGCTTGAGGTGCAGGAGCGGGTTCGTGACTGGGGTAGGAATTCTGCATGTGGGCTCCAGCTGGGCCCTGCTGGTAGCTCCTGGGTGGTGGTGCAGTGGAGCTAAGGCAGGCTCACCCCTGCCCTAGCCCTGGACCACTCCCAAAAGCAGCCAGCAAACTCCCTCCCAAGTCCTGCTGTGTCCCCACCCTGCTTTGTGGAGAAAGGATACAGAGTGGGAGGGGGCATCTTGACATCAGCACCCTCCTCTCCCTTCCCTGCCCTGCACAGAATGCAGGAGGCTCCCCAGGAGGAGGGGCAGCTGAAGTGCTGGCACTTGATAGCCTCTTGGCCAAACCAGTCAGGATCCCCTGTCAGAGGCTCCAAGATCTACCAATAGATCCTGATCTACTGGTTGGTGACCACTACTATAGAAGAACAGCTGTTCTGTAAAAGGGCTTTCTGCATGGCACCCAGAACAATTCTGTAGCCTTCAGAGCATAGATCTCTTGCCTTCTTTGCCAGTCCTTGGCCCCACTTTTGGCCTCTTGAAATACATATGGATTGGGAGCAGTGTTCCCTGTAAACTGTGTGCTTGGGCAACCGCCCATTAGAGATTCACATGCCGCCCAGTTGATTATCAGGGCACCCACAGCCTCCCATGGCTGGCAGCATGTGCTTCTATTGGTGGTGCCTAACAAAATGTATTCTGTACTTGGATGGAAAAAATTAGAGGGAACATTGCTTGGAAGCAGTCTGTCACCGGTCTAACTTTTAAGAGGTAGGGATGGATCCCCACACAATCCCAACCTGGATATATTAATGCTGAGCAGAGTACAATGCTGTGCTGCACTGCACTCCTCCAAGACACCAGTTGTATGTAGATGGCTGCAGGTGTAGTGGTCTGAGACTTTTCAAAAGCTGAATGTGGAGACTGGGAAGAGACGTGAAGGAGGGAGATGTTCACTGAGACCATCAATGGTCACTTGTACTGATCACTCTGTGCTCTACCATCCATCCTGCTGGTGTCTGCAATGCTCCACTCGCCGGCTCCTTTATCAGCAGTGGAAGCAGCTGGGACACAACTGGATCAGCAAAGCGGTCGCATCATCTCATAATTGACTAACTCATCTCCCCTGTGGCTCTAAGCAGCAGTTGAGAGCAAGATGTGGCAGCCTGGGATGAAAGACCAGATGTTTAGGGGGGTGACTTTCTGCCACTTAGCCCTCCACTAAGTGAGGGGAAGGAGCTGGGAGTGGGCTGTCCACTAATGAGGGAAGGAGGAGGATCTATAGCATGACTCCCAGCCAAGCCCAGAATGGTTTAGCTCCTGCTGAGGTGGGAGGGAGTTGTGGGGATTGTGGCTCATCTTGCAGAATTGTTGTTGCCTCTAGACCAGGAGGGCCTCAATCAGAATCTAACCTAGAGTAAAGGGCAGAACAACACCTGGCCAGAGACAGGGACAGGGATGGGACCCCTTTGTGGTTGTGTCTTCTCTGGGTCGAGTCGCCATCAAACCGTTTGTAAATTCCACTCTCGGAGTAAAGGGACATGGACCCACCCAAATTGCCAGCTTCCCTAGCTGTCTGTCCCAAACAAATTGACCAGGAGTGGGGGGAGGCCTTGGGCTTCCTTTCAGGAAAGCTGCTTATCAGATCTAGCTGGTGTTATTTGCTTTCTGTAGGGCCGCTGATCTCAAAGGATCCCCAATGCATTTTATAAGCAATATACAGAAGTCCCTTCACACGTCAGACAGTCATCTCTAGGGGTGGGGATTAGGTATAGCAGCTGTTCAGCAACACGCAGCAGCTTAAGATCAGAAACAAAGAATGAAACTAGCAAAAGAATTTAAGCAGCCAAGTTAGAATTAGGCCAGAATACCAATATCCTTAACTTCTGGGTGAGGGGAGTGTTGTTATGTTGAGACATTAGTGAGGCAGTGACTCAAAGGGAAGACCATGCCTCACGCAGGCTGAATTATCTCCCCCACTTCATGCAGTTCCTGAGGTTTTTTCTTAGCGGTCTCCCACCCAAGTACCTAAGGAGAAAAATGCTGCTGGGCTTGTGGGATGTGAGGAGAGCAGAGCCCAAAGGGGCACAGCTTCTATTACACCCATCCAAGAGCATCCTAGATCACCACGGTGCTGGCCACAGGAAGGTCCACAAAGAAATAGTCTGTTTTCTCTCGTGCAGTCTCTTCCCTTCCAGGCCCAGTCAAAGAGTTTCCTGGGCCTGAGGTGGCTGTGCTGCATGGCCGGGTGGCTCCCAGCTAGGCCAGTGAGCAAGTGGCTTGGAAGTGGGTGCCAAGCAGCGCAGGGCCCTGAAGTTTCAGGGCCCAAGGTACTGCTTTGCTCGCCTTGTCCTAAGGCCGGGCCTGTTCCTTTCTCAGCAGGCACTGGCCACAAGTATCTCTTGGCCCACCTGCCCCACCTGCCCTAAGCAGCCAAATTGTTGTTCTCTACCTGCAGTAGCCCCGACACCAGTACATTCTGCAACAAGCCCTAACCTAATTTGTCACAAAGGGTCACAAGGGATGAGCCAGTGAGGTCAGCCATCCAAAGTCACTCTTGAAATGCCACCTGGGCAAAGAGCTGAGAGCAGATACCCATTATCCAGGTTGCTCAACTGACTTCTCCTTCCATTTGGGAAACCTCCGTACGGTCTCAGAGCTGCCCCTTGGCCTTTCCTGTTTTCCAAGTCGCACCTGACTAGTTAAAAGTTTTATCAGCCACAGCCATAAATTACCATGACAGCTTTTAGAGACACTCAGCCCTTTTGTCGCCTGCTCATTTCCTCTCCGTCCCTCACCATTGATCAAACCCGCCGAGTTTCAGACTGTTCAAAAGCAAGAACAAAGACCTCCAACCCCATCTAATTGAGACATGGAGAACGCTAAGAAGCATTTGCAGCATGTGTACTCACCATAATTAAATCAGCTTCTTGATAGTTCTGATAATTCTGCTGTCTTGGTTTTTTTAACCAGCATTATGATTAATGTCTGCAGTGATGTGCTGCCATTTCCACGCTGCAAATATCCCAATCCTCTCTTACAAAATAGGGGCTCAAGTTTCTGCTGGCAAGGAATGAGAAGACCACAAGATGTACTATTAATCAATGGGTAATTCAATAAGTCTTTGGGAGGGGGTCTCAGAGCCTGGCTCCCTGCAAATACGATATCCCCCATGGAATGTAATAAATATTTGTATTACATATGCTTGGTACCTGAGTGCAGAGCAGAAAGGCTGGATGGGAGGGGGACAGAGGCCTAAAAAGGTATCGTTACACTGCTTGAAGGTCACAGAGTGTGTCTGATGAGGAAGAAAAGGCAGTGAAAGCCGATGCTTTGCCAATATGTGGCTCAAGGCTGTAAGCGGCACTGAAAAGCTGATGCTGGAGAGCAGGAGTTGTGTTTCAACCCATTAAGTCCCGGCCTGACTTCCAATGTCAAAGAGGAGATGGAAGATATCTCGCATGCAGAGATTCCTAGGTTCGGAGGACTCTAGGTGAGCTTTGAACTAGAGGATCATACACTAGTTGAGGCTTCCCCCCAAAACAATAGTAACATGCATGTCCTGAGTATCTTTCTTCCCAAAAGATGCCAAAATTCTTTACAAACTTACAGAAATCACTGCCTTGAATGAAAAAAATGTGGCTACTTCTGGAGGGGCACACGACATCTGTTTAACAGAAATGCTACACAGTTTAGGACCGCAGGTGAAGAAGCAGCCTACAATTCATCTGAAACAGCAGGAAGAGTTGAGATAAGTAGAATGGAATTAGCCACGTTATTAATTAGCCAGGAGTCCAAGGCTAAATTCCCAACTCTTGTGAATGTTTGCCAAAGGGTCTCTAATTCCCGGGAGTGGTTGGGGCCTCTGCCTTGACTCTCACCTCTGCTGAGTCACTCGTTCCAGCCAGAAGTGGATAAAAGGGGGAGTCTGGATGAGTTAGCATGGCCTAGAGGCACAGCACTGGGAGTTAGAAATCCTGGGTTCCTTCCCGTCGCAGCTCACAACTCATGTAGACCAACATTTCCAAAGCAACCTACGGCCCACCAGGGTTCTATGCATGGTCCACGAGACGTTTTGTTTACCATTGCCCAAGTGCAGGGTTGCCAGGTTCCACTGATTTCCATGCACATAATTGTTTTCAATTGGCACACCCCGCAAATTCTAGGTGCACAAGTGCAGTTAGCAAAACTTCCCTTTCCCAGGAGAACATCTTGGTTATGGCAGTCTTACAAGCCACTGAGATGAAGGAGGACCAATCACACGGCCCACTCACTAGACTAGGTTGCCCGTCGCTGGCATAGACCAATGTTGGCTCCTGAAGTAGTGGCCTGATTGTCAGAAGTGTTGAGCTCCTTCTTCAATGCGATCAGAATCAGTCCCATTGTAATGAAGACAACAGGTGAGATAAAGGCCTTTGCTGCCTTAGGCCTCCTGTTCCTCACCGGGTGGGTCTAGTAATGGCAACACAACGCTGCCATCTCTAGCCAGCCCACACAGAAGAACAACATGTCCAGCTGTGAACACCATCTGCTGCATTGCCTGGGGAGTTGGCTTCTGTTTGGTTGTACAAGGGGAAGCTCCTGACCACGGCAGCAGGAAGGAGTCCTCTGGGGATCTCAGGCCACCTGCAATCAGCCCATCACTTCAATAAGCTAGAGATAACAAGGGACACACTTGATCTGTTCAAAGGGCATACACAACTCAGCCTGTGGAGCCATGCGGTCATTAGCTGCCAAAGAGACCAGGTTATGGCTTGGTACCATGAAAGTAACTGTTCCTTACTGGCTGGGAGTGTGATGGGAAGCAAAGCAATGAGGCCAAACCCCAGCCTGCTCCCCACCTTTCCCCTTTTCCTCCCAAACATCTCTAGACCAGTGGTCCCCAACCTTTCAAGGTTGTCGGGCGCCAGGGGGCGGGCCGTTCGCCCGCCGGGCGCCAGGGGGCGGGGCTGTTCGCCCGCCGGGCGCCAGGGGGCGGGGACACTTGCGCCCCGGGGGCGGCCCCCCCCATAGCCGCATGCCCGGGGCCGACGCTCCCCCCGCCCAGCGCCGCGCGCCCGGGGCCGGCGCTCCCCCCGCCCAGCGCCGTGCGCCCGGGGCCGGCGCTCCCCCCACCATGCGCCCGGTGCCAGGCCAGCCCCAAGCACCTGGCGGGCACATGGAAATGCACCGTGTTGGGGACCACGGCTCTAGACAAACAGCAGTGACCACAGGGCCTCTTGTTAGGACACTCATGCTCAGATGTTCCAGCCTTCTCACCAGGCCCCCAAGACATGCCAAGGGAGTCCATCTCCGGGTCACAGCCCTGATCTACTGCAATAAGGACCAGAATCCTAGAAAGACTTGCAGAAGCTTAACTCGAGAGGATTTCACCAGGCCTTATGTGCTGATCACAGGCACTGCAATGAAAGGCCACACTTTGCCTCTTCTTTTAAGCTCTGATTCCAAAAGCATTAAGGACCAAAAGCTTAAGCCGAGTAAAGAGATTTAGAAATAAAACCCAGCAGCCTGGGCAGTTCCATGCCAGGCCGCAGTTTCATCCTGCAACACAAGTCGTCGTCCTCCTCCACCGCAGAATAATTAAAAGCTTTTGTTTGTTTGTTTGATTGCTGTAATCTGGGTCTGTGTGATCCCAACTCAGCCATTTAGTAACACAAGGGAGATAAAGACAAAACCAGGCATCATTGAGTAAATGAAGCCGTGGCAGATTATAAACACCTCTTCTCTGTGCTGCCGTGCTATGTAAAAGGGGAAGTGGCAGGTGCTCTCCTTTCTCACACATCTCTATCTCTCCAGCCCCTTAAAAGGCTTCCGATGCTCCAGAATTCACAGTACGCATAGCCTGGCATCCATCTGAATCCAGGAAACCCATGCTGTGCTGACACAGCTCTGGATAAAAACTGAGCTCCAGCATAGACTTTTCATGACATTTACTAAACCTTTGAGAAGTTTCCCTCTTTCTGCACTAAATATCAGTTGCTTAAGATAATCTGTGAAGCTGTAGAACGGCCATTAGGCACTCCCCAGTGACTGGTTAATTCACAGTAAATTACAGTCACTGCTGAAGAGATTGCAGGGAGGTTAGGAGGAGATTGGAAGCGGCAGGCAGGAAAGCACTGTAGCATTTACCAAAATAAGAAAAACGAACAATAATCAAATCTGCCTGCCTTTGAGGAGCAATGGGGCTGGGAATATGGCCACTTCCAAGCTCTAGGGCAGCAGTTCCCCAGAGGTCACTCCACTAGCAGATAGGGTCACAACAATGCTAAGGAGGCTGTGTTACAAAATGGCGTCCTCTGCATGGTGTGATGCCATTTTAAAATAGCATCCTCTGTGCTTGCAGGGGCCACGGGATGTTACCCATCTGAAAATGGGGCTATGCCAGGGAAACGGATGGGAACCACTGCTCTCGGTGGTGCTCTTAAGACAGGGGTTCCGCTCATGGACCAGCATTCTCCTGCCACTCCTTGTCAGTACCTGGCCCAGGCTGGGGACGCTAATGATCCAACCAGTGGACCAAATTCAGGGATGAATCTTGGTCAGGGATGACCTGAGGCATGTTGCACATACATTGGCCAGGCAGAGGATCAGCGTTGTCTCTGTTCCTGAATGATCATCTTGGGTCATCATACAAATATAAGACACGTGAAAGGAAACCATGCCTGGATCAGCCCTACTCCATCAACAACCTCTCTGGCACCTCTCATTCTGTGGCCTCCTCCCCTCATTCTTTCCAGCACATCTTTTTCCCTCCATCCTCTGCCTGCCATGATTGTCACCGTATTCCCAACCTTTCATTCTTTATCAGGAAGAAAAAGCAGCTTTTTACCTCTCAAACTGTTGTCATTCTGCCCAGCCAAAATTCTAGGCAAAGTCCAAGTCGGATGGAATCTCAGGGGCCTGCATCACAAAAACTATTCATTGGGGGAGAGGAGGAAGGGGAGGGTAACGCTGCTCCACTGTGGTGCAGGTGAAAGAAAGGCTGGTAGCTGGAAGTCCCTGGAGTTTCCCTGGAAACTGAATGAGGCCTTATGGAATGGACCAACACACCAGACTGCACAGGTTCCACCGTGTTTGGCTTTGAAGCCAGCACTCATGGCTACAGAAGTAGTGAATTCCCATCCATGTAACAAAAGGCCAGATGGATGCTGTACTAGAGCTGCAGGGACCTGGGGAAGGGATACCTTGCAGGGTATGGTAGGAGCTAGGAGGAGGCCATTACCAATGAGAAGGGGTACAAGGTTCTCCCAGGAAGCTCAAAGCCAAAATTTGGGGTCTTCTTCTAGGAACACAGGCCTTTTACATCTTTCTTCATTAATGAGCCACATTCCCTGAGCGTGGGGCTGTATCCTTATAAAGGCAGGTTTGTACAGTTCCTCTTGGCAACCAGGGAATTTCTAAGGGAGGGTGTTGGGAGTCAAAGCTAGAGCGAGTACTCTAACCAAGTCACTGGACATCCTGTGGTGCTTGAGTCACTTAGAGGTTTGATAGTATATCAGGTAAACCGCCGGCTTGGAGAAAAGCACTGCAGGCACGTGGTTCTTTGGTGGATTCCCAAACACATTGACACACTTTGAATGACAAAGAAGATCCATTTACTGGGGACACCAAAAATCAACCCTGCAAGCTCCTCGGCACACTTGTGTAATGGACAGAGAGAGAGTTTTAATAAGGAGACCAATCCAGGGGCATGAAAGTAACAGCATCCTAGTGCAACCCTTCCACATTATCAACCTGCTAGCAGATTTCAACCCTGCGTCCACCTGCTGCTGCTGCCTCCTTGCCCACAGCGGGATGCGCTCCATCCAGTTTTAAGCCTTTCTATCCCTGCTCAGAGGTTGCTCACTCACTGGCCAACCTTTCCGCCACAGCCAGCTCCAAGGCTAATGACTTCAGCCAGGTGTCCTCTGACCTCTAGAGGACCTTTCCTTCCCTTGTGCTGTGGTGGTTGCAGAGTCCTCTGCTGGCTGGATGTTGCGCTGGGGGTTAACACCATACTCGGTGATCGCCTGCAACAGGTTCACTACTATCTTGGTAGCCCCGTGGTCCTCAGATCTCAGTGGTTTAAGAGCCAAATTAGCAATCAACATTCACCAAAAAAGCCCCCGGAGTGGGAATGAGAGGGGAAATAGTTAGGTTTTTAGATTATATATTATTCTCACAGCAAAGAAGTAAGTTGATATCGATTGGTTAATAACATAGTCAAAGCATCCTGACTGGTTAATAATTCAATCACAGAGTGTTTCAATATCATACGCTACAAAGAGCTACAGGAGACACATTAAAGAGCCGCTTACAGCAGATTGAGAACCGCAGTCTGAATGTCACTGTGTTAGATAGAAGCTAAATACAACTGGATTCACATCCCAGGTGACCATCCCAACTACAGGATGAGCAGCAAGCTGTTTAGCAGGGTAACCCTCTGACTCCTGCTCCACATGAGAAACCAGTGTGAGGCAGCCACCTAGCATGCAGTGGAAATTCCACTGGAAATTCCAGCCACCGTCCCTCTGCCTGTGGGCTGCCAGGCATCATCCTCTGAGCAATCCTTTCTGCAGCTCTGAAAATTTAACTGCATCAAGAACTAATTTGTGCTGCCTTGTTTTCTTCCTGAAAATATACATTTTAACTTATTGGGAAGGCTTCCTTTCTGCTGCCAACCGGTATCAACAGTCAATCAGAATCTGTCAACGTAGCAATTTTATCATCTCAGACTTGGGTAGCAATACAGTCACCATGGGAACCAAAATAGTAACTATGGAATAGCTGCCTTAGTAACAACAACAAATATGCCGGTATAAAATGGCAGGGGTAGTAAATTTTGGTTAACAATTTAGAAATTAAACAGTAACTACGTAAAACCTGGAGTTTATAAATTCAAGGGACCTCTTTGGAGAAAAGGGGCTTTTTAAGAGTTGCAAAGTTCTAATCTTGTTGCTGGCCATCCCTACTTCGGGCTGAAAGAGGCAGATGCAGAGAGAAATTGGCCTTTGCTTTGACAATGGGCTCATTTGTTTTCTGTGTAATACGTGCTTATGGATACAGAGGCTCTGTCTTGCCTAAAGAGGCAATTTGCCTTCCTGGCATATAGATTTCAATTGAGATGTTTAAATGCTGGAAGGGTGGGTGGAGGCTATTAGTTCCAGAGAAATTAGCTACAATTCCCCCTGTAGTTGGTGTAAAGGTCCAAAAGAACTTAACCCCCCCCCCCCCCCCAGTGAACAGCAAGAATAGAAACACAAATTGCCACACCTGAACAGGCTGGTGGTCCATTTAGTCCAGTATTGTGTCTCAGGTAATAGCCCATTCCTGATGCCTCACAGGAAAGGAGTAACCCCTGCCCCTCCCCCCCAATAACTCAACTGTCCAAATATGCATTGTTGTATTTTGGAGGAGAGGGATTTTTCCTTGAGTCTATTGGGTGATGATGTCGTTTCCTAAAGCAGGACAAGAAACCAAAAGGACCAGGCATGATTAAGAAAAATAAATGTTTGGTTTTCCATTTCAGGAGCACGGACACACTCAAAATCTTGGCCCCCTCCAGGCCTCTGGCCTCCATCCGGAGGCTCTGAAATGAAAAAAACAAACACACATACCCCCCCACGCACTACCCCCCTCCCCCAAAAAAAACCCCCAGCAACAACAGCCTGGGTTTCCCTAAGCATCTGTGGTGTCTATGGTGTCTCTCATGTCTTCTAATGTTATTCAGCACAAGAAAAACGTGAACCATGAGAGAAAATGAAACGGTTAATTTCTAGGCCTTCTTTTTCAATACTATGTTGAAGAAAGGAGATGGACTACTAAGCAAAGTAGAAAGACTCCCTAGAGTTATAGGTTCAAATCCCAGCATGGTCCTCTTTGCCCTTCACTTTCCAATGTAGATAAACAGCATTTCATCCAATTAGAGTCACTAAGACACTTTGAAAATCAGGCCAAAAGGTTATGCATGAGCACTGAATAACACATCATATTTTTTGCCACTGTTGTGCTTGTGCTCCAGTTATCTTCTGGCCTCTGTCTCATGAATGACTTCATTTAATTGGATAAACTTAAAAAACAACAAATAGTCTTGTAGCACTTTATAGACTAACAAAACATGTAGATGGGATCAATGAGCTTTCGTGGGCACAGCCCACTTCATTTCATTGGTTCTGTAGGATTTATATCAAATTTATGAAGCCCTTTGGATTAAAATAATAGGACCAGAATAATGGTTAGTATGATCATTATTTCTTTCTAAAGTAAGAGATACGGCTGTCAATGATTCATGTGTCCCAAGATTAGGATTCATCGAATAAACAATTAAAAAAGTGACTTTTGGTGTTTGTTTGCTGAGCGTAAATTATTGAGACAGTCTACCTGTGGCAGAGAGCAGTGGACCAAACATCAGACTCCTGTACTAATGAATGATCCCCACAAGTGAAAAACAATTGTTTGATTTAGTATAAAGAATTGTAATGACCTTCACTACAGAAGAGTTTGTTCTAGGAAATATTGACCTGGAGAGAGAACATCTAGAGAAGTAGACATTCTGGTCTGGTCAGAAGTAGCTCAAGAAGGCTGGATAGATTTTCACACAAATGTCCCAAATCATGAGTTATAAACCAAAGTGTACACAGACTGTACTATTGTGACATACTTGAAAACTATAGCTAGTGCAGAATGTGGTCACCTTTCATTAGTCGTGTTTGCTACAGGGAACACATTACGTCAGCTCTGCAGCAACTTCTCTGGCTCCTTATTCACTCAACATGCTGCCTGTGATTTGCCAAACACTACATGACATATATCCTTCCTCTCATTTTATGTTTTACCATAAGATTCATGGAAGTGAAAGCGACCTAGATTCAAAAGCCTGGGGATAGAGTGTGCTCAGTGGGGGGGTCACACACCTGGAATCTGCTTCCCCTGTTGGTTTTACAGAACCTGAACGAACTGACTTTTCAACAAATAGTGAAAGGCCCACGTTAAAAGTGGCATGTTCCTTTTTGAGCCTGTGTCTTGACACTTGTCCCTCGTGCCAGTATAAGAAAATGTGCATTTATTTACACATGTTCGTTTTCCTCCTACACACAAGGGCTATGTCTACACTGCACTGCTCTTCCAGAAAAAGCTACGCAAATTGTGAACTGCAATTTCCTTAGCTTTTTCTGCTTCTTTTTTCAAAACAGGCTTTTTCAACATTTGGTCCATCTACACTGGGCCAAATGTCGAAACCCTCCCCTTTTTCAGAACATCCCTTCTTTCTCATAAAACGAGGTTTACAGGGATGCCAAAAAAGCACATCTGCTCTTCCAAAAAAGATTTCAATAGAGTAGACAAATTCCCTGGACACGGCAGAGTTTTTCTGGGATATCGGTATCCTGGAAAAACTCTGCAGTGTAGACATAACCAAGAAAAGCTACTTAACTGTGCCCCAGCACAATGAGGTGCAAATGTTGTTCAGAGCCACTGGACCCTAACATTATACAAACCAATAACAGAGGAATATTTCTTGTCTCCTTCCAGCCACCCATCTTTCCCCTAGTCTTGACCAAGTGAAGGTGAATTTTATGAGAGTTCAAGAATCCTTTGCATCTGTGGCCTCTTAAGACAGTTTGGCATTAGATACACTAGGCACAAGGAATTGGAAAAGACTAATTCACCTCAGTCAGCGTTTTCCTTTTTTCTTATATATTTCCCCATGTAAATGCACCACCACTTCTTCATCTTCCCTATTCCCCTGGTAGATTCCATCTACAATTTTTAATTATACTACAGTAAAGTGAACTTTGACAGTTCTGGATGTTTGGGGAAGAAGGGTTGATCCCAATAACATGAGAGGCACTTTCCTACAGCCTATGCGCCGCTTACCTAATCCTAACATTTCTTGCCTCCTCTACATCCGCCTTTATTTGAGAGATATGGGGAGGAAAAAAGACAGTGGTGGGGGTAATAACATTCCATCTAGCCCCCTTAAAACCTGGGAAGGAGCAAGCGAAACAGCGATAGCTATTCTGGGAAAGAAATAGGAGCCATTCGCCTTGCCAAAGGGCAAGTGGAGTGGAGTGTAATGTAGCACATGAGAGAGTCCATCTCTGTACCAGGCCAGTTATACTGGCCATGGGAATAGAGAGGAAAAGACTCAGATCCATTCTGAAACGCTGAGAGCACCGTGAGAAAGGTGCATTCAAGTGGTGGCCATTTACCTTTGAGGTCTCACAGAAAACATTTCTGAAGTCACACCCGGCTCTGTTACTTACTCCTGCTGTTCTAGCACAACGTTGTCTGTGACCAAAAAAAGTGACTAATTGTTGCTAATTTTTTCACTCTCACGACATCTGTTCAAAATAAAGAGCCAAATTAGAAAGGCAACATATGCATCAGTCTGGAAGCATTACGCTGCATATGCTGACTGCAGTCACTCAGCCCTGGGTGTTACTTGCTAATGCTTACCAGATGCAGGCTGCAGCTATGTATCAGGGACATTTGACAGCTCTGTACAGGTAGAGGGCAAGGCTGGTTGCAACCTGGAATAGTGGACTGCGTTAGGCAGGCACTGTAATTCCACCCTAGCGGGACAGGAAATGCTGAGCATACAACCCAGCGGCACACAGGCGAGAGGAGGGAGGGGGCAGGTGTGTGCCTCAGCTGCATGCAGGTGGCTGCAGGATGTGGCATGCAAGTGGCCTAGTCTCCCTGACCAAGGTGTGGATAGTCATGCCTAGCAGTCAGAGCAATGGTGGTCAGAGATCAGAAACAGCACCAAGAGTCAGAGCCCAGATCAGACCCTGAACAGAGACCAAGGCAAATAGAGAAGCAATTGCAGCTACAGGCATATGTGTTGAGCTACTGCTGCTGCTTAGAGTACATGCAGACCAGTAGGCTCCTTGTAACCAACCCTGTGATTCTGCTACAGCCCTGCTGAATACATTAGCCAGCCTGAGGGCTGGGCCAAATAGCCCCAGCTGAAGGAATTCAGACCCAGAGTTCTTGTCACACACAGATGGGAGGCAATGTTGCTAATACACCCTACTGAAAAATGGACGAAATTCCGAGGTGGCATCGTTCCCCAGTTTTGCTCTGTGCCATGTGTGACATTTTATGCAAATGATACACTGAACTAGTTTATATTTTTACAACTAATTTACCCAGAACATACATTTCCACTTTAAATGAATTGTGTGGATTTTGCACTGATGAAAGCGTTTGCTTGACTTCCTGAATGAATGATATTCTCCCTTTATTTATGAGACAGATGTAGGGCAAGCTCCATCCACACCTCAGCCCTGCCAGCCCATTGCAACTTTGATCTGGTAGACAGAGGCACGACTTCTAGAAGTATCAGGGATAGTTCAGTCTCTATGGCTCATGCTCTCCTTTGTCTCTCTATAGTTAGTAAGTGCAGCACAGGGTGGTAAGTTTATGGAGAGGGAGCTGAAATGGAGCCCCACAAAATTCATCCTGCTTGAACTTTCCTTGAATTTAACACAACTCATAGATTGTCATGTGCAGCTAGAAATGAAGCACTTCTAACAACTAAGCAGCTGTATACTGCAACAGAAGAACAACGCCTAGAAGATGCACTTTCCCACTGCCATGTAGAGCACCTACCAGCATTTCTGTCATAGGCTATGTCTAGACTGCAGGCTTCTTTCGAAAAAGCGGATTTCTCTTTCGAAAGATCCGCCTGCAGTCTAGACGCGATCTTTCGAAAGAGGCTCTTTCGAAAGATCGCGTCTAGACTGCAGGCGGATCTTTCGAAAGAGAAATCCGCTTTTTCGAAAGAGAGCACCCAGCGAGTCTGGATGCTCTCTTTCGAAGACGGCCTCTTTACATTGAAGAACGCCTTCTTTCGAAAGAGGAACTTTCGAAAGAAGGCGTTCTTCCTCGTAAATTGAGGTTTACCGCCATCGAAAGAAAAGCCGCGTTCTTTCGAAATAATTTCGAAAGAACGCGGCTTGAGTCTGGACGCAGGGGAAGTTCTTTCGAAAAAAGGCTACTTTTTTCGAAAGAACCCCTGAGTCTGGACACGGCCATAGAGGCTACATCTAGACTGTAAGGTTCATTGTAAGGTGCAAATTACGTATCTTATTCCACTTTACTGTCAAAAGAGGCTTTTCCGAAATTTGGCACATCTACACGGCGCCATATTTCAGAAAAAATGGCTCTTTTGACACATCCCTTATTCCTTGTAGAACGAGGTTTACAGGGATGGCGAAAGAGCACGTCCGCTTTTTCGAAAGTTTTTTCAGAAAAGTGGACGCGTGCCTTGGACACAACGTTGCTTTTCCGGGATACCTCCAGTATCCCGGAAAAGCAATGCAATCTAGACGTACCCTTTGAGGGTGCTTTCTAGAAGATGTGCATTTCTGTTTACAGATACAAAATTTGGACAAGGTCCTTAGTGTACTGTTTGAGTTCTAATCACTTGAACTGTCATATAACGTTGACTTTTTGGAAACTCCCACATACACACATCACCCATTCTTGCCTCTCTTGTAAGTTCTGTAGTGTAGAAGAATGGAATGCATATGTACCTGCCCTCAGATGAATGAAATCAGACTTATTCAGCTGTGTGGCTTAGACTCCATACTGCTAACAGCTAATGGACATTCTCCTTCCACAAAAGTGACAGGGACCTTGTTTTTGGAGGAGGAGAACCTGGATCTTTTCCCTGATGTGTTTGTGACAGTCTGCAAGGCCAGGCTTTGTAATATAAAAACCACGATTGTCTTGGATTTATCGTAGTCTTCTGCATGAATTGTGGTCTTGCACAGGAGTGGCAAATGAGATATGAGAAACAGAAAGTTAAGCAAAAGGGAGTGGATTTCAAGGTGTCGTCTAAATATAGTGGGATTGGTACCCTACATAACCCTACGGCACCTATTAGAAGACACTGAATTGTAGGTGCACCTGTGCAAGCCAGTTGGCTCTCGTTTGCTTTTATTATTCTATGCAGCCTTTCAACATGATTCTTGACAGAAAAATTACCAACTTTAATGCACTTGTGACTTACACAGTTCATTTGCACCTGTATCTAATTTCAGACTTGCTGGAATAACAGAGCAATTCTGTAATCAAAATACAGGGGAGAAAAAACAGAGCTGCCAGTCACCAGCAGCTGCAAAGGAGAAAAGCTTTCCTTTACATTGTGAGATGTAGGCAAATCTTTCCAAGCTGGAAAGACTGTAGATCTGAGAGGGTTGCAAAAGCACATAGTTATTTCTTTAGGAACAGATGTAAACCTCAGATCGTGGCCCTTTGTGCTCAGTGAAGATCCCATGGTAGTTTTCCATCAGAGTTGGGATGGTAGTCCCCTACTCCTGGCCAAATTCCAGGGCAGATAATTACTCTCTAAGTGCCCCTTCAGTTTCATTTGCAGAGGTTGTCAGATAGAGTTGCTGTGCACTATTTAAAGGCTACTACCTTTCATGCATCGAAGGTTATGGCATTTAGATAATGGGTGAAGTGACCCCTAGAGAGTATATAAATCAGTTTACAGAGCACTTTGAGATCTTGGTATGAAAGGTGCTATATAAATGTTAGCTTATCATTATTATCCATCTTAATAATGCGGGTGTATGGCTCAGAGAGGTGTTAAGCAGAGGACTGGGAATCAGGAAGTCCTACCTTCTAATCCCCTCTTCGTCACCAACCCCGATCTCTGTAATCTTGGACATGTCACTTAATGCCTTTGCCTCCATTCCCAGTGGGTAGAATAGGGATAATTCTTATTGACCTGCTTTACATGGCTACTGGGAGTTTTAATTAGTCAGTGCCCGTGGCTTGCTTTAAACATGAAGGGCATCACATAAATGCTATGTATTATTAATATCCTCAGTACGCACTGCCCTATAGCACTGGATATATCCTGGCAGCACGCTCCCTCAGTGAACCAAGCCTTGTTTCCGATAGCGTTGCATAACGCTCATTTGAAAAGACTTTATTTGGAAATCTGCTGGTGGGCTGCCTCTCCATCACAACGGAAATGAGAAGATTAAGCCACGAAGGGGGAAAAAAGGTCAGATGTCAGTACTGGATACTCGTGCACCCCAAAGACACATTACACAAGGGTTGTCTCAGTACACTGAAACAACAGCATTCTGATGAAAGTAGCAGAGTCACGGGGAGGGTTGTGCACTTCAACCCTCTGAGTTAGTGCTGGAACCAATACCTTTGGAGTGACCCAGAGATGGAATAGCAGCCAGTGAACAGGTCAGAACAGAGTTTTTGGCACTACAGGTTGAACCTCTCTAGTCTGGCACCCTTGGTACCTGTCTGGTGCCAAACCAGAGAATTTGCCAAACCACAGGAGGTCAATATTGCCTAGCAGCATTACCGACACTTCCACTGTTCACTGGGCTCTTAGAAAACATTGAAGGGTAAATTAGAGCTAAATAACAGCACTGAACACTGAGAGCCAGGACTGGTGTCTGTATGCAAACTTTGTTTGTTTGAGACTACGGGGAAACTTGGCCACACCCATGATAAGTGGACATTGAATGAACCAAGGATGCTGAATGTCCCCTAATTGCTAAAGGCAGTCCCTGCAGAGCAAGGTTGCGTAACATTCATGAATCAGGGTGTATCTAGGACTTACAACCCAAGACTATAGTTTGAGATGCAATGTCTTCTTTTAGGCTTTGCAACACTTGCTACCACCATTGACGGATGTGACTGTCACTCGAGATTTGTAGGATTTTTTTCCCTTTAACTTCCCAAGTAATTACTATCCTTGATGGAGTAGCATGGAGTTTCTCAAACCAGGAGAGCAGAGGCAGATTGTTGTTTTGGTTTGGGGAGAAGTGGCCTCTGACCTACTTTATCAGATGAAAGTGATTTAGGGACCATTTTGCACATACACTCAACCCACACCTTTTGCATCTCCGCTGACAACCTACATGCTTTTTTAATTAAATTTTTATTGGCTTTTCCATAAAAAGTGAAATACCTCCAATAAGCAAGCACAGTACAGTAGAGATAACAAGCGGTTTGTTTAGTTATCTTGCAGGAGATTATTTCTGTTATCATTGGCAAGTTGATTATTGTAATTATTGAAAAAGTGAGGGCTGAGAAAAAGAGTGCGTGAAAGGAAAACGGGGGAATTAAAAGATAACAGTAAAAGATAATAATAGTCTCCTTTGTTCTCTTTTCTTTCTTGACAACCTACTGTACATGCAAAATCCCAATTTAATGTTAGAGTCATCCCCTCCTGTTGCTAGCACACACTCCATTCCCCAGTAGTAGGTCTTTAAACCCTGGGTGCCTGCAATTAACTTTTGTATAAAGAACATCAGGAATTGTCTCTCCTGGTAATACTACAAGCCTTTGAATACCACAGAATGTTTCCTTTTACCTCTTGATTCTGAACCCACATGAGATTTTAAAGATCTATAGAAAACCTGTGACTTTTGTGCACATAAGATTCTATAGATACATGAGAAGGAAAGACAGACTATATACTTCACAGGGAAGCAAGGCTGCCATCACTTCTGGGGGCACCATAATTTAGTGGCCAAAGAATGAGAGAGAGCCAGGAACTCCTAGGTTCAAATCCTAGCTCGGGCAGTGACTTGCTGTGTCATCTTCCTCAAGTCCCAAGGGATCTATTTTTCAGAAGAGATGAGCACCCACAACTCCGGTGAGCTGTAGCTCTAAAAAGAAGGCCACTGACCTCCTTGGTGAGGTTTCAGGCGAACGGCCCAGGGAAAGAGGACGCTGAGATGGCTGTGTCACAGAACCTCATTGCTGATTCATTACTCCATGTCAGTAACTCTCGTCAGGCCTGATGTGATCTCTACACCTAATATACTGTTGACATGACAGAGACCTAAAAGATGGCATGTAATAAATATAGCACTGGGAAACCAACAACTCGCTGATCATTAATAGTCTTGTGTGATGTGTGTATGGGAGGCAAAAAGACGTAGACAGGTGCTAGAATTATGTTCTTAAAAGGCAATTGGCAAGCAATGCATAAGCCCAGCCTGCCCTGGACAAAATAATGTGGTTTTTTTTGTCTGACCAGCCTGTTTGTCAGGCAGAGACAACAAAGGCATTTTTACATAAAAGGTAAACATAGCCATCAAGCTAACACAGGGAGGAGGAACCAGCATGAAGTCTTCATTGCCATATAACATCTTTCCTAAAAGGAGAAAAGGACCTCTATCTGAGACTACATTTGAATGGTTTACTGGGTTATAATGACAGAGGGTCTGAATCACAAATAATAAATCATTGAATCAACTGATTGTATACAATAGTTCTGTATTATAAAAGTGTATTGAGTAAGGTCTTATAAAAAGCTTGTGACACTGGTGATTAAGATCATTCTGAAATATAGATGACATGAGGCATTATGGATAGTCACGGATATAATGATTTAAAGTCTGTGACCAAACACAGGAGAAATAAGTTTTGTCCCAGACAGGAGGAAAGACAGCCATTTGCCAGTTTCCTATGTAAATTAAGCATTGCAGAATCAAAACAATGAAATCCCATTTATATGTGAATCCATAGGGGGTTGGGACGTTAACAGGAAGGACAGAACAGCATGAGGTCATCCCGCCTCTTAAAACACAATAAATGAACTTAGAGATATAAGGGAAGACAGAGCCATTTGGGCATCATTCACCTAGGAAGACAAGGGAAACCAAACCCTGAACTTCTGTGGAAGGCCCTGACGGACAGAAAATCAGCTGGAAATGGCTGGAGAGGGAAGAAAGATTGGGAAGAAATCACCTTTAAACCAAGACCATAGTCCTAGCCCCTAGTAATAAATTTTACTTTTATTTGCTTGTAACCATTTTGTATTTTTTTGCTAGTAAACTCATTTTGCTTTTAATGCAAACTAACCCAGTGCTGCATTTGAACAGAAGTGATCATTAAGTCCAGTTACAGTGATAAGCTATGCTTTTGTCTCTTTCAAGATCAAATTAACTGTATTACTTTTCTGCATGTTCCAGAAGAGGGCCGGACACTGCCGGGAAAGTGGTTTTTGGGAAATTCAGGACTGAGAATGTGTTGTGGTCACCCTGCAAGTAGTAACCAAGACTGGAGATCAGGGTGGGGCTATGGTGTGTGGCTGCTGGGGTCAGATTGCTGAACCAGACCTTCAGGGAACTGCATGTTTGTCTGCTGGTTGTTGGTGTCTGGGCTGTGAGCCACAGCAGCACAACATGCAAAGAACCCAAGATTACATGGCAAGCATTGACACAGAATCTCATGGTTCTGGGTTGGACACCAAAACATCATACTGGCTTTAAGGCACCTTGGCATCCTTCTGGTCCTGGTCTGTTCTGGGAGCCAGAGAGGCCCTGGTGTAACTGAGGCTATCCTGGTGGGCTATCTAAGGGTATGTCTAGACTACATGCCTCTGCCAACCGAGGCATGTATATTAGACATACCGACATAGTCAATGTATATTTAAATAACTCCCACTTCATTAGAAGAAAAATGGCCACCACGTTATGCCGGCTCAGCTGTTTGTCGGCATGAAGCGTCAGTCAAGATAGAGATTAGTTGGCAAGGAAAGTCTTTGCCGACCAATCCCTTATGCCTCTTGTTGTCACAACACTGCCTGGAATTTCTGGAGTGCTATGTCCTTCCATCACCGTCACCCCTGCCATTCCCCTACACCAGGGCTTGTGAGGGCATCTTCTTCACTGGTGGGAGAGAGATCCTTGCCTAGGTGCTCCGGGCCTTTTATGAGAAATAAAATGGCCAGAGTAGGTTTCAGTTTCCATGTCTGTAAAATGGGGATACTTATCTGACAGGTATGAGGTTTAATTAATCAGTGTTTGTCCTATTCTGGGAAGATGAAATGTGCTACAGATAAAGTGTTTGATATTTTAGTATGTGACTGAATTGTGGTTGCAATGGAATAAACAGTACCTGTTTAGCCAGGAAAAAAACAACAACGATTATCCTTCCTAAATAACTGGGTTTGCTTGTTTTATTTTTGCTTTCTAATAAATCCATTAAAACAGCTAATTGTACTGTTGTCTTCACTCCAGCCTATCCCATTCCATATAGGTACTTCTACAACACATCACCATAGTGTCTGAGCACTGTCCGGTAGAGTGTTTCATTTTGGTAAGCGCTTTATTTTATTGTTTACCGTACATGTCCTCAGCTTGGAGAAGGCAAGTCAAAGAAGTCCCCGTGGCCTTTGCAGTAAAGGTGGTGAGGTTTGTGATGGCCCTTGCTTCCTGCGGCTGTGTGTTCCACAGTGTAACAGGTTCATGCATCGGTCCCTTGACCTTTGGTGCCTTTCGTGCCCACCAACTAGCCGGGGACATCCCTTTCAGTAGAATCACCCTTACCCTTTTATTGTCAGTGCCAGTTCCCACCACCTTTTCTTTACAGCACTTTGGACTCGTCACCACCGGGACTGCTGGCTTCTGCAGCTATCTGAAGGCAACCACGGAGTCCTATATCAAAGTTCAACAGAAATATACATCCCCCACACTGAGGAGCTGAAGAACATAACCTTCCACTCCCTGACTCCTCCCTTTCCTCTCTCCCCTGCCTGCCTTCCTGCCAGCCTTATGTAGCACGGTGGCTAATGACGCCAGCAACTGGGGCTGGGCTTTCTGAGCCAGCTCCAATAAACCTTTCCTGCTAGAGCTGGCATGACAGAGCTCTGACTCAGGCTTCCTAGCAGCACCCTGTCAAACACGCTCTGACTGGCCCCTGAGAAAGTTCTGTCTCCCACACAGACAAGCTGCACCCTTAGCGTAAAATGTTTCATTGTGCCATGGGGTATGGAGCTGTTGACCATAGTCTTCATCCTAAAGCTTGGGGTGGTGTTTTAGACATCCTGGGCCATTGAGTGGCTTGAAGAAAAGAACTGAGATCTTACATGGGAACTGGGAATCAGAGATAGGCGCAGAAGGCAGGTTTGATGTGCTCACAGGAGCCCACATGGGTGAGGAGATGTGCTGGAGCTTTCTGTGCTAGTTGGGATTTCCTAAGGATCGATGGCCCCACATGCAGGAACATGACATTGCTGTGTAGTAAAGAGGTTACTGAAGGCACGTATAATGGAAGCTAGCCCATCATCCACCAGGATGGGATGGAGCTTCCTAGCCAGAGATGATGGAGAGAATCACTCGTGGATGCTGCTACATGAAAGCTTGACATCGGTGAGAAATCCAGGAACTTACCTTAGCTTCAGACTGAATTAACCTGTTGTGGGTGTGTATGTACCTTCAACCAACAGAGACTGGGCTGTGACTATCAGCCCCTCACATGCTTTCCTGCCCCCCAGCATCACCTTTCTTGCCCAGGTTCTGCTTCAACCGTTTTTCGTCCAGGAGCTGATCTCATTGGAGAACTGAGACATCTCGATAGCAGTGGTGTGCTCAGAGGTGAAGGACCGGAGGGGCGGTTTCTCATTTGCATATTGCTACCACGGGAGGCCATGTCATCTGATCAATTGACTTGCAGGCTGACTGTACATATTGAATAGGGCCAGCGGAAAAAATGGATTTTTGAAGGACTCCCACAATTAGTGTCAGGTCTAGTGGTGGAGACACATTTTCCCATTGTTACTCAATGGGCGTGTCCCTCCAGGAAGGATTCAGACATTCTGATATATTATCCTGGATCCCTGCCACCTCTTTCAGGCAAGACAGTAGAATCTCATGGCTGACAATGTCAAATACGGCAGAACGGATGCCTGCTGCCTATCCTTTGACAGCAGAAGATCATCCATCAGTACCGGTAAAGCTGTTTGAGTTCCACACCCTGGCCAGAGTCCAGACTGAGCTTTTGTATTATTCCAGGAACACTGGTGAGAGGCAAACCTCAAACAGGTCTAAGGGTCATTTCAAAAGCATCCAGTCAGATGCATCTCTGAAAATTCTCCCAACAGTCCAAACCTCCTGAAGCTGAGCAGGAAGCAAAAACAAGAAATCAATGTTGTGCCCTTTACTGCTCCTTTGTGGTAGATAAATACAGCACTGCCTACCTTGCTCCCAAATAAAAGGGTTTTTTCCCTGTGTTTATATGCACCCACTTTGGATTATTTGATCTTTGCTTCCCTCTCGTTGCTGGATGACCTGAATAGCAATGTCATATCAAGCTCTAAACTGGAGCTGTGACTTTCTGTTCCTTCAAATGGAAAAAGAATCTAACAAACAGCATCCCTTCAGCTACCTGAGCCCTCAAGAGTGAAAGCTGCAGCCAAGTTACAACCTTTTATGACATCATTATTCCTGCCCTCCAAAGTTCTCACCAAGGACTTCCAGCTAAGAGAGGAAAGTGAAGATTTCACATTTCTAACATAAAACAAAACAGACAAATAAGTTCTTTTTAGAGGGAAAACCAGCACTTTAAGCTAATTTTTATACACAATAAAGCAGAGACCAAAACAATTTGTTCTTGTTTTGGGGGTGGAAATCTGGTGAGACAGAAATGTCTTGTGAGATTTAGGGCACTTTATGTTTCAGATCAGGGTAGGGACAGCACAAAATATAATGCCGCTCATTTTATTTCATTGCACTTCTGCCTGTGACCCTAGCCTAAGACTGGATGCACAGACATGGGAGAAAATGTTTCAAATCTCAAAAAAAAAAAAAATTTTTTTTTGAAGTTCAGCTCACGTTTTGGATGCATGTTCATGTCACTTTTTATTTCTGTGAACTGATTTGCTTTGTGTGTTTCTTGCCATTTTTATATTTTGTCCATGAAAATATTGTAAAAACAAACTAATAAGAGTGAAAAATAGTAAGTTTTATGTATATTGCAGGAACTTGTATATGATGCAATTTGTTAGGCTCTTTGCCGTTCCTGCAGCAGCGTGTCAGGTTCATCTTCCACTCAGTCATTGAGTTACGTTTTTATGGCCCCGATTTATAGTGGTATAAGTTTAATATAGTGATGTATTATAAAGGGGCTTTTTAATTAATATTTTAGACCCCAGACAAATACCACAACGGCACATGGCAGAACAAGTGATATAATTTATGGGGTACTTAGAATATGGTCTGTGGCATCTGTTTCCAGGGAAGATTCTGGAAGCAATTACGGACCATCTGCCAGTGGTACCCTCCGCAATGACAGGGACTGAGCATCAGCAGCTCGCACAGAAGAAGGGGACACAGCGATTCAAGAGAACTGCTTTTGAGAAACGTCCATACAAGAGGGAATCATCCCCTCCCCTCTGGGACTCTGCTAAGGCCTCTTGATTCCAACTCGCAGCAACCCTGCTGCCTTAGCCCTGGGCCCATCCAGCTTTGGCAGTATACCTCAATCCTCACCTCTGCCAGTTCCTACTCTCCTAGTCCCAGCTCAGCCAGTGCACCTTAATCCTGACTCACAGCTCAGCACAACTTGTTATTCCAGCCCTGACCCCAGCCCCTGCGTTTCTGGTACATTTAATCTCTGGTCCAAAGCACCTGCTGCTATTTTAGCTTTGTCACCTCATTAAATCTGCCCTTGCCCCTAAGTCTTGTCCTACAACACAGCCTCCCCTTCGCTGTTCCAGTTCTGGGCTCCCCACGCCCCGCTCTGACTATCTCAGTGCTATTCGAGCCCCTAAGACTAGCTGGCCAAGCATACTAAGCCATGCTGAATTATGCAACGGTTATGTGATAGGGGCAAAAGTCCATTAGGGATTTCTCAGAGGCAATTTCTTTTGAATCCAAAGTTATGTAGGATAAATCCAGTTATTCTCTGGCCTCTCTCCTTCTCCTTCACCTTCACCAGCGCAGCGCATGGGAGGGGATGCTAGGGGGTATGATATGCTCTGCATATATTAAAAGGAGCCTGCGGCTAATTGTAGGCCTAAAGGGACTGCAAATCATATTAGAAAAAAAATGTGATGTGGGAAATAGATAAACAGTACATTAACCTTAAGGATCTAATTTATATCGACAGCAGCATGTTATCCTGCCCTTAATTCTTTGTTTGCCTAGATACGGGGGGAGTCTCACAACAGTCAAGACTTTTCATACCAAAAAACTTCAATGCCCAGGCATGCGGCAGTGCAACTGGTGTATGTGTGCAGCACTGCCCCCTGCTGGCTGCAGTAGGTCAGACTGGCTTGCATGTACGGAGGCTGTCTAAGCTGCCTGATCTGGTGGGGCGGCTTCTTTCACTTCCCAGGTAGAGGGTTGAGCAGTCAGAGGTGGTGTAACCCTAACACCTTCTTTGATTGGCTGAGGCGTTAGCATGCACATGGCCACAGGCTGACTCACACTGAACTTCAGATTCTCTATGTCTATCACAAGCTGTGCTTCAGCTGGCAGCGGGGAGAGATCTGGTATCACGCTGGTACAGGTACGTGCACCCCAGACCTCGTCCCTCTGCTAGCTGAGTTGCTCACCAGATAATCCATTTCCTGAGAACAGAAGGCCCCACTGTCCCAACCCAATCCCAGAACAAACATCAGGGATTGCAGGTGGTCTCACACATTCGGCAGCACCTGCCATGTCTGCCATATTTGCATTATATTCGCCCACTTTGGAAGGCTGCAAGGATGGAAGGAGCAAGGACTGGGGAGGGGGGCAGAGGAAGGGCAGAATGGGGGAGGTTCCCCTAGCCAAGTGGCTCTAGTCTCTGTTCCCCTCAAACAGTTCACACCCCCAGATTCTACTTGTCCAAACCCTCTGCCATCCTACCCCCAGAAACTGGATGCTCCAGGCAACTTACTGACTAGACCAGCCTCCACCTTCGCCATTGCTTCTCCTCACTTCCTGCTTCTGGGGCACACAAGGGCTAGTCTCTGCATCCCCCTCCCCCACAATCTTCTCCTACCGCTGAAACCTGGAGGGAGAAGGCAGACATTTTTCTCTCTCCAGTAAGAAATGAAGCTTCAAAAGCTGGCAGATGTTCATGAGGCTAGCTAATGACTTTGGTGTCTGCTTAGTCATTGGATGCAGCCCCCTGTTGCTTGCCAATTAGAAAAGCACCCCCGGGCTTCATCTTTGCATGGGCTGAAATTTGGCATTTCTGCATTTAATTTCCTTTGTTTTCTAACTGTAGCAAAAAGTCATAAATGGGGAAAAATAGAAGTGCACTCCCCTGGGATCTGGTAGTAAAACTGCCTTTGCTGGCTGGCAAGGGATCTGCTGCACACATAGGGGACATATCTGGCACACCTTAAAATACCCTGGACCCATTTAGAACTGCTGTGCACACCTGGTACACGTCCGTGACGCCAGAGCCCGTCTGATCTGGGACTCACCTTGGACGTCTGAGCTCTGCTAAGACTTACCTGAGAACATCTAGGGAATTCTAGAAAGACCTGCAACATTTCCAGTCTTTTCAGCCTTCTGATTTTCTATTCACTAGTGGCTCATTTTCCCCACAGCCTTTCAGAAGCTGACAATGCTGCCTGCAAAACCAAAACTTACCTGACATTGGAGGTGGTGTCACAGAAACAAATTGTAAAAACAAACCACTGGGAAAGTTCATCATGGATGGGGAGAGAAGAAAAGCTTTTGCACAATACACTCCCTTGATTCATTCTGAACACCTGCTCACCCAAACAGTAGCCCACCATGTACACACCAGCCCTTTCCCCCCATTGAATCCTGCTCCAGCTCCACTCTCTGAACTTCTCTGTCAGCTTCGCACACCGGTTTGTCTGACTGCTTGTAATTAACTGTTGATTATTGTGCAAAGCACCAGCAAGAAAGTCCAAAGTGGATCATTAAGAACAGTTAGACTAACAGCAATGAAAAGCAGCCTGTTGCCAAGGAAGGGAAAGCTGAGCGCGGCAGGCACATGATCTTTGCTTAATGAGGACTGAGGCAGGTTGCTCGCTACCAGCAGGGGGCACCGTGCACTAGGGGCAGAGCCTAGTGGTTTGAAACATGATTGTGAGTGACACTGTTCGAAGAAAGACACCTGAGGGCTAATTCTCCAAGTGGAGAAAGCTAATGAGAGTTTCATGGCTAAAAGAGTGGAATATCCCTTGAGAAAGCAGTGGGGACATAAGTTCAGATGACCCCCATTTTCAATGCAGGCTATAAACAGCCCTCCCCCTCCCTGCTGTCTTTCTACAATGAGTGCTAACAAGCCTTGGGACCAACCCAAGGCTTTACACTCTCCAAGCACCGTGCAGAGAAGAGGTACAAAATAACTGTTGCCGTCCCATCCTTTCCAAAGCTAAGCTAACCAGGTGAACTGGCGCAAAGTCCCATGAACAAAAAGATGAGCAAGCATTTAGCAAGCTCCAAGCCAAGTCCACAGGTGAGACCACAGTGCGTGACTGTGTCTGGGCAATAACTCTGAGACTAAAAAGGGAGCTCCCTTGGCACCCTTGCTCCAGCACCATCTCCGAGCTAGAGGTGGGGCCCTGGAGAGAGGGCATAGCCAGGCATGTCGGAACCCAGCTGTGCCCTGGGGGCCACTGGCAGATTGAAGCCGGATGCTCTAATTAACACTGAGGACTGGAGTGGTACCCAGATAATCCCAGGACTGGGATGGAAGGAAGCGAGCGGAGCAAAGTTAAAGCCACTTTCCCCACACTGGCACTGAATGCTCGTCAGTCAGATTGGAGAACCGGAGCTTATGGGTGTTTTTCAGTGAAGTGGCAGCTCATATGGTGTTTGTACTGGTGCCAGTGGTGATATTGCCACTGGTACCCTCCATCTCCTGTCCTCATGGCTATTCAAACCTCATTATACCACTTCCTAGTAACTTTGCTGAATGCACTTAAGAACTCCAGCTTTCTGCCTTTGATAAAAATAGTCACCTCTGTGTCTCTTTTTAGAAAAATTGTCAGTGGAAACCTTTTAAGAAACCATCTTGCTGTGAAATACACTTTTGTTGCTTGAAATAAAGTGCCCAGGCAAATGTCAGAGCGGATAATACAAAGTGCCTCCTCGGTTCTGTGTCAACACAGATCATTTTTACACCATAGCAGTCGACAATGCCCGGTGTGGAGCAGGAGGGGGAGAGAGTCTAAACAGAAACAAACTATTTATGATAAATGTGAACCTTGGAGACCAAAACACTGGAGAAAAGAGGTTTGTTCTCCCTGAATCTTTTTTGTAATCACCACACTCAGGATTTTTGCATGCTACAAACTTGGCTCTGGCCTCGGACTTCCAAGTGGCTGGGAGCTCATGTCATGGAGGGGCTTTCAGTTGCATCGAGACTGCACACAGGTGGGAGGGTGACAACATCCAGATTAAAAACCAATTTCTTTCGGTCTCTAGTGCCCAGTGGAAAATAAGGGCAATAACTTTTTCCTCTGCAAAAGAACCATTTATCATGCACAGTCTGGTAGTTAACCCCTTCACTACTGAGCTTTCTCCATGGGAGGTCATAAGGACAGAACTAGGGTGAGCCACATTTCCACAGCAATTCTGGAGAGGTACCAGGACGCCTTGTGTCAGTAGAGTTGCCAATCCTCCAGGATTGGCCTGGAGCCACCAGGAATTGAAGCTTAATCGTTAATTGAATATTATGTCATGTCATGAAACCCTCCAGGAACACATCCAACCAAAACTGGCAACCCGATAGCAGCACTTAAGGCAGCAGTGAAGTTTCATTTGGCCTCACATTCCTGGGCTGCGAAAGCAGCAAAATGCACAAACTCCCATTAACTTTGGATGGAAACCAAAGTACACTTCTGCACATTTGGCTGCCATGTAAACCAGCAGCAGATGAGTCACAAATGTCATTTTTATATGAGATTTTCGTCAAAGCTGTCCAACACTGGAGGGAGAAGAGACTCATGCAATGGCAGGAACCTACTCAAGATACAGAGTGTGGTTGTAGTCTCACTGCACCTCCACTGGCTTAACTGGAGTTACTCCTGATTTCTACCAGAGTAAGTAAGGGTGTGTCTAGACTACAGAGTTTTGTTGACAAAAGTGGGCTTTTGTCGACAAAACTATACCTGCATCTACACTTCTGCCGCGTTCTATTGACAGTAAGTCGACACAATGTGGCAGTTTTGTTGACAGTGGTAAACCTCATTTTATGAGGAATAACGCCTTTTTTTGAAAGCACTCTTTCAAAAAAAGGCACTATTGCATGCAAACGGTGCTTTTTCGAAAGAGCGTCTAGACTCTTTCGAAAAAGTGGCTTGCTTTGTCGACAATACTGATCATAGTCTAGAAGTCTAGATGCTCTTTTTTGTATCTCAGTATCTGTCAACAAAGCTTCTGTCGAAAAAGGCATGCAGTTTAGACGTAGCCTCAGAGGAGCAGCTAGCAGATGTTTGGTTGAGATTATGAGCCACAGAGTTGGGTTGTTTCTCTGAACCTCTGTGGCCTAGAAATAAAGCAGGAAATCTCAGTATTTGCTGTGATCCTGAGCTTGGAGGTTCTGTTGGATTATTAAACAATCCTCAGTGCTCACGGCAGGGAGGCAGATGCTGGCAATGGGACAGAGATGGGGAGAGAGGGAGCAGGCAACATGCTTAGTAGCAGATTGCTACTGCCTGCCGCTAATAGACCTTAAATTAATTTAGTCCCAAGAGAGTGGCATGTTCTTCCTTCCTCAAAACTGCCATGTTGGGAGGGAAATGGAGTATTACCTGGTCGCTATTGGTGAGTTTGGAATCGCTATGGATTCCCATCTAAAAGATTCACCCGCTCAGTATTACCACCCCGTCTCCACTGTGTGTCTACTGGATGCACAGTCATCAAATGACATTTCATAACCTCCTTCGGAAGACTGATATTCCCGCTCTGCACAACCGCACTCACTGGATCCTGCAGAAGGGTCAAGAAACGGAGCCACTTCCAAGAGCAGAGGCAAGTCATGAGATAGATGAGCAACCAAAGGAGAGAATGACAGGCTGTGGCATCTGGACAGGCCTCATACGTGTCTGCAACTAGGTCACTCTGTAGGCCATGCAATCAACCACAACGCAGAAGACCCAAGTGGTGGAGGAGTGTGGACTGGACAGTTGAAGACACCGCTTTTGGAGCAGTGAGGCTATCACCTGAACTACAGAAAGGGGCAAGAGCGGGCAGTGGCAGCAAAGTAGTATGTTTAGGAGTTGATATTTTGGGGATCACCCAGACCACCCGCCTTATAACTTTGGGTGCCTTAATCCTATGCTACAGTGACTCAGGCTATGTCTACACTACAAAGTTAATTCGAACTCACAGACGTTAGTTCGAATTAACTTTGATAGGCGCTACACATGCAAACCGCTAGTTCGAACTTAATTCGAACTAGCGGCGCGCTTAATTCAAACAAGGTAAACCTCATTCCACGAGGACTAACGCCTAGTTCGAATTAAGCAGTTCGAATTAAGGGCTGTGTAGCCCCTTAATTCGAACTAGTGGGAGGCTAGCCCTCCCCAGCTTGCCCTGGTGGCCACTCTGGGCACCACCAGGGAAACTCGTCTGCCCCCCTCCAGGCCCCGAAGCCCTTAAAGAGGCACGGGCTGGCTGCGGTGCCCATGCCAGGTGCAAGCCTGCCCACACCCAGCCAGCAGACCCTGCATCTGGCACGGCACGAACCAGCCACCCGCTGCCACCCAGCCCTCCTCCTCTTTCCGGGACCAGGCTGGCGGCTCCTGGGAGCCTGCCCAGGTCCGCAAGAGGCGGGCGCCCACCTGGTCTAGTGCGGAGATCATGGAACTCATCCACGACCTCCGCACTAGACACAGGAAAGTGGCCGTCTAGGGCAGGATAGCTGCCAGCCTGGCCACCCAGGAGCAGGTGTGCATGAAAATCAGGGTGGTCTAGTGAGACCCCCGACCCTGAGCCCTGAGCTTAGAACGGCCGTACTGGGTCAGACCAAAGGTCCATCTAGCCCAGTAACCTGTCTGCCAACAGCGGCCAACACTAGGTACCCTGGAGGGGATGGACCGAAACAATGACCGAGCCATTTGTCTCGTGCCATCCATCTCCAGCCTTCCACAAACAGAGGCCAGGGACACCATTTCTACCCCCTGGCTAATACCACTCCATGGACCCAACCTCCATGACTTTATCTAACTTCTCTTTAAACTCTGTTCTAGTTGTAGCCTTCACAGCCTCCTGCAGCAAGGAGTTCCACAGGCTAACTATTTGCTGTGTGAAGAAGAACTTTCTGTTATTAGTTTGAAGGCTGCTACCCATTCGTTTCATTTGGTGTCCTCTAGTCCTTCTTTTATGGGAACTAATGAAGAACTTTTCTTTATGCACCCTCTCCACACCACTCATGCTTTTATAGACCTCTATCATGCCCCCTTCAGTCTCCTCTTTTCTAAGCTGAAAAGTCCCAGTCTCTTTAGCCTCTCTTCATATGGGACCTGTTCCAAACCCCTGATCATTTTAGTTGCCCTCCCCTCTCCCACCCTCTGTCTTCCCCTCTCCCACTTCCTTTTCCCAGTCTCCCCGAGTTTTGTTCAATAAAGAGAGCTTCTATTTTTGACCACACGTGTCCTTCATTTTGTACATGAAGGAAGGGGGGCTAGGGAGGGGTAAGCGGAAGGAGGTGAGGGAGGAATGGGGTACGAGCCCCCAATGAGGAGGACTGGGCTGGCTCTGCGGGCTCCTCGGGGTGGAAACTCTCTTGCAGCCCCCCAATTGACCCCCCGGATGGCAGCCTGCGGCAAGTGCAGCCGGGCTGATGGCCGAGTGCTGTGATGTGCCAAGTGTGGGCACTCAGGGCACTCCAAGCCAGGACTGCTTTGCAAGCGGGGAACCCTGAGAACTGTCTGTCAGGGGTGGGGGTCGGGTCCCTGTAAGCACAGCCCTCGGCTAGCCTGCGACAGCAGCTCCACGCTCTAAGTCCTAATCTGCTGCCCTGCTGGCACTGCTTCCGGCCAGCCTTAACCTTGGTTCAGGGTCCACTCAGTGTGGACATGCTAGTTCGAATTAGCAAAATGCTAATTCGAACTACCGTATTTTCCGGCGTATAAGGCAACTGGGCATACAAGACGACCCCCTAATTTTCCAGTTAAAACATAGGTTTTGGCCTATAGTCGCCGTATAAGACTACCCCCCCTTCCGAGGCAACAACATTTAATAACACCAGCCCACTGGATGTGCCCTAATACAGTACTGTAGCTTCGGCTACATACAGAACGTCCCTGTGCTGATACTGTATGTACTGCGCTGAGCCAATCCCGGCAAGCGGTGTATTCTATTAATGCATACAAAGCCTGCTCGGATTGGCAAAGGTTGTAATAGCCCACCTCTCTGACTCAGCCAATCCGAGCTGAGTATCAGCATAGGGACGTTCTGTATGTAGCCGAAGCTACAGTATGTTTATACCCGGCGTATAAGATGACCCCCGATTTTTGGGGGATGTTTTTTAGTATAAAAAGTCGTCTTATACGCCAGAAAATACGGTAGTTTTTTGGCCTAGATGCGCTAGTTCGAATTAGCTTAGTTCGAATTAACTAATTCGAATTAAGTTAGTTCGAATTAGTGCTGTAGTGCAGACATACCCTCAGAGCTTCAACACCAGTAGCCCTCCTACAAGCATAAAAGTCACATCCTGGCTTCTCCCAGCCTGTCCTTTGCAGGGTGACATTAGCCCTTCTAGTCCACATCTGCTCAAATCCATCTATCCTGAGTTCTTAGTTAGCAGCCACTCAGACTCTTCCCCACTGCTTTGTCACCTCCAAAGGAACAAAACCAGTTCCCTGGTTACCAGTTCACTTTGGGACACACACATGCTCCATGCAGTTTGCTCTACATCAGGGCTACTCAACTTTGGAACACCATCATACACACAGCACATGCCGCGGGCTGCAACTTAAGTGTGGTTGCATGTACATGCAAATATATATGCAAATAGATGCAGATAGGTTCTTTCACACTGACGGGCATGAATGCAAAGATTAAGGCAAGACTACACAACACACAGGCCCCATTTAAGTCAGTTCTGCGGATATTAATAAAATGCAATGTTTACCTGATTTCCACCCACATGACTGCACTTTTAATGAGCAATGACAGTCCAGGAATGTAACAACTAAAACACATATCAACAGAGGACCATTATATTGACTCGCCGGTGTGGAACGTGATCCCAGTGGAGGCCATTTTCAAAGGATTCCGCCTGCGGGGTGTGTGTTAAGCCTTGTGTAAACCCAAACCGCACCGTGGGCCGCAAACAAACGAGCTGTGGGCCGCAATCACTGCAAACAAACAGGCCATGGGCTGCGTGTTCAGTAGCCCTGCTCTACAGAGACCCACTGGAGGTAAAAATAGACAAAAGGATGATTTAATAGAAACAGCACACACTCAGTGATGAAATAGTAAGGGGAAAGAAACATATACTAGTTACACAAAAAATAAGCACAGTCACAACTTCAGGTTTGTGTTTCTATATTAGCTAAATTCCCTTTTTTAATATAAGTTACATATTGCTTTTCCCGGCATTGTAGAGGGGGATCCAGCATTCCATGGATAGCACCCTGCCTAGCTTGACTCAGTTTCCAGATAGCTTTCTCTTCAAACCCCTTTTCTTTGAACAGGGTTTGAGGTGAGAGAGTTCTCGCTGCTCCAAAGTGATGTCTCCTCTCAGACTCTGGTGATTCATGATGGTAAAAAAAAAACCTCTCTTTCCTTAGCTTTCCGAGACTGGGGTTTTCTTTTTGATGTCAAGTTCTTCCGGTGTTTCCCCCATTAAATTGAATGGCCTTGTCACTTGCCTTTCCTGTGTGGGACAATGCTAGGTGTTTAGAGCTAATCTCATCTGGTTGAGAGACTGCTCCTCCCTACCTGACTCATTACCTCACTACTGTGAGATTTGGAGCTGAATGCTGCGGCCAAATTATGAGCAGAGTGTTATATCTACACTGATACGCAAATTCATAACCACGGTCTATATACATATCTCATAATGGCCATCGAGTTCAGAACGTCCCAAGCTTTCACAAAAGACCTTATAACTCAATAACATTGTTTACGACCTGTTCGAAAAACCTGAAATGTGTCCTGGGCTGAACTCCGATGATGTTTTTAAAGGTACATTGACACAATTCTGCAGCTAGAAGACGTGATGCTAGATGCCACAGGAAAATAGCTGTCCCATGAAGCCTACTGCTCTGAAAGAAGCAAGGCTTAAAATCACATTAGATGTTTGTTTAAGGACTAATGCATTTAGCAATTGTAAAACCTAACTGTAATGTCTTGTTGTTTGTCCACTAAATCACATTAAGCTCTAGCAGTGGGATGTACTTTCCGCTTTTCCCTGCTGTTTCTGCTTCATAAGGTTGGGTTTCTCACACATCTTTGCCCTCAAGCTTTATACAGTTTGCATTTTAGGCCTTGGATTTGTCTGGATCTGATCCAGGGGACCTAAAAGATGCCTTTGAAAGATTTGCCCCACCACTGGCTACTCAGGAGCAAAGAAGACAGCGTAGGCGTGCACAGGGGGTGTGCCCAGGCACATCCTAATATCTCAAAAAAAAGTGGCTTTGCGTTTTAATTTACTCACATGATATGCTCTTTTAGTTTTAAATTTTGGATTGTTGTATTATGCAACAAGCGCCGAATGTAGAAATGTATAGAAAGCCCGCGTTCGCTCACAGCATGTCCTTTATGATTGAGTGTTCAATAAAATGTTCGCCTTTAAAAAAAAAAAATTCCCTGGGTGCACACCCGAATGAAATGTGCTGCACACGCCTATGGAAGGCAAGGTGTGAATCTGGCTACATCAGGAAAGGAGAACGTATTCCTCTTGTTAAAATGAGAGGCATAATGGAATAATCAAAATTCACAAGCATGAAAAATTGTTTCAACAATCTTCCTGTGCATTACTATTTATTATTTGTATCAAGGTAGGATCCCAAAGTCCCTAATTAGGGATTGGGGCTCTCGCCCGCTAGGTGCTGCCCTCAAATAGCTCTCAGTTTCCAGTTTATGTTGTAGTCTCTTGAACTGCACTGTCATTGGAGGGGAAAAGATCATTGTTAGCCCTTTTGTGTAAGTTGATCCTTGACAGTATAAACCAGGGTGGGCAAATACCAGCCCGCAAGCTAGATCCAGTCCCCCACTGCTCATATTTACCTCCATGGTCACAGGTACCGGTGATCCCAGCTCCTATTGGCTGCAGATCGCCACTCCCAGCCAGTGGGAGCAGCGGGAAGCAGTGCAGACTGGGATACCTCTTCCTGCAGCTCCCAATGGCTGGGAACTGAGATCCATGGCCAACAGGAGCTGCAGTTGCCGGTACCTGCAGCCATGCCAGTAAATATAGCAGCAGCCCCCCAGAGGCTAACCCTGGCAAGCTGCCACTGTTTCATTGCCCTCCCCTGGAATAAACTGATGGAGAGCTTGCTTATGGAGTCCATTCTCGGGCAGACTGACACTATAGCCAAAGTTTGTCATAGTACTAGGAAAGCCCCATCATTTACCATAGTACTCGGAAAATGGGTAAGAATGAAACCCTGGGGACTCAAAACTTATTTATCTTCAGGGTGAGCTTCCAAAACACACCACTCCCTGCCAACATGCCATAACCCTCCCCTGGAGCAGCCACTTCTAATGGGGAGAGAAGGGTTCCATCTTCATGACTCTAGGTAGCCTTTGGCCTGTCAGCTGAACATGGCAACCAGTTAGCAATCGTGAGGCAATTTCTATTTTGTGCCCATGTCTAGTAGGAACTGGCCTGAGAATGCTATATGGTAGGCCCCTAGTTTTCAAAAATCAAGAAACTGGTCCCCAAAAATCACAAGACTGGCTTAAAAATTGAGCTTTTAAAAAAAATAGGTTCCTTGTATTTGCCTTCTGATTTTATTTGCCTCAAGAGACATTTGCTCCACAACCAGGAGGGCTAGAAATTTGCTTTTAAGAAAGACACAATGGACAAATTAAGTCATTCCACTTCCATGACTTAGCTTTAAGACAGACACATGGCAAAAATCATGAGCGTTGACAACTCTAAATTCTCCCCCCTTCCCAGCTCATATAGGTCACTAAAGAGCTCACAGCAGATATTAAATTTCAGATTTTATCATAATGCGGCAAATACAGGATTCACTATGTATTCACCAAACCAGAAGAACAAGGCTCCCAATACCTAACCTTTATCTCAATAGGAAAAGATGTTTAACTTGGAAGTCCACTCACAAATGCCATGGTTAACCATTTCAGTGCTAATCACCATATCCAAATCCCCCCTCTGATTTCAGCTGCCCTCTCAAATACATTTGAATGACATGGGCAAGCTGACAGATTTCCCATCACCTGGCATCCAACATATGACTAACGAGCAGCATTGGGAAGCATGTCCTTGGCCAAGGAAAGTGCTTCCTAGGGTCTTTTTTGGAAAATCATCCCTGCCAGCTGTTAATGGATGGGGTTGAATTACCTGATGAGAGTTAATGGCCCTATTATGAAGAGCACTTCATCATGTGACAAAGGTGTATTTAATAGTGCTGAAAGGTTCCCAAAGTAAATTTTAAAAGGTCCTAATAGTGCAATGAAGACTCCATTAGTGTATTTATTAATTACAGTGCATCCAGATTTCAGCTCAGCTGCTTCAGGAATGCAGAATCCACAACTTCCAGCAAAGAAGCAGGTGACAGAAATCACCCGCCACGCATCCACACTGCCCTCTTGTGCAAGAGGGCTTACACTTGTTAGAAAAAAGCATAGCTCTTGCACAAGAATCCCTCTCTTACCACGCTTTACTATAAATCTTGTTCAAGAGCGGGTGGGCAGTGTGGACACTCTGCAGAAGAATGCCCAGTCTTGAGCAAGAACCCGCCAATGTAGACATAGCCCCAGATTCTGAGGAATACAGGGGTACAAGCATTCGTACCAGGAGGCAAGAGTGCTCCTCAGGACTAGCTCAAGGGGGTGGGCTAGAGAAAGGGGAGGCTGACGCACATCATGGCCTCCCAAATGGAGACTGGTGTACTATGGCAGAGCAAATTAGACATGCTATATCTTTCCATCCTGTTCTATAGTGATTCATAATGGGCCACAAGAGACCATGGGTATGGCTGCACTACAGCACTAATTCGAACTAACTTAATTCGAATTAGTTAATTCGAACTAGTGCATCTAGACCTAAAAACTAGTTCGAATTAGCATTTTGCTAATTCGAACTAGCATGTGCACAATGAGTGGACCCTGAACCAAAGTTAAGGCTGGCCGGAAGCAGTGCCGGCAGGGCATCAGGTTAGGACTTAGAGCATGGAGCTGCTGCCCCAGGCTAGCCGAGGGCTGTGCTTAAAGGGACCCGACCCCCATCCCGGACAGAAAGTTCTCAGGGTTCCCTGCTTGCTTGTCTACCTCGATGAGGGACAGCAAAGCAGTCCTGACTTGGAGTGCCCTGAGTGCCCACAGTCGGCAATCAGAGCACTCGGCCATCAGCCCAGCTGCACTTGCCGCAGGCTGCTATCCAGGGGGGAACAATCAGGGGGCTGCAGGAGAGCTTCCACCCCAAGGAGCCCACAGAGCCACCCCAGTCCTCCCCATCAGGGGCTCATACCCCATTCCTCCCTCACCTCCTTCCGCTTACCCCTCCCTAGCCCCCCTTCCTGATGTACAAAATAAAGGAAATGTGTGTTCAAAAATAGAAACTCTCTTTATTTAACAAAACTGGGGGGGGGAGAGGGAGGATTAAGCTCTGGGGAGACTGGGAAAAGGAGGTGGGAGAGGGGAGGGGGAAACCTGGGAGGAGGGAGCTGGAAGGGGAAGAAGGAGGAGAGGAAGTATAAAACTATGGTATGCCATACCTTCAGTACTGTGTACGGATGTGGTCTCCTCACCTCAAAAGAGATGTTTTGGCCTTGGAAAGGGTTTAGAGAAGGGCAACTAAAATGATTAGGGGTTTGGAACAGGTCCCATACAGAGAGAGGCTAAAAAGACTGGGACTTTTCAGCTTAGAAAAGAGGAGTCTGAGGGGGGATATGATAGAGGTCTATAAAATCATGAGTGGTGTGAAGAGGGTGCCTAAAGAAAAGTTCTTCATTAGTTCCCATAATAGAAGGACTAGAGGACACCAAATGAAATGAATGGGTAGCAGGCTTCAAAGTAATAAAAGAAAGTTCTTCTTCACACAGCACATAGTCAACCTGTGGAACTCCTTGCCACAGGAGGCTGTGAAGGCTAGAACTATAACAGAGTTTAAAGAGAAGTGAGATAAAGTCATGGAGGTTGGGTCCATGGAGTGCTATTAGCCAGGGGGTAGGAATGGTGTCCCTGGCCTCTGTTTGTGGACGGCTGGAGATGGATGGCATGAGATAAATGGCATGGTCATTGTCTTCGGTCCATCCCCTCCAGGGTCCCTAGTGCTGGCCGCTGTCGGCAGACAGGCTACTGGGCTAGATGGACCTTTGGTCTCACCCAGTGCAGCCATTCTGATGTTCTTATGTTCTAAGCTCAGGGCTCAGGGTCGGGGGTCTCACTAGAGCACCTTGATTTTCATGCAAACCTGCTCCTGGGTTTGCATGTGCCCTTTGGTGGCCAGGCTGGCAGCTATCCTGCCCTAGACGGCCGCTTTCCTGTGCCTACTGCAGAGGTCGTGGATGAGGTCCACGATCTCCGCCCTAGACCAGGTGGGCACCTGCCTCTTGTGGCCCCGGGCAGGCTCCTGGGAGCCGCCAGCCTGGTCCCGGGAAGAGGAGGAGGGCTGGGTGGCAGTGGGTGGCTGGCTCGTGCCAGGTGCAGGGTCTGCTGGCTGGGTGTGGGCAGGCTTGCACCTGGCACAGGCACCGTAGCCAACCCGTGCCCCTTTAAGGGCTCCGGGGCCAGGAGGGGGGCAGATGAGTTTCCCTGGTTGTGACCAGAGTGGCCACCAGGGCAAGCTGGGGAGGGCTAGCCTCCCACTAGTTCAAATTAAGGGCTGTGTAGCCACTTAATTCGAACTACTTAATTCGAACTAGGCGTTAGTCTTTGTAGAATGAGATTTACCTAGTTCAAATTAAGCGCTCCGCTAGTTCGAATTAAGTTCGAACTAGCGGTGTGTCTGTGTAGCGCCTATGAAAGTTAATTCGAACTAACGTCTGTGAGTTCGAATTAACTTTGTAGTGTAGACATACCCCATTAGATCATCTGGCTCTGCCTCCGGTCTCATCAGAGCAATACCATTACATCTCCACATCACTGACTGGGTTCTGCCAAGAACTCCAGCCTGGGCACCCCTTTGCTTTTCTTCATCCACATGTGGTGCCTTTGTATCTCCTTCCTGGCTGCCTTTTGTGCCCAGAAAAATCATCTTCCCCTACTTGCCAGGCCACAGCCCATGCCTCATTCAAATCCCTCCTCAACCCTCACTTCTGCCATGATAATTAGAGGCCATGAATTCATTCACAACAGACTGAGCTCTCTAATAGCATCTCACGAGCTGAATAAACCCCAAGTAACCCCGTGCTGCAATTGCTATACCCCTTCTCCTTCTGCCCCCAATGCCATCTACTGTTCATTACCCTCACTTGTGGCATCAAGTCTAAAACGACACAGCAAAGCTCTTTGATGCAGGAAGCTTGTCTTTGAACTTAGAGCCCTGTACAAATAATAATCTTTCCAGCAAGAGCAGGACCAAGGAGATGGGAGAGTCACCGCTCCATGTTGATGGCTTTCCAGGCGCTGTGCTCTTCCATCTCTCCTTGCTGTGAGAAGGGATGTGATAGTCAGCACAAGGTGCTTTGCACAAGTCAAGAGCTTAATAGCCATTATTCAACAATGCCTGTGTGCGGGGAAGAGGGGATCTGTTTAGGGAAGAAAGTGGAAATGGAATAGTCTCCTTTAACTCCACCCAAGCTCTCCGCTGGGATGCTGTTATCTTCATAGCCTCTAATAATTGCAAGGGGTGCCAGTCACATTCTGAACAACAAATACAACACTTGTGTTCCCTAGAGCATCTTCCATCAAAGCACTTGGCAGACTTCCCAAATCAAGCCTCATAACACCTCCTTGTTACCTTTTTGCGGGGGGGCGGGGGGGGGGGGAAGGCACAGGAAAGTAAAGAAACTTGCCTCCAGCTACACAGTGAGTCAACGGGAGAGATGGAAATCCATCTCATTGGTCCTGACTCCTTTCTGTTCTCTAAGCACAGAGCACACATCACCAGTTGTCCTGCATAAACAGATTAGTGAGCACGTCCCTGTGGTGTGAGCCCTGTTTCTGTATCTCATGACAAATCTCTCCCTACCCCCCACCCCCAGTCTACAGAATATTAACTCTGAATCCAAGATACGAATAGCTGCTACTTGGCATTCTACCAAATGGGAGGGAAAAGCAGACCGGTCCCATTTCTCTTTTACAGTGAATGGGGAACTGCCCTGAACACGGCAGAGTCCCACTTAGGCCCTTTTGGCTCATCCCTTGGCCCTCCTGCCCTCAGAGTCACATAGAGCGAGCATATTGTTAAATAGCAGCGGAGAACACTAAAGAAAAAAAGGTCCCAGATGAAACAAAAGCTCCACCCACCCGTTGCTAACAGTAGGCCTACGACAGCTCCAAGCGCCTCAGTTTTATACATCGTTCCAGGTCTAAATCCTGGGAAACTTGACAGATTTCATGGGGGAAACGATAAGCTTCCTGCTGTTTGTCATGGGTGACCAGAGAAGCACATAAAACTACAAATAAAGCCATTTGTATTGCTAAATGAGTCTTGAGCGGGGTGGTTTTTTGACAAAATATAAATAATAGAAATTAATTTGTCAGCCTGTGTATGGGGCCCAGCCTGCTCCATGGCAAAACGCTGAGGAAAGCTGGTTGAAATAATTATTCTCGACTTAAGCAATCATTCTTTTTATTTCTGAAGGCTAATGGAGTGAAAATGCGGCTTTTCAGACCTTTGCTAATGACAGAGTCAGAAATAATGATCGGGGACCCTTATGTTCCTCTCATAATGAGGAAAGCAACATGAAATGATAGGGATTCAAGCCCTGAACAATCGCTTGTTCTTTATTTAAAGGCAAATGGAGCATTCAGATGAGTTCTTTAGGTTAATGGAGCCACAAATAGGGTTTTGGGGCATGGATTTTTCATAGATAATGCAGCACAGGCAATATCTTCTCCAGAGGACAGAAATATTTACAGATGTTGGGATTGCACTGACACTGAAAGCAAAGGTAATAACAGAAGCTGGGATGAATTCTTCATTTCCTTCTCACTTCCCCAGCATACATCATCACATGGCACAGAACCACCAAAACAGTCTGCCATCCGCCCTGCGGATCTGTAGCTGGGCTAAGTGTGGCAGTGATGGGTAGCCACAGAGGGGAAAAGCATTGTTTGGGAGGCATTGCAGGTGGCACCACAAGCACATCTCCTCACAGTGCGTTTATTTCACATATACCACAAGTTGTACAGGTGAAAGGAAGAGAAAGTGAGGGCCTGGGAAACCTCTCATCCTTCACCCTCATATCTGATGAGGGGCTCATATCTGTGACCTTCTTCTAGGTGTCGAAAGAAGCTGGATACTGACTCTCCAGTAAGCCTTGGACAGATGCACTTTCCTGTGGCAGACCTCTCTTTGATTACCTCATCACTTGGTGGAACAACTTCACATTTTACTCATGGTTCTTCTCATAACCCTCAGTTCTCCTGTCCAGTGGGCCTCAAACAACATATCCCGAAGCTGCCTGTCTACACCTGTCAGAGAGAGTGGGCCTCTACTCCTCTTCAAACTTTACACTCACTGAGTTACATCTGTTTTACCAGGGTGTAAGCAAGAGGATAATGAAGCGCAGGGATAATCTCTGCCACAGAACCCGGTCCCCCTAGGGTGCCAGCCCCTCAGGATTAAAGATTGTGTTGTTTGATGAAAGCTCCAGGAACATATCCAACCAAAATTAGCAACCCTACTCAGTACTCTATAGCTACGTCTACACTGGCAGCTTCTTGCACAAGAACAGCTGTTCTTGCGCAAAAACTTGCTGGGTGTCTACACTGCACATGCATTTTTGTGCAAGTAAATTTACAGACTAGCATCGGAAAACAGGGCTTCTTCTGGAAGAGTTATTCCTCTCCCCACGAGGAATAAGCCCTCTTGCTCAAGAGGGCAGTGTAGACAGGCAACATAAATTTCTTGCGCAAGAAACCCCTATGGCTAAAATGGCCATCGGAGCTGTCTTGCGCAAGAGAACATCCACACTGCCATAGACACTCTTGCACAAAAGCACATCTCTTGCGTAAAAGCACATGCCAGTGTAGAAGCGCTCTTGCGGAAGACTTTTTGCGCAAGAACTCTTCCGCAAAACAGCTCTTTCGCCAGAAGCTGCCAGTGTGGATGTAGCCCAAGTGCGTGCTAAGGGAGAACCCGCCACATCCATAACTCCCATGAAGACCCATACCCTACGATGGCAAAGTCATTACAATACTTCACATTATGACCCCTTAATTTCAAGTGCTTTAGTATCAGTCTAGAAAAGCCAAACACTAGTGCATTCATTTAATTGATTATTCAAAAGTAGGTGATAGTAAATTATCCTTTGAACAAGTTCTGAAAGAGACCTAATTAGTACAATTAACAATCGGAGGCAATATATTATTCCAGTCAATACTAACCCATACGAGGTAAAAAGAGTGCTTTAAACAATCAGTTAGCTATTGGTAACGCAGTACGTATCATGAGCCAATCTTCTGGAAAGAAACAGATAATGGTTCAAAGATGTATTTAGTTTTTATCAAAGCTTGTTCAGTGTTTATGTAAGAGAAAGGAAATTTAATTCCATTGATCTGTCTGGGTTAATGCCAAGAGAAACAAATGTGAGAAATTGGTTCAGCTCTAGGGTACCTATTTTAATAAAGCAAATGGTTTCCTTGCTCTGGGATCTCCTCCACTTTCACAAGCTCAGCAGCATGGGACTTATAGAATCATAGAAATGTAAGGTTGGCAGGACCTGAGAGGTCATCAAATTCAATCACCTGTACTGAGGCAGGACCACATAAACCTAGACTATCCCTGAGCAGGTATTTTCTACACAGGTCTTAAAAACATCCAGTGCTGGGGATTCCACAGCCTCCCTTGAAACCTCTTCCAGAGCTTAATTTCCCTTAGAGCTAGAATGTTTTTCCTAATAACTGACCTAAATCTCCCTTGCTGCAGATTAAGCCCATTATTTCTTGTCTTATCATCAGTGAACACGGAGCACAACTGATCACAGTCCTCTTTATAACAGCCCTTAATATATCTGAAGACTTATCGGGTCCCCCCCACCCCAGGCCTCCCATCAGCTTTTCTCAAGACTGCACCTGCCCAGTTTTATTCCTCACAGGAGTGTGCGAATGGATGAGAGATCACGGAGGCACACACATTCCAGGAACTGGAGCACTGTTTAAACTACCATGGATAAGCCAGCAAGATTCCTTGTTCCTGTATGTGTGACCTTGCTCTGCATTGTATTAAAACATGTTTTGTTTGAAAGGGATTATGATGGAGCCCACTCATCATGCTGGCACTTTCTACCGGACATCACCAGGATTAGCTATGCCAGCTAGTGTACCCACTGCTGGTGGTGCCTTTCCCATCATCTTCTCCTCCTACAGACATGCTTTGGCCCAAGTTAGGTCTGTACATATGGGGGTGCAAAACACCACCCTCTCCCCCATGGTGCTTTATAATCCACCATGGGGCCAATTCCAGCCACCTAGGGAAGGCAGGGGAGGCATATTGCCCCAGCCTCCTTGCCGTGTGCTCCAGCTGATTCCCCCCTTTCTCACCCAGGAGCAAGGCCAGGGCCAGGGCTGAGCCATGGGGGGAGGGTAGAGGGAAGACGGCAGCCACCAGCCCCTTCCCACAGCTCGCACTGCCCCACAAAAATTCTTGTATATGGGCCTGCAAGTACTGCTGTGTCCTCTTCATAACTTGGCTCTCTCGCCATGTCACAATCTAAGTTTCCCAGGCATCATTGTCCGTCCATCAGTTAAGTCACTTTCCATTGGTAAATGGTGGGGGGGACCCAGGCTCATTCACTACTCTGGGTACTGATCCAGGGTCTCTGTAGACAGCAGTCTCCTGTTGTATCTCTAACTTCAATGAAAGTTGCTCCAATTCCCTGGACCAGTATCCTATGACCCCAGCATTTCCTTCACCCTCTCTGTGGGGCATTCACTCAGCAAGTCACAGCGGCCAACCGGGTCCCTCTTTCTGTCCAATTACTCTGCCTGAGGTGCTACCCTTGCTGCAGCCTGCTAGGAACACAGACCTCACTCCTTGAGTTCCCCACAGTAACTGCCCTGCTCTGCAGCTCTTTTTGCACTAACCCACTAAGCCCTGATGGGCAGCCTCTCTCCAACTGCTTTCTGCACAGCCTCCATAGGCTGCCTCTATAGCCCCCTACTGCTCTTTTCTGGGATAGGCTGGGGCAGGCCCCTGAGGTCTCCTTTTAGCTCAGGTATGGGATGAAGACCTTATAACAGCGCTCAACTCTCCTACCAATCCAGATCACTTTGCATATCTACCCTGACTTCATCATTATATACCATGCTGCTAATCTTTGTGTCATGTGCAAATTTTTTAATGAGCAGTGATTTTATATCTACTTCCAGATCACCGATAAAAATCATTGGATCCCATCAATCACTTATCCCACTCGAAACATTCCCACCCCCCACTGAATTTTTTGTGAGGTCAGCCAGTTCTTAATCCATGTAAGATGTGTTTTGCTGTGCAGTCTTGGTGCTTCAATTAGGGCATTGTGAAGTACTATGTCTTACAAAGCCTTACAAAAGTATATTACACCTATACAGTCACTTTAATCCACCAAATTTGTACTCTTGTAAAAAATTGAAACCAAGTTTGCTTAACAAGACCTATTTTCCTTAGAACTGTACTAGCTGGTATTAATTATATTCAGTCAGTAGAGAATGGGAATGTACCATCTTTTATTTTATTTTGCTAGTAACTAATGTCAAGCTAGTAGTCCTACAAAGAGCAAGGTCATATCACTTGCCTGTTTTAATTTTGGCAAAACATTTACATCCTCTCAGTCTTCTGAATTCCCCAATATTCCAAGATTTATTTAAAAATTACTATCAGCAGGCCAGAGTCTTCTCAGGCAACTCTTGTAGGACTGTTAGGTAAAAGTTATCCAGGCCTAATGATTTAAAAATGTGTGTACGTTTGTACCTAGTAGATATTATCTAGTATGCGCCTTATGGGCTGGGATGTAGTCCATCATCCTTATGTGAACGGAGTAGATCATCCTGCTTCTTTCAAACTATAGAACAGAAACACCTACTAAACATTGGTCCCATTTCTGCATCATTAAAAGTTTATCATGTCTGTCTAGTAATAGGTTGTCTATGTCATATTATTTCAGATATATTTAAAAAATTCCTTGTTGTCCCTGGTCCTGTCAGATTCTGGTTTTTTCCCCTTTAGCTTTCCTTTCACTAGCAGATTCATCTTCTCCTCTACCCTCAAACAAAAAAGCTGCAGAAAACTTGCAAATAATGTTATACTGCCTCCCCCTTCACAGGCCAAACCCCATGCCAAAGACATGGGGGGAAACAACACCCGAGGGAAGCAGAGTCCAGGAAACAGAGCAGAGGTAGAGATCTCCCAAACAGTGTCCTCAGCTCCACAAGATTTATGCCTCTTTCAGCACATTCCCTGGTTAGAGGAATCACAGGAGGAGGAGGGGGGGGGGGGGGGGAACATGCACCAGGAGAAAAATCCATACAGTTCAACTCTCACAGTTCCATGGCCACTCTGTCGGGTTTTCTCTCCCATCCTCAGGGGAAAATACAGGCGAGGGAGGTGAAATGGCTTGCTGCAAGTCACACTGCAAGCCAGTAATGGAGGCAGGACCAGATCCTACAGCTCCTAACAGCCACTCCTGTGCCTTCCTTACAAGTCCACCCTGCCCTGATTCCCAGGCCTTTTTCCAGACCACCTACCCTGCCTACTCTGCTCCTCCACGCTTGCGTCCAAATGAAAAGCTTTACAGCACTTAAAATAAATATCAGCTCTGAGAAGAAGCTTGTTACAGTAATAACACATTCACAGCACACTCACCACATCCTAATAACTGGAGTCGCACAGAGAAATCCTCTTAAACCAAAAAAAACCCCAAACCCCACAAGGAGTAATGAGAATGTGCAAGAAACCCCTTTGTAGCAAACAGGGAAATAGAAAGATTGCTTGACCTTTAAATATTGTAAATACATCCATGGTGCCCAATGAACTGCCGCATCCCAGAGCCTCCTGTGCAAATAGCTGATCCCCCAATAAAGCCATTGTCCTACCTATCTCTGCAAAACAGCCCCATGCAGCACTCATCTCCCACCAATGTGAGAGACTCGGTTATGGGCCTTTTTGAGTAATTGCACTAAGTCGTTAAGCTAAGTCCTCAGCTGTAACAGCCCATCTCTTTCACCTCTGCTTCTGCTGTGGTCTCCAGCCTACTATGGAGGCTCAGCTATTCCACAGCTCCAAATTGAGCCTCATGATGGGTTAGCACATGTAGAGAGTAATGGGACTGATAATGACTGTGTACCCGGTGCCCTGAGCTAAGGCAGGAGGTGGGAGCCTGGCTGACCAGTGACAAAACTCTAAAAAACTAGCTCTATTGCATGCCTCTATTGCATGTAGTTAGAAGCCACTCATTGAAAGGTGAAAAGAGTTAATGTCTTGATTACTGAGGTCCCACGCTCTCAAAGACAACTGATACTGGTAATACTGCACAAGCATTGTGGTGATTTCTAGGGTGACCATCTCTCGCATTTTTAACAGGACAGTTCCATATTTAAGCCCTCTTGAAGATCTCAGCTTTTTTTTTAAAGAACAGGAAATTGTCCCCTATTTTCAGCTCCAGTCTTCCCCCCGCTGGTCAGTCTCAGCCAGTGCAGCTGTAGTCTCCTGTTTATGGCTGGCAAGTGAATACAGCAGGCAGTGGCCAGCAGGAGGCGCTCTTAGGCAGAGCTCAGAGGTAGAAAGACAGGCAGCCAGTAGGAGAGGCAGCCTGTGTGTAATAGAGGGGTATGGAGGTGGGGATGAATGAGGGGTGTGTCTCACCTCTCCCCATGGGCACCCTAAGGCAAGGTTTTCCAAGAAAGGGAGGGGTGTGTCAGCCCTTTCAGGCTGCAGGACTAAGGCCAGGATCTCTGGCACCTGCTGCGGGGCTTGAAATCTTCATCCCCCAGTGGCCACTTCCACACTGAATTCCAAGCACCCCCAAGCTAAAGCCCTGATCATCCGCACACCCCTGTCCCCAAGTTGCGGCCCTGATCCTCAGTGTGCCTCTCCTCCCCCAGCCTCAAGGCCTGATCCCTCACACTCCTCTCCCTCAGGGCTGAAGCCCTGGCAACTCCTGAAGGGCTCAAATCTGGCGCTGAAGGGCTGAAGTCCCCACTCTCACTACTGAAACTGAAGCCAGGAGTGATAGGGCTGAATCTTGGATCCCCAGCTCTCCCCATGCAGCAGAAACCCCCACACTCATGGCCAGAGTTGGGGGCATTGGAAATGTGCCCCCCCCCCAAACTTCAGTGGAACTGGAGGGCACAGTTTGACAGCAGGAAGCCAGAGCTGGGCAGGGTGGGGCAGCGGCTCCTCTGGCTGGGGCCATTTCACCAGCAATGGTGGTGTTCCCTCCTCTCCTACCACTGCTTTTGTGCAGGCGTTTGAAGCAGCCCCTCAGCTCCCAGCCCCCTTTGCTTGCACAGATCCATGGCTGGCACAGCACTAAGGGAATGGGGGGAACCACAAAGCCCTCCAGGCCCACAGTCTCTAGATACCCGTTCTATAAACCCTGAGGTAGTCTCCTGTCTACACACAGCCCCTAGCTATCCTCTCCCTGCCCTCTGAGCTACCCCTTGGCCACACACTGTTCCTAGCTGCTCCCTCTGATGGGGTAAACACAAACATGATTGAGTTTCCATCGCTACCCTGTGAAACTTCTGATACGCCATGTGGATTCCTATATCAATTGAGTGGGAAGCCTTCTCTTAGGGAAAAGCTTGTTGGGCTTTGTGCTGATAATATGAATATAAATTCTGATGGTGCTAAACCTGCTGGGAAAAACAATGTAAGGTAAAAACTGCATGTCAGACTAGGGAAAGAGATATTTGATTTTGGTTGTGGTGCGCACATCATTCATAACTGCTGCAAACGGCAGCTGACTGTCTTCCAATTATTCTGGAGTCCTTTGCTGTGAAAGTTTGGATACGTCTAAACTACATGCCTCCGTCGACGGAGGCATGTAGATTAGCTAGATCGGCAGAGGGAAATGAAGCCGCGATTACAATAATCGCGGCTTCATTTAAATTTAAATGGCTGCCCCGCTCTGCCGATCAGCTGTTTGTCGGCAGATCGGGGCAGTCTGGACGCGCCGCGCCGTCAAAGAAGCCTTTCTTGATCGGCACAGGTATGCCTCGTGAAACCAGGTTTACCTGTGCCGATCAAGAAAGGCTTCTTTGACTGCGCGGCGCGTCCAGACTGCCCCGATCTGCCGACAAACAGCTGATCGGCAGAGCGGGGCAGCCATTTAAATTTAAATGAAGCCGCGATTATTTTAATCGCGGCTTCATTTCCCTCTGCTGATCTGGCTAATCTACATGCCTCCGTCGACGGAGGCATGTAGTCTAGACACGCCCTCAATGACTACTTTTGCATTTACACCGTTTGTGTCAAAGAATTGAAGGACTTCTGCTGATTTGTCAACCGTGAGTATTTTATATTGCTAGAGCAAGGTGTCCGTCTCCTATGTATATTGGACAAACTTCTCAGACACTTCGCCAAAGAATCAATACACATAAAACAGACATCAGGCTCTTTCACAGAGAGAAAAATGTTGCTTGCCATTTTAACCAGACTGATCATTCTCTCAGTGACCTTAAAACATGCATATTGCTTCAAAGAGATTTTAACTCCAGACTTCAAAGAGAAGCCTCAGAACTGTTATTCATGCTTAAATTTGATACTTTACATATGGGCCATAACAAAGATGCTAATAATGTCACCCATTACAAAGATAGCTTCCCCAATTATCATCCCAATATCATTACCTCACAGACACTAACCTTCCCCCCTGACTCCCCCTCTGTTCTAAAATCTGATTTGTCGATTTTATATGCGTTCACTTTTTTTTGATTGTATCACTTTGGTATATATGGTCGTGCCAATTTTCTTCCACAAATTGATCTGAGGAAGTGGGTCTGGCCTACGAAAGCTCATCACCTAATAAACCATTTTGTTAGTCTTTAAAGTGCTACATAGTCCTGTCTTTTGTTCATCGGTGATAGAAATTGCACTGCATATTCCTATCCTTCAAAATAATTTAGTTTGAGGCTCAGAGAAAGGTTTGCGACGCCCAGCGCAAAGACCCTGCTGCTGTCTTTGTTTGAGGGAGGGGAAATTAAGGAACAGGAATGTTACAAGGCAGTCGAGATTTTGTATTCAACATCTCTGAAGTACTTTGAACACTGGAAACCTGCCTTTGAGTACACAGACAACTTGAGCGGTTCTTGTGGAGACGGATGTGTATGTGGGATAATGTACAAAGCAGTCTTGCCTATGCCACACAAAAATTCCCCCGCTAGATGAGATGAGACTAGCTGAGAACCAACTTTTTGATAAACAGACAAATGCAAACCCAATAGCATCCCATCACGTGTCTGACTGGAACACTCAGGAAACCCCCCAATTCTGAAAGGTAGTGGGACATTTTTCAAGAGATGAACAACAAAGCAGTAGGACACTTGGATCTGGTAGAAGCTGTCACATTCATTTTGTGTTTGCCAGGCATCACAGCCGCTGTTGAATGTGTCATTTCAGTAATGAATGCAGTTTGGTCACCTGAAAAATTATGTCGCAGTGTTTCTCCCACAAAGACTATTTTGTTTGTGAGAGTGAATTTTACCCTGGACTGTGCTGCATTTTATGACTAGTTGCAAAAAAACAAGTGGATCCTTTGAAAAATTGCTTCACGTGAAAAATACAGTCCACAAGAAGCATCACTTTATGGACAGCAGCAAGATGAGGACAAGGTAGTCACTTCTAAACAGCTGTCACCACTGAATTGTAAATATATATTTTCATCCTCCCCCCCCATTATTAGTTACTAAAGGATTTACCAACTGTTGCCTAGGTCCTTGTGGGGATCAGGTTAGGAGGTAGGGGATGTGGCAATCAGGCCAGAGGGCTGGGAGGTTTGTGGGAGACTCAGAGCAGGGGGTGGAAGGTGTGGGGGGGGGGGCTTAAGGGCAAGGATGTACTTGCAGGAGTCAAGGCAGGGGGTGAGAGCTCTGGGCAGGGGGTGTGCAGGAATCAGGGTGGGGGAGCTCAAGTCAGAGGAATGAGAGGTGGAGAGATATCAGGGCTGCCCATTGTGATGAGGGTGGTGCTGCTCCAGCTGTAACTCCTCCACAAATCCAGTGGGGGAGGGGGGAGTGGCTCATTCCAGGGGGCTGGTGCTGCACTTCTCAGCTCCCCACAGCCAGCAATTATTAGAGGGGGAGCAGTCTGGCTCCTCCCTTCAGCCAACCCCTCCCCCCACCCACCCGGGCTACTGGGAGAGTGTGTGGGGCTAATCTGGCTCCCCACATGGCCAGTTTACCAGCCCTCCCTCCCACAGTAACACTTTGGGCCTCTATTATCTTTGGGGAATAGAGTTGCACTATCCAGTCCCAGGGTTGGTCCCACGGAGGCCACAGCTCTGGGGCCAGTGGCAGGCAATGCTAGTGTTTGTTGCTGTTTAGAACAGTGGTGGGCAAATACCGACCCATGGGACAGATCTGGTCTGCCAGGGTTAGCCCCTGGTGGGCCCCCATACCACTATATTTACTTCCGCCTCTGCAGGTACAGGGGATCACACTCCCATTGGCTACGAGTGCCTGTAACTGCGGAGGTGCTGGTAAACATAGCAGCAGCAGCCCAGCAGGGGCTAACCCTGGTGAACCGCCATCGTTTTATTGCCCACCCCTGATTTAGAGGTCATTTGTGAACAAATGGATGAATGGACAGACAAACAGATGCACATTTCTAAGATAAAGAGACAGATAATGCAATGTGTCTTTCACTGGGGGCTAAGTCAACTTAATGCAATTATGTATGCTTGTGCTACATAGCTCTGATTGATTGCTGTTGAACTAACTGAAATCAGAGAAATTTTATCAGGTGTCCTGTATTTGGCACAGGGAAATACGGTCACCCTAATGATCACTCTGGGGAAAGGTACCAAGCAGTACTGCCCAACATTTACACCACAACTTACAAAGAATCATAGAACCCTAGAACTGGAAGGGACCTCGAAAGGTCATCAAGTCCAGTCCCCTGCCCTCATGGAAGGACCAAGCATCATCTGGATCATCTCTGACAGATGTTCTTAAATATCTCCAGAGATGGAGTTTCCATAACCTCCCTAGCCAATTTATTCCAGCGTTTAGACAGTTAAGACGTTTTTCCTAGTGTCCGACCTAAACCTCCCTTGCTGCAGTTTAAGCCCATTGCTGCTTGTCCTATCCTCAGAGGCCAGAAAGAACAATTTTTCTCCCTCCTCCTTGTGACACCCTTTTAGATACCTGAAAACCGCTATCATGTCCCCTCTCAGTCTTCTCCTTTCCAAACTAAACAAGCCTAATTCTTTCAGCCTTCCTTCATAGGTCATGTTCTCTAAACTTCTAATCAGTCTTGTTGCTCTTCTCTGAACCTTTTCTATTTTCTCCACATCCTTCTTGAAATGTGGTGCCCAGAACTGGACACAATACTCCAGCTGAGGCCTAATCAGTGCAGAATAGAGTGGAAGAATGACTTCTCATGTCTTGCTTACAACACATCTGTTAATTCATCCTAGAATCATATTGGCTTTTTTTGCAACAGCATCACACTGTTGACTCATATTTAGTTTGTGGTCCACTATGACCCTAGATCCTTTTCTCCAGTATTCCTTCCTAGACAGTCACTTCCCCTTTTGTATGTGTGAAACTGATTGTTCCTTCCTAAGTGGAGTACTCTGCATTTGTCCTTATTAAACTTCATCCTATTTACCTCAGACCATTTTTCTAGTTTGTCCAGATCATTTTGACTCTATCCTCCAAAGCAGTTGCAACTTGTCCCAGCTTGGTGGTATCTGCAAACTTAATAAGCGTACTCTCTATGCCAATATCTAAATCGTTGATGAAGATATTGAACAGAATTGGTACCAAAACTGACCCCAGCAGAACCCTACTTATTATGCCCTTCCAGCAGGACTGTGAACCATTAATAACTACTCTTTGAGAATGGTTATCTAGCCAGTTATGCACCTACCTTATAGTAGCCCCATCTAGGTTGTATTTCCCTAGTTTATTGATAAGAAGATCATGTGAGACCGTATCAAATGACTTACTAAACTCTAGGTATACCACATCCACTGCTTCTCCCTTATCCACAAGCCTTGTTATCCTATCAAAGAAAGTTATCATTTGGTTTGATGTGATTTGTTCTTTACAAATCCGTGCTCGCTGTTACCTATTACCTTCTTATCTTCCAGATATTTGCAGATGAATTCCCTAATTACTTGCTCCATTATATTCCCTGGCACAGAAGTTAAACTGACTGGTCTGTAGTTTCCTGGGTTGTTCTTATTTCCCTTTTTATAGATGGGCACTATATTTGCCCTTTTCCAGTCTTCTGGAATCTCTCCCAACTTCCATGACTTTTCAAAGATGATAGCTGAAGGCTCAGATACCTCTATCAGCTCCTTGATTATTCTAGGATGCATTTCATCAGGCCCAGGTGACTTAAAGATATCTAACTTTTCTAAGTAATTTTAACTTGTTCTTTTTTTGTTTTAACTTCTACACCTACCCCCTTCCCACTAGCATTCACTATGTTAGGCATCCCTTCACCATCCATCTTCTTGGTGAAAACCGATATAAAAAAGTCATTAAGCACCTCTGCCATTTCCAAGTTTTCTGTTATTGTTTCTCCGTCTTCAGTGAGAAATGGGCCTACTCTGTTCTTGGTCTTCCTCTTGCTTCTAATATATTTGTAGAATGTCTTCCTGTTACCCTTTATGTCTCTAGCTAGATTGAGCTTGCTTTGTGCCTTTGCCTTTCTAATCTTGCCCCTGCATACTTGCATTGTTTGCTTATATTCATCCTTTGTAATTTGTAGTTTCCACTTTTTATGAGACTCCTTTTTGGTTTTTAGATAATGTAAGATCTTCTGGTTATGCTAAGGTAGTCTCTTACCATACTTTCTGTCTTTTCTATGCAGTGGAATAGTTTGTTTTGGGGCCCTTAATAACATCCCTTTGAAAAACTGCCAACATTGTTCTGTTGTTTCTCCTCTTAGTTTTGTTTCTCATGGGACTTTACCTAACAGCTCTCTGAATTAACTAAAATCTGCCTTCCTAAAATCCATTGCCTCTATTTTGCTGATCTCCCTCCTACCATTCCTTAGAATCATGAATGCTATGATTTCATCGTTACTTTCACCCAAGCTGCCTTCCACTTTCAAATTTTCAACCAGTTCCTCCCTATTTGTTAAAATCAAATCTACAACAGCTATACCCCGGTATCTTTCTCAACCTTCTGAAATAAAAAAATGTCTCCAATGCAGTCCAAGAACTTATTGGATAACCTGTGCCCCGCTGTGTTAGTTTCCCAACATATGTCTGGATAGTTGAAGTCCCCTATCACCCCCAAATCCTGCACTTCGGATGATTTTGTTAGTTCTTTAAAAAAAGCCTCATTCACCTCTTCCACCTGGGTAGGTGGTCTGTAGTAGACCCCTAGCATGACATCACAGTTACCTTTTTTATCCCTTTTAACCCAACCCAGAGATGCTCGACAAGTCTGTCTCCTATGTCCACCTCAGTCCAAGTTTATATATTTTTAATGTATAAGGCAACACCTCCTCCCCTTTTTCCCTGCCTCTCCTTCCTAAGCAAGCTGTACCCTTCTATACCATTATTCCAGTCGTGTGTATTATTCCACCAAGTCGCTGAGATACCAACTGTGTCATAGTTGTGTTTATTTATTAGCACTTCAAGTTCTTCCTGCTTATTTCCCATACTTCTTGCATTTATATACAGGCATCTAAGATACTGATTTTATTTTGTACCCCAGTTCTTCCTTGCCCCCCTTTATCTCTGCTATAATAGCCCATGCTTCCTCCCATTTCTGACCCATCTCCCAGCTCTCCATGTTTTTCATTTACCTGTGGGCTTTGGTCACCTGCCTACAGGTTACCCTCAGAAGTTAATCAATGAAATCAAACAGGCAGCAGGCTTAAAACAAAAAGGAAGTAGATCATCACACAATTCTGTGGAACTTGTTGCCAGGGGATGTTTGAAATCCCAAAGTATAACCATAATTTAAAAAAAGAATTAGATAAGTTCATAGGAAACGATGGGTCCATCAGTGGCTAGTCAAGATGATCAGGAATGCAACCCCATGTACTAGATGTACCTAACCTCTGACAGTCCAGAAGCTGGGACTAGGTAACAGTGGATGGATCATTCAATAACTGCCCTGTTCCGAAGCCCTCTAGAACCTTGTGAAGCACCAGGCATTGGCCACTGTGAGCAGACAGGATATTGAGCTAGATGGACAATTGGTCTAACCCATTATGTCCATTCTTATGTTCTTATCGCCTTGTGGTTAATTCTGAAAGCATCATTCCAACATAACAAAGACGGTGCGTACACTGCAAGCCGTTGTTTCAAAATAACGGCAAGCTGGAGAACTTCTTACTCTGACTCCTGTGACCTTCATTTCACGAGGAGTAAGGGAAGTTGAAGGAAGAGTGTTCTTTCAACTTCCTGCTGTGTAGACAGCGCCTAAAGCCAAATTAAGCTATTTTTACTCAAGCTATGCAATTGACGTAGCTGAAGTTGCGTAGTTTAATTCGACTTTAGCCCTGCTATATAAATGTACCCACAGTGTGCTACAGACTTGTGGTCAGAAGTGTCCAGAACTCACAACAAAGGTGAAATCTGCAAAAGAGTGCTCCTATTTAGGCACCTACATAAGAGACAGGTTTTCAAAAATGGTCTGTTTCCAATGCATTAGATTTTTGAAAATCTGGCCCTAATTCTGGGTTCTAACTTCTTCTGAAAAATCAAGACCTTTACTCTCTAAACATGCTCTGACTCACATTGTTCAACCAATGTCAATCTTTTCTCCAGGCCAGCAGGCGCTGGGCAGGCGGTGGCAGCAGTATGCTAGGCACTGGGGCAGGGAAAAAATGGTGCTTGGAGTTGGGTAGAGGGCTATCTCAGTGGCCATCTCAGTGGTTTGAGCATTAACCTGCTAAACTCAGGGTTGTGAGTTGAATCCTTGAGGGGGGCCCTCTGGGGCAAATCTGTCAGGGAAGGCACTTGGTCCTGCTATAAAGGCAGGAGACTGGACTTGATCTCTCAAGGTACCTTCCAGTTCTATGAAATAGCTCTATCTCCAAATATTATACTGAGAGTTAGTTGTTCCTACTCTGGCCAATTTCAGGAGCCATTTGGCAAGCTGAAAACATTTCAGTCCAGTAATCCGTAAAAATCAGAACAAAACACACAGGAGATTATAATCCAAGCAGGTCTAACCGACACTATTTCAGCAAAGGAAAATGTAACTCACTAATTTCTCAGAATTCTTTGAACCTGTCAATAAAATAGTGGATAAAGGAGAACCCACTGACATAATTAATTAAGACGTCCAAAGGGCCTTAGACAATGCCCTCCACAATAAGATACTAAAGCAGTGGTTCTCAATCACGGGTATGCAGAGGTCTACCAGGAGAACATCAAGTCCTTTAGATATTTTCCTACTTTTACATCGGGCAACAGGAAAAGCATGAGCAAAGTTAGTACGAATGAAAATTTCATACAATAACGTGTTCTGATCTTATATACTGTACAATGAAGTACTATAAGTACAATATTTATATTCCAATTAATTTATTTTTATATGGTAAAAATAATAAAGTAAGCAATATGACACTGTGACACTTTTCTATTTTTATGTCTAATTTTGTAAATCCGTAGTTTTTAAATGGGGTGAGTATGCAAGATGAACCAGACTCCTGAAAGGGGTACAGTCTGGAAACTTTGAGAGCCACTGTACTAAAGAAAGGAAGTCACCATGTGGTGAAAAGCAAATTATTGTCTGGATCAAACCCTGGCTAGGAGACCGAAAGCAAAGTGGTAAAATTTTCATCATGGCAAAAGGTGATTAGTAAATGTCACACAGTTTCATCCTCAATTCTGTGTTATTTAATATGTTTGGTAGTTATCTGGAAAGTGGGAATGTTAGTAATAACACTTTGCAGATAACACAAAGTTATTGGGGTGAGTCAGGAAGGGCTGAGAGGACTGTGAGGAACTTTAGAGGGACTTAAATAGACAAGGTGAATGAGCAATACAACAGCAAATGAAACACAATGTTGATAATTGTAGAGTAATGCACATCAGAGGGAAAACTTTAAACTACAGGGACACTTTCCAAGTAGAGGTGGACATGTGTTTTGCAACACAAAATACTGATTAGATGAGTTCACAGCATTTCATGGGACACAAACACAAAAACACCCACACAGATAGCTTAGTGGTCTGGGCACTCCACTATAAGATCCAGGTTCAATTCTCTGGTCAACCTGATAAGTATCTTGGCCCTACCCTGATTCAGAATGGGAAACTTTTTTGAAATCTCAAAGTTATTTGGAACGGGAAAACCATTTCCAGCCCATGTGCTACTTACAGGGTTTTAAATTACCTGTCAGCTCCAGACGTGAACCTAGCTATCACTGCAGACAGCATAATGTGCAGCTGTGGAACAAAAGAAAAACAAAACAATAAAAGAGAGGGAGAGAGGGCACGAGAGAGAGAGAGGGAGAGAGAGAGAGAGCCTAACAAGACATCAGGATGCAAGAATGAAACCGTGTGCCTTTGTATAAATCAATGGTGGAGCCTCATCTAAAACATTGCGTGCAGTGCTGGTCAGACATCTCAAAAAGCATATTGCAGAACTCAAGGCATTTCAGAGAAGGGCAACAAGAATGATCAAGGACCTGGAAAAACTCTTATATGGCAAACAATTTGGCTTGTTGCATTATGCAAAAGAGATTAATAAAAGGGGACAGAAGAAACACAGATAAAATAATGAATGCTCTAGAGATGGTTGATCAGGAGCTCCTCTTTTCCTTGCCTCATAACAGAAGGGGACATGCAAGGAAATTAAAAGGTGGAAAACTCAAAACTGATAAAAAGATTTTTTCCATGAAACTTGTCAGCCGAACATGGAATTCATTGCCACAAAAAATTGTTGAGGCCAGAACTTAACACCATTCAGAAAAGGACTGGATAGTTATATGGACATCATATAAATATCAGAGCTATCATAAGTATTTAACAAACATTGCAGAAGGGTTATTAAACTTGCTTCAGATCTTGAGCCAGCCCTCAATTACTAGAGATCAGACCTGAGACCTAATGGGGGGAGGGCAGATTATCCCACATCTGCCAGTTGTAGCAACCTAACACCGTCCTTTGAAGCAACTGGAGCTAGCCATTAACAGAAACAGGATATTGGGCTAGATGAACCTCAGGACTGATCCAGATGCTTATGTTCCTTCTTGGCTGCAAGTGTTGTGGTAATGATGCGGAGAATGGAGTGTGTGTTCATCTGTATAATCCTTACATGGCCTTGAGGAGCAGGATGGCCTCTGAGAAACTAAACAATCTAGGGAAAGAAGATTACCTGAGGCTATGAGTAAACCCAGCAGCCAAACCTCTGGCAAAGATTTTGTCTGTTTCCTCTTCCAAACAGTCCAAGGTTTACGTGACTTTGCTTCCAGCTCTGTATCGGAAAGATAAAAGAATTAGCAGGATTTCTTTAATCTCTGTGTTCTGACCGATAGGAATATTAGAGGAATGTTACAGGTTAAGGAAATATTTATTTTGTATTAAAATGAAAGTGCATCACACTGTGTATGCCTGTATCTTAGCAGGGATAAGACTGAGCCCTACTGTTCCCAACTGTGGGGATGAGTGTGTCATTCACTGTGCCCAACTTGGAGGAATATAACAAAAACACTGGCTTGTACTTGAAACACTCGTACTTGAAACACTTGAAAGTTTACGTCAGCTGTTCTGTAGAATATGTGGGGTCTGAAAACTCCCCTCAAAGCTGTGTTTTATTTCCAAAGTCCTGTTGGAAACTGGCTTGCAATTCAGCAAGCAGGAAACCCGCAGTGAAAACTGGAGTGCCATCCAGATCCTGATGGAGGGGACAGATCTTTGCAGTGCCCTGGACACCCCATCTGACGAGTGCCAGGTTTGGCCTAGATAGGCTTTTCTTCAGCCACCTTTAGCCTCTGTTCCCTCTCAACTGGAGATAAGTTCACTGCGATGTCTGAGGGAGATGGGATTTAAAAGGGGTGGCGATGATGCAAAAGGGAATAATTTGGGATTATTTCCAAAATCATATTTAAAAAATGGCAAGAGTTGGAATCAGCGCACATTTCTGCTGCAGGCAATGCAGCTACTCTTGAGCTAAAAAACGTTGTCCCTAAAGGCTGAATAGAGTTTCCACACTTTCTTTTCCTTGGGACTCTTGTAAAGATCTAAGTGCCTGATGTACCCACAGCCAAAGTACCAGGTGAGTTCACATGGACTCCCCCTGTCCAAAGCAAATGGACTTCCAGAAAAGGGGACGCTGAAAGCAGGCACTGCATAGACCATTTTGGTGACTAAGCAGAAGTGATAGACTCAGTTTGTGCTCTTCACATCTCAGCAAAAAGGGGTTTTTGTCTCTACCACTCCCATCTGTGTGAGGGGTGGAACACTTCTGCCCACCTAAAGAGCAACTATGGCACCCAGGCCAAATTCTTTCCTCAGCTACACCTGTACAGTCCCATTGACTTTGATGATGCAGCCCCACTGTGAGGGAGAGGATACTCTGACATTGTCATTTCAATCACCTAAATCATGACTCATAACCCATTGCCTCAAGAACTAAGTTTAAACAGTGTTTTGTAGGCAGGGCTGGCATAAGATCAGATCCTAGCACAGGGCATCCCTTATGCCTCAGTTTCCCCCACCCTTTAACTGCCTTGTCTATTTAGACCATATACTCTTTAGAGCAAGGCCAGTCTCTTAACAGGTGTTTGTCAGGTGCCCAGCATAACAGCACTGCCATACAGCAAAGAATAAATAAGGCTCTATACTTGGTTATTGGAATAAACAGATACCTTAAGAATGGAGCTTCCCACTGATTCATTTCCAGAGAGGTTGTCACTACAGCAAAAAAGCTGCATTCACCAAAGCAACCACCCTCCCAGATATCAGCATTCAACCAGTCCCTCCCAACTTCCAGCCTCCCTCCCCGCTTTGGGAGGAAATACCATCCTAAAATTCAGGGGCTCTCCCCATTTGAGAGTGGGGACAGAGAGCTAACTCAGCATGGATAAAAGCACTGACCGGAGACCAAGCATTTTTTTTAAAGGCACGTTATTGAATTAACTGCTTCCCACCATTGTCTATCACTTTCTCTTATCTCCACACTCCCTGGCTGCAAAGCAGGTTCCTACTCCAGCCCTGACTTCTTGCCATTTACACCAAGTCCAGCACATCAACAAACAGAAAGAATCAGTGCAGCTCCTTGGCTCAGGCTTTTATACTGCTTGCTTTCTTCTCCCAGCTATCCAACTGGTCAGCTAATTACTTGACTAGCATATCAACCTCTCTACAGGTGCAAAAGATCCCCACTCAACATCCACAACCAATCAGACTAATTCCCCCCTGCTCCAAGTACACCCAGGTTATGTCTACACTCATGGCTTCTTGCAAATGAGGCTAAGCATGGAATATCGCTGAGCCTCATTTGCATATCCAATGAGCTGCCATTTTTGCAAAAGAGGCACTGGCGCTACAAGGAGCTGTCTACACTGCCCCTTCTTGCGCAAGAAAAACCCTCTTGCGCAATGCCGTTATGCCGATTACTTTTCAGGAAGAAAGGAATTGCGCAAGAGAGTTTTTCTTGCGCAAGAAGGGGCAGTGTAGACAGCTCCTTCTGGTGCAAAAGCCTCTTCTGCAAAAATGGCAGCTCATAAGGTATGCAAATGAGGCTCGGCGATATTCCACGCTTAGCCTCATTTGCATATTTCTCACGTAAGAAGCCACAAGTGTAGACATAGCCCCAGTGCTCTGTGTATTCTATGGCTCCCAAAAGGGACGGAGTGTGTAGCTGCTAACAGCACTCAGTCACAGGATGTAGCATCTCAGTAGAATAAGGAAACAAGGCAAGAGATTAGAACATAAATGCATCTAAATACTTACAGTTAGGAAAGGAGTAAGGCTGAAGCAATAGCAAACAAAGGCAAAATGACCACTATCGGGCTGCAGTTGCTTGTCCCACTTAGATTTAAAGTGCCAGCTAGCTGCAGACTCTTTTTGGAAATTTTCTGATCAAAGAGTAATTTCAAACTTGGTTCAGTAATAGTCAGCAGTCAGGAAACAGGAAATTCTTATGGAACAAAAGAGGACTCAGTCCCCATCATCTGAGGGCCAGTGATCTGAGCAAAGGCAGCCGGGGTTCCCAGAGGCCAGTGGGCTAGTTCCATTTTTCTTTAATTTTGCTCTGATCAGCTGTTGCCAGCTTCATCACAGGTCCCACAATAGCTTGTGTTTTGTGTAGAGCCTCATCTCCTGGAGACAAGACGTTATGTGACAATCTCTTCTTTTTTACAAACCGTAAGTTCTACTTCTCAAGGTTGTGAAGAAAAACTTGAAAACAAGACTTGAGTAGAGCTAAAAGTTCAGAAACCAGGAGGCAAAGATGACCACCCACATTGTATTGAATTTAAATCTGATGGGTTTTACCACAATGATTTTGAGGCCTGACATCATTATTTGAACCCCTGGGGTTGGCTAAACTAGGACATGCTTCTAGACCAGGGGTGGGCAATAATTTTTGACAGGGGGGCCTCCTGGCGGTGAGAGGAGACTTCATGTGCTCCCTTCCACTCCCAGGTCAATCAGGGCCTGGGGGAGGGGGAGCATGTGAAGTCTCTTGCTCCCTGCCCCTGCCTGGCAAGGGAGCGCTGCACTTAGAGTCAACCACCAGCTGAGCAGCAACTGGCAGTTGACTTTAAGTGCCAAGCCCCTTGCAGGATGGGAGGAGACTTCATGCGCTCCCCTGCCCTCAAGCCTTGATTGGCCTGGGGACGGAGGGAATCACACAAAGTCTCCTCCCAGCCTGCCAGGAGCAAGTGGCACTTCTGAGCGCTTCTTGCAGGATGAGGACAGGGCAGGAGGAGACTTCTTGCGGGAAGTCTCTCACTCTCCTGTCCCTAGGCCCTGATTGGCCTGTGTCAGGGGAGCGGCAGGGCCTCCACGGGCCAAATCACCCCACTTGGCAGGCCAGATCTGGTCTACAGAGGCCCTTTTGCCAACTGCTGTTCTAGAATAAATATTCAGATCCCCTTTGGACACTAGCTGCATTCATTACTTATATACTGAGGTTTCTTACAGTATCATCACTCCAATATTAGCCAGGTGAAAAAAGGCAAAAGAGCATAATACCAGCAAGAAGAGTTATGCTCAGCTTTGCCGGGAACTTTTTTAGGTGCAGACACATGTCAACAATCAAAACCCCATCTCCAAGCAATTATCCACTATCTGGGGTGGTTCCCAACTGTCGGACTGGCTGTGTGTTCTATAAGAAGATATCTCCAACGTAGTAACAAATTTATCACAGTGCTTCAGAAGTTTAGTCTTACCATAGGGTCATAGACAGTCCCTTGGGCATTCAAGCCTATCTTGCCACCTCGGCAAGCTGGACTTAATGATAGTTGGTTGCTATACACTAAAGATCACAAAATATTCAGGTTTCTTTTAATGCCAAGAAACCGGGTCAATTTGTGCCTTAGATCTCTCACAAAGACAACTAGTCCTGTAATACCATAACTAAAGATTTATTAACTAGGAAAAAGCAATGAGAGAGTTAGCACAAGATTAAAGCAGGCAGACCTAATTTTAACGTATGGTTTAAAGGGAACAGAGTTGCAGTAAGCTGTCAGCTCTGAATGTCTTTTAGGGCTCTCTGCTTCTGTTCCATACCTCTGACCTGGTAAGAGTCCAAACAGTAAGAGAGAGATGAAAATTTTGAGAGATAAAAGGATTATAAAAGGAATATACATGCCTCATGTCATGTATATTTCAGAATGATCTTAATCACCAGTGTCACAAGCCTTACTCAATACACTTTTATAATTCAGAACTATAGTATACAATCAGTTGATTCAATGATTTATTATTTGTGATTCGGACCCTCTGTCATTATAATCCAGTAAACCATTGAAACGTAGTCTCAGATAGAGGTCCTTTTCTCCTTTTAGAGAAATTTTTATTTCCTTTTTCCAGAATTCAAGCTGATGGGATGAGATATCAGTGTAAAAGGGCAATTAATAAAACCTTTGTATTGTTATGTCCCTGGATGGTCCATTTAGTTTTGATAAGCCTTCTTGTAGGCCTTCATGATGAGCAAGAGATGGTTCCTCCCCAAACACACACATACATACAGAGTTCACAGTTTCTGATCACACGTTTATATAGCAAAAACCTAAATGTTACCTTATAGCACGCAATGAAGATGTTATAAATGAGTTTAGTGCCTGGAGCACCTGACAGTCATTGGATAACATCTAATCCAGGGGTGGAGAACCTATGCCCCACAGGCCAGATGCAGCCCCTTGCTTAATTTCATCTGGCCCACGGCAAGTCTTCACACTGCAGTCCAGAAGCTACAAGCCTCAGCATTGTCCCTACACCACTTCCAGGGCTGAAGCCAGAGTACCAGTCACCTTGCTCTGGTTGCCAGGCCATTAAAAGCCTGGTCAGCTCTAGCAAGCCCCTGTGGCCTAGGGCAATGAGGGAAGCTCCATGTGCTGCCCCCACCACCAGCACTGGCTCCGCAGCTCCCACTGGCCAGGAATCACAGCTACTGGGAGCTGCGGGGGCGCTGCCTGGAGTGCAGACAGAGGGCACTGTGCAGAGCTCCCTGGTCACAACTCCAGGAGCTAGATGCGTGGGCTGCTTTCAGGCCAGGTAAGGAGCCTGCCTGAGCCCTGCTGCGCTGCCAACTGGGAGCTGACTGAGGTAAGCACTGCCCAGCCAGAGCCTGCACCCCAAACCTCAGGTCAGAACCCCCTTGTACATGCTAACTCCCTCCCAAAGCCCCCGCCCTCACTTGTACCCCAATTCCCTATCCCAGCCTGGAGATCAGTCCCACACTCCAGAGTCCCCTCCTGCACCACAAATCCCTCATCCCTATCCCTACCCCAGAGACCTCACCCCTTCTGCACCCAGAGTCCCTCGGGCATCTTGAATCCCTCATATCTGGCCTCACCCTAGAGCCTAGGGGAAGTCCAGATGTTCCAAGACCCCTCCCTTGTGAGGCTGGAGCTGTGAGCATAGGCTCTCCCTGCCGTGGGGGGAAGCCCCAAGTCTCTCCACCCTCCTCACAGAGTTGCATGTGGCCTGTGACTTTTTTTTAATGTGGTTTGATGGCCCCAAAACAATAAAGGTTCCCCACCTCTGGTTTAACCAATAAACATATTGTCATAAATTTAATCCCCATCTTTGCCATCATAACACCCAGGAAAAACAGCCCAGTTTCCAGCAGTGAATTTGTCAGTGCTGAGCTGTGGCCTAAAGCCTGGCCCAGAGCTGGGACCTGGGCACTGGCAGCATCACACCCACCTTCCAAGCATCTGGGCTCGCCTCAGTGGCCAAACCTCTACCTGCAGTCTCCTGAGTTTTGTTCAGCCTGAGCTAGGTCGGGCTTCCTTTAACAACTCGACCCTTCGTGCCTCTGGTTCAGCATTAATTGATTGGAGATGCTTTTAACTGTTCCTTTCGGGTGTATTAATTTTTTACAGATCGGGTTTAGTTTAATGAGGCAGGAAACCTGAAACTGTTCCTGGCATCTCTTAGGTACTTAGAATAACTGCTGTAATGCATCCAGAGGAGGAGCACACCGCCGCAGCACTGGTAATGGATAGGGCTGGGGGGGAGAGGAGGGTTGGTGGAAGAGGAAGGGAGGGCATCAGTAGCCACCTATCCATTTCCAAAAAAGACAGCGGTAAGTGATTGCTTACCTGCGTCGTCTTTTATATTAAACAATTTTCCCAGCAATGCAGGCTTTTCGATCAGGCCGGGGCTGCTGGCATTAACAGATATTAAATACACTCAGGAGAAATATGATCAAATGTTTGAAGTGTCTAGTAAATGTGCTGTTAGCCGTCCTCCCTGGGAGGCTTAGTGGCAGCTATTGTGTTTTGCTGAATGAGAGAAAGGCTGGAATATTAGGCAGGGAAACCAAAGGCAATTTCATAGCAGTATTATGAGGGTCTGGAACACACTGCTAAAGGATTGGAAGCATTTCTATTACAGCCATCAAATTACTTGCTATTCTTAAACACTGAAATGTCATTTTACATTTTAAACCCTCCTGGCTGGTACCTGCAGAGAATAAAAGGCAGAAGTTCCAACTGTGGTGACAAAAACCTCCCCACCCTTCCTCTCAAAGCTGAACTGTGGCCCGCTATTAGACCAAGCAAAGGAGTCATGCTCTCTTCACAGCCAGAGAGCAGCAGCAAGTACTTTAGGCCTCTCTCATATATAACTCTATGGAAGTCGGTGGAGTTACACCCAGGATGAGATTGGATGATTCTGTCAGTCCTCTCATGCGCTCAGAGAGATGGCCTGGATTTTCTAATAGGCCTTTTCCTTACGTTATTTATTCCCTCAATAGGACTTGCCACCTTTTTTGTCCTAGAAATAATGGACCCCAGCAAATCACCATCATCAAAACAAAGCTACTCGATGGGAAGGCAATCAGTGGAGGAGAAGCAGGAGAGATCGGAGTGAAAATGAAGTGGAAAGATGTTGAAAACAAAACGGAGATGCTGCCCTCTGACGGTGTGCGTACTTAGTGTGTCCACGTCACATCTCTTCTGCAGCTCTCAGGTCCATGAGAAGGAATGTGGGGGCCAGGCCCACCAATGGGGTGGGGGCAAAGAGGGCATTTGACCCAGGGTCCAGTGATTCAAAGGAGGCTGAGGCGCCCAATTCCCTCCGCTGCTACTGCAGCAGTGGTGGCGGTCACAGCCCCGGGCCTTTCAAATCACTGCCAAAGCACGACACTGCTCTGAGGGCAGAAGGAGACGGGTGTGCCATGCCCTGGGCACTGAGAGCTGCCGGGGGTTGCTGCAATGAGCCCCGGACAGCCTAAGGGCTGGCTGCCCCTGGCCCTGCCCTTTGCAGGAGCACTGAGCCAGGGCCCCCCAGACCTTGCCCCATGGGGGCCCACTCCCTCTTTTTGATACCAGGGTTGCCAAGTCTCCTGACTGGATGCCATTGCTACAAATGGCATCCAGCCCATTTGATTGGGAGATCTGGCAACCCAACTCCAGGAATCTACATTTGGGTTTTGGGAAATATTGTTTGTACTGGGCAATGTAAAATGCCCTCACAGAAGCATTCACATCTCAAAAATGGCCTCTCAGTCCCTTCAAAACTGTTCTATCAAGTCAACAAAATAAACATACAAATATAAAGGTCACTTGTAGGGGGGTGAAGTTTCCATATTTCTCTGGGGGAGGGTGACTGTTGTTTACACAAGAGATCCCCTGAATCAGTAACACATATCTTACCTTTTCTGCAGTGTGTTTTTTAAATCTTGAAGGAAACCCAAAAGTTCTTTATAAGTTATTCCACCTACAAGAATCAATTCACTCACGGGCAGCCACCACAGGGCTGAACACAGTAGCTATTTAACAGAGCACAGCACTGCTGTGGAGCATTTTAGGACTGGAACTGAAGAATTTTATGCTACGCTGAAACTGCATGTGGAGTGTAGAGACAGAATCAAATTGCTCAAGATGGAATTTTCCCTGAACTGTAGACTAACATATGTCAACTCTGGGGGAAAGAAAATAGCCAGGGCTAACAGGCTTTCTTTTATAGGAGGAGAAGTTATGCCAGGGCCTTCAATGGCCAGAAGTCAAACCCTCAGTTTTATATCTGACCTAAAAAATGTAGGGTCTCTTAGGTTACGTCTATACCGCACAGCAGCTATTTCAGGGTACTGGAAGTATCCCAAAATAGCTACCTCGCGTCTACACAAGCCTTCTGTTACTTTGAAATATGTTTTTTAAATAATGGGTGTGCTATTTTTGCCATCGCAGTAAACCTCATTGCATGAGGGATAAGGGATGGCTTGAAATACCACATTATTTTGAAATTTGGCGCTGTGTAGATGTGCCAAATTTCAAAATAAGCTATTTTGAAATAGATTTGAGATAAGATACACAATTTGTGTAATGCAAATTGTGTATCTTATTTTGAGTTTAGGGTGCTGTGTAGATGCACCATTATAGCTCTCACCAGTGTTACACCATGACTCCACTGAATTAGGAATAAGGATGATGTAGTCTTTAAGTCATTGGCTTGATAGATACTCAAGCAATCTGAGTTCTGTTCCTGATTCTGTTAGCAATTTTTCCCTCTGAATATGTTATAATGAAATCTTTACACATTTAAAAAAAATTCAGTCTTTTCAAACCATGAGATTTGTGAAAATCAGTTCTGATGAACATACTGGTTTCTTTTTTGACTAATCCACATTTCTGATGGGAAAATTGTTTCGCTGAAAAACTTCCTGACCAGCTCTAGTCATTTCTCTATACTCGTCTCCTGATTGCCTTATACAGGCAGTCCCCGGGTTACGTACAAGATAGGGAATATAGGTTTGTTCTTAAGTTGAATTTGTATGTAAGTCGGAACTGGCTCCAGATTCAGCCGCTGCTGCTGAAACTGACCAGGGGCTGACTACAGGAAGCTGGAGGCAGAATTGCTCTGCCCCCAGCTTCCTAGAATCAGCCACTGATCAGTTTCAACAGCGGCTGAATCTCGAGCCTGGGACAGAACAGCTGGGCTGCCAGGTAGGTCCCTGCAGGACCAACCCGGCAGCACCCCAGCTGCTCTACCCCAGGGTCCACAACAAAAGCCTGGTCTGCTGGGGGGGGGGGGCACACTATCTGCGCCCCCCCCCAGCAGACCAGGGACACGGGGAGCAAAGCCTCCAGCAAAGCTGCTGCGGCTTTGCTCCCGGTGTCCCTGGTCTGCTGGAGACGGTCCCCAGCAGACCAGGGACATGGGGAGCAAAGCCGGGGAGGCACAGGACCCCACTGCCGCTGCGGCTTTGCTCCCGGTGCCTCTGGTCTGCTGGGGACCGTCTCCAGCAGACCAGGGACACCGGGAGCAAAGCCGCAGTGGCGGCGGAGTACCGCGCCTCCCCGGCTTTGCCAGAGCAAAGCCTCAGAGGCGCGGGACCCCTCCGCCTCCCTGGCTTTGCTCCAGGTGTCCCTGGTCTGCTGGAGACGGTCCCCAGCAGACCAGGGGCACCCGGAGCAGCTTTTCTCGCCCCGGAGGTTGAGGTGGCGGGACCGCTGCGCTCTGGGGTGAGAAAGCCCCGTTCGTAAGTACGGAAGTCGGATCCGCGTAACTTGGGGACTGCCTGTATTTCTTCCTGTGCCTCTGACACTTACCTCAAAGCCTGTGAGACCAACCAGCATAGAACATTTAGGAAAGGGAGGCTCATGAATACCTAACACATAGTTCCCTAATCAAAAGACAAAGCAGGGTGGAAATGCCATGAAACAAATCCATGCGTGTCTTGCAGCCCCAAGGAGAGACAGAGCAGAAACTTGGGACTAGAAAATAGGCATCTGAATCTCTTCAATGCTTGTTGTTTTCTTAGCAATGATTTTCTGACAGGGCAGCATCATGCAGGCAGACAGTACAATGGCTCATTTCTCAACAGCCAGCTCCCAGGAGTCTTTGTTGCAAATATCTTCCTCTTAATAACTAGACTAACGCCTAGTTCGAATTAAGTAGTTCGAATTAAGGGCTGGGTAGCCACTTAATTCAAACTAGTGGGAGGCTAGCCCTCCCCAGCTTTCCCTGGTGGCCACTCTGGGCACCACCAGGGAAAATCTTCTGCCCCCCCTCCCGGCCCCGGAGCCCTTAAAGGGGCACGGGCTGGCTACGGTGCCCGTGCCAGGTGTAAGCCTGCCAGCACCCAGCCAGCAGACCCTGCACCTGGCACAGCACAAGGCAGCCACCCGCTGCCCCCCAGCCCTCCGCCTCTTCCCGGGACCAGGCTGGCGGCTCCCAGGAGCCTGCCCGGGGCTGCAAGAGGTGGGCGCCCGCCTGGTCTAGTGCGGACATCGTGGACCTCATCCACGACCTCCACACTAGGCACAGGAAAGTGGCCGTCTAGGGCAGGAGAGCTGCCAGCCTGGCCACCCAGGAGCAGGTTTGCATGAAAATCAAGTTGGTCCAGTGAGACCCCCGACCCTGAGTCCTGAGCTTAGAACGGCCGTATTGGGTCAGACCAAAGGTCCATCTAGCCCAGTAGCCTGTCTGCCAACAGCGGCCAACACTAGGTACCCTGGAGGGGATGGACCGAAGACAATGACCAAGCCTTTTGTCTCGTGCCATCCATCTCCAGCCTTCCAAAACAGAGGCCAGGGACACCATTTCTATCCCCTGGCTAATAGCACTCCATGGACCCAGCCTCCATGAATTTATCTAACTTCTCTTTAAATTCTGTTCTAGTTCTAGCCTTCACAGCCTCCTGCAGCAAGGAGTTCCACAGGTTGACTATTTGCTTTGTGAAGAAGAACTTTCTGTTATTAGTTTGAAGCCTGCTACCCATTCATTTCATTTGGTGTCCTCTAGTCCTTCTATTATGGGAACTAATGAAGAACTTTTCTTTATGCACCCTCTCCACACCACTCATGCTTTTATAGACCTCTATCATATGCCCCCTCAGTCTCCTCTTTTCTAAGCTGAAAAGTCCCAGTCTCTTTATCCTCTCTTCATATGGGACCTGTTCCAAACCCCTGATCATTTTAGTTGCCCTCACCTCTCCCAGCCTCTCTCTTCCCCTCTCCCACCTCCTTTTCCCAGTCTCCCCGAGTTTTGTGAAATAAAGAGAGTTTCTATTTTTGAACACACGTGTCCTTTATTTTGTACATCAGGAAGGGGGGCTAGGGAGGGGTAAGTGGAAGGAGGTGAGGGAGGAATGGGATATGAGCCCCCGATAGGGAGGACTGGGGTGGCTCTGCCGGCTCCTCTCCTGCAGCCCCCCGATTGACACCCCCCCCCCCGAATGGCAGCCTGCAGCCAGTGCAGCCGGGCTGATGGCCGAGTGCTGTGATGTGCCGAGTGTGGGCATTCAGGGCACTCCTAAACAGGACTGCTTTGCTGTCCCTCATCGAGTTAGACAAGCGAGCGGGGAACCCCTGAGAACTGTCTGTCTGGGGTGGAGATCAGGACCCTTTAAGCACAGCCCTTGGCTAGCCTGAGACAGCAGCTCCACACTCTAAGTCCTAATCTGATGCCCTGCCGGCACTGCTTCCAGCCATCCTTAACCTCGGTTCAGGGTCCACTCAATGTGGACATGCTAGTTCGAATTAGCAAAGCGCTAATTTGAACTAGTTTTTAGGTCTAGATGCACTAGTTCGAATTAGCTTAGTTCGAATTAACTAATTTGAATTAAGTTAGTTCGAATTAGTGCTGTAGTGTAGACATACCCTTAGACACTTTCCAGGCCCACTGGGGGAACTCCTGAGTGGCCTCTTATCCAAATGGAAGGAGCTCTGATGGTCTGGAAACTGGCTATTCTCATACACCCATCCAGCTGAGCAGATTCATATATTATCACGTTAAATGGAGTTAGTGGTTTGGTGGCATGGTTCATCCAGGGTGTGACAGGGCATACTCTCCCCGCACTGAACAGGAGGGGGTTAACTCTGTCTTCAAAGTGGAGGAGGCCACATCCCCTTTACCCTGCCAGGCATGCTCAGGCTGCACTGCTATAAAAGAGAGCAGCTCTGTTCAGTTGGGATGGGCAGCTGGAGGGAGAGGGTGTGCCCGGCCAGCTCCCTGCAAGCCCCAGTGATGGCCCAAATGCTGAGACGCTACCATGCAGATCAGAGACCCAACACATCTAGAGACCATAAAGGATTCAGAAGCAGGTAGGAGTAACCAGATCCCAGAGGAAGGATAGGAAATGGAAATCCGCCAGTGCACAGAGATATTGGAAGCAGGAAACAGCCCAGGGACAGCGACAGACACAGCTGCTGTTGGAGACTCTGCTGTTGGAGACTCAGTGGCTAAAGCGAGCTGCTAACAGGGCCCTGGGCAGGGGTCCAGTGGAGTGGGAGGTCCTGGACCCCCTTGCCGGGGTTGTACAACTTGCCCCTATTTATTACCCCTTAAACAGACTTGGACCATTAGGTCGTATGAGAACTATGGACTTGTGCTGCCCTGCTAATAGGGGAAAGTTATACCTTGGCCATTGGGTCATACTGAAACTATTAAACTGTGCTGCCCCGTTGATTGGGTCAATTTACAGACTGTGACCAGTGGGTTGTATGAGAATTATGCATTTGTGCTGCCCTCCCAATAAGGGTGAGATATAGTTTGGGACCCAGGCATTAGAGACAGGAGTAATCCAAATTGGGCGTGCGAGATTGGAGGCACCGGCTCAGGGAGAAAAGGGGTAAATGCAAGCGTGACAGGAGAGAGGCAGACATTTCCACCTAGCCCTGGACAAGGTCTGTATGACCCAGGGGTTTCATTCTATAGTTTGAAAAAGAAATGAGAAGAATTGGCAAAGTGCTTTGGGAATCTCTTTTGGTCCTGGAGAAGAGGCATTGGAACAGGGAGAACCAAATCTGCTCATCAAGACTTACTGCAATGCAATGTTCCCATTGCAGTGGAACAGAAGGGAACTCCTCCAAGACTGGACAGGGCAAATTCCTTCCAAAAATCAAGGCTGATCTGGAGAAACCAGGATAAGCAGCAGCACTGTGCAGCTTTTGGTGCCATCTTTCTGATCAGAGGTAAAATCACTTGCTAAAGATCCCATGGAACGTTCTGCAAGACACACAGTGTTAGACCCTGGAATTCTAGCTAAATCCCCAATGAAATCAATTATAGGCCAAAGCAGAGCAATTAATAACAGACTTAGTCTTGTTCCAGAGAAGGACAGCTAATGACCAAAATTAAACAGCACATTTCAGGGTGAATGGCTTTTGACTTCTTCCAGGTGTGCTTTCTCAAAAACAACACTGGATTCTATCTTCCTCTGCCCCTTGGCCACTAAAAAAGATCTTGCTTCTTCCATGCTCCTCTCCTGCTTTCAGATGTTTCTGGATGTTCTCACTCAGCTGAACAGCTCACAAAATGAAGGAGAGTTAGATGAGAGACTTTTGCAAGGTTAGAGAAGACACCTTTCCCTTTAATGAAGAACGGTCTCCATCTGTTTAGCATCCCTCTCGTGTGTCTGTAACCGATACAAGCAGAATTGATTTCTTTCCTTCAGAGCTGTTAATGGAAGGCCTGCTCTGATGTAATGGTACCAGTAAAATTTCCACTTGTCATCCCTGTTCTGCCCTGTTGGTGCATGCCAATCCAGTACAGAGACCTGTAAGGGGAAACACTTTGAGGGAGGCCAAGAGATAAGTAGTGAGGAGGGATGAATAGTCAAAAATAATCACTAGAAAAAGAATAAATATTTAAGGTCCTAGTGAAGGCAGGCATTTAACAGCCTGGCAAATAGCTCAGTAAGCATGGTCCCTAGTAGTACTTACCATCTTCAGCGGGGGTCCATCAGAACACACACGCAAAGTAGCACTGGCTTTGGTCAGAATGTGAATGGAAGCTTCCCAAGGAAACACAGGGGGCTGTAGAAAGTGGTGTAATACTTTGGGATTCAAGTTGCTAGAAGAAATCGAAGATATGATTATCAGCCTGAAAGGTATTTGGTGGACTGTGCTGGGAATAGAGTGACCAGATACCAAGTGTGAAACTGAAATGTGGTGAGAGCCTTTATAAGACAAAGCCTCAGATATGGAGGCTGCCCTTCTAAAAATGATAACCTTATCTGAGAAAGAAAGGGCTGCATTGCGGATACTCCAGAAAGGGCAGAGGTGTAGATTCGTAACACACTATTCATGCCGGGTTGACTCTTAGGCTATGTCTAGACTGCAGGCTTCTTTCGAAAGAGGCTCTCTTTCAAAAGAGAGCGTCTAGACTGCACGGAGAAATTTCGAAAAAGCGGCTTGCTTTTTCGAAAGAAAGCATCCAGTGAGTCTGGATGCTCTCTTTTGAAGAAGCCCTATTTACATTGAAGAACGCCTTCTTTCGAAAGAGGAACTTTCGAAAGAAGGCGTTCTTCCTCGTGAAATGAGGTTTACTGCCATCGAAAGAAAAGCCGCGTTCTTTCGAATTAATTTCGAAAGAACGCGGCTTGAGTCTGGACGCAGGGGAAGTTTTTTCGAAAAAAGGCTACTTTTTTCGAAAAAACCCCTGAGTCTGGACACAGCCTTAGAGCGTAGGTAACTTAGCAATATTGCTTAGGTTGGTGTGAAAAATCCATAACTGAGTTTCATAGTTATGCGGCCCTAACTTCTGGGGTAGATGTAGATAGGTCAACAGAGCATTCTTCCATCAACCTAGCTACCATTGCTCTGGAAAATGGAGTTCCTTTAGCAATGGCAAATCCCTTTTTGTCACTGTGGTCTGTCTCTGCACCATGAGGTTTCAGTGACATAACTATGGCAGTGCAGCTATGGTATTATGGCACCCATAGCGCAGACAAGGCCTAAATCTCCAATTGAAGAACATGTGGTAATGGGGTCAACCACAAAGCACCTCGAGAACAAGGCCCAGACTTCGACAACAGCTGTTGGTGCTCCCTGTTACACTTGCAGGCCTGAGTCTGTAGATACTTCTAAACATTATTAGGAGTCTCATTGGCTCAATGGGGATGCTTACATGAGTGAAGTCACACGCATGTGTAAATGTTTGAGCCTTTTCAGGAAGAGCCTTCCGGGAAGCCTTTGAGAAGTTGCGAGCCCATGCTACTCCTGGGGAAGGAATGGGATTTGCAGGTGCACTCTCAGGACTAGCCCGGCTGTTAATAAAACCAGAAAGTCTCTAGAAAGACTTACTACTGCTTCTCTGCCATCATGGCTGTGGCAGGACTCTCAGAAGTTGCCATTTCACTGATGCTTCCCAGGCAGGGGCTCTGGTATGAGGAAGTTAAGGGTTGGAGAGCAAGAAAGAGGAGCCTCTTTAATCGCACAGGGAGAGCTAGGAGTATTCAAAGCTATTGTCAAATTAATTAAGTGCAGTTGTTAAAACAAATTAAGTTAGCTGGAAATGTTGAAAAAGCAGTAACTTCCACTTTTCTATGAATTCCTACAGGGGCTGCCATCATAGTCCAGCCCTATATTCTACCAGGATATTAAGGCAACAGCTTTGTAGCT